>NC_135611.1:3902500-4270000 GCF_053574225.1 Canis aureus | reverse complement strand
GGGGTGGGAGCAGGGGCGGGGGCGGGAGGGGCCGCAGGTGCGGGAGCCGGGGTGGGAGCGGGGGCGGGAGCCAGGGCGGGAGCCGGGGCAGGGGCGGGAGGGGCCGCAGGTGCGGGAGCCGGGGCGGGAGCAGGTGCGGGAGCCGGGGTGGGAGCAGGGGCGGGGGCGGGAGGGGCCGCAGGGGCGGGAGCCGGGGTGGGAGCAGGGGCGGGAGCCAGGGCGGAAGCCGGGGCAGGGGCGGGAGGGGCCGCAGGTGCGGGAGCCGGGGCGGGAGCAGGTGCGGGAGCCGGAGCAGGGGCGGGAGCGGGGGCGGGAGGGGCCGCAGGTGCAGGAGCTGGGGTGGGAGCAGGGGTGGGAGCAGGGGCGGGAGCCGGGGCGGGGGCGGGAGCAGGAGGGGCCGCAGGGGCGGGAGCCGGGGTGGGAGCAGGTGCGGGAGCCGGGGCAGGGGCGGGAGCGGGGGCGGGAGGGGCCGCAGGTGCAGGAGCTGGGGTGGGAGCAGGGGCGGGAGCCGGGGCGGGGGCGGGAGGGGCCGCCAGTGCAGGAGCCGGGGTGGGAGCAAGGGCGGGAGCCGGGGCGGGGGCGGAGGCCGGGGTGGGAGCAGGGGCAGGAGGGGGGAGGGGCCGCGGGTGCGGGGGCCGGGGTGGGAGCGGGGGCGGGAGCGGGGGCGGGAGCCGGGGCGGGGGCGGGGCGGGGCGGGGGCGGGAGGGGGAACGCTGGGCCAGCAGAGGGAGCCGCCGGTGTCAGGCTCCGCCGCTTCCTTCCAGGTGTCGGGGCAGGCATGATTTCATCCGTGAACCATAATCAACTTCCTTAATGAAATACGTAATTAACATATTATAATTGTGGTAAAGATGATTTTGACAGAAATCATTTTCCATATCTAATACTATGCTAATTTAATCTGTTCCTTACTCCCCGACATGACCTTTACTGATTAAGTTTCATGGCAGAATTTTGTTTTGTTTTGTTTTGTTTTGTTTTTGATGGATTGATTCATCCACAGTGGATGAGACCCCTCCCTTGGCCTGGCTGTCATTTCTTTCTCCCTCTAAAACAGTCCCCTGGACCTGCATGTGTGCACACGCGGGTACGCAGCCACGGACAGCACAAGTGTGCACGGGAGTGAGAAGGAAGAGCCTTCTCCGGGGATTTCTAGGAAGCTCATTATCCCTTGAAAGGTAGTCACATAGACCCAAATCAAAAAACAGTATTTCCCCTAAAAACCTGGCTTCTTTTATTCTGAGTCACATGGGTGTGGCAAATGTGATTAGTGTTCTTAAAGTAAACTCATCAAACTATTTGGTTATCCCAGGTAAGGGTAAAAGAGCAGAAATGCAAATAATGTGTTAATGTTTGACCATAGTTTTTAAACTTACCCTCCATTTGATGATGTGCCTTTTCAACATAGTTATATTATCTCAGGACAGCCTTCACTGAATCATTTTATAATGATATAGAATATGCATAGGTAATTAAATAGAAGTGGCTGAACTTTATTTTTGACATCATGAAACAGATTTGGATCTTGAAGGTTTTTTAATGGTTTAATAATGATTTGGGGGGCATCTGGGTGGCTCAGCGGTTGAGCGTCTGCCTTCGGCTCAGGGCATCACCCTGGAGTCCCAGGATCAAGTTCTGCATAGGGCTTCCCTTCATGGAGCATGCTTCTCTTTCTGCCTGTGTCTCTGCCTCTCATGAATAAATAAATAAAATCTTTAAAAAAAATGAGTATTTGGAACATGTGAAGGCATGAGACTTATGGTACTTTAAGTATTTCTCAAATATTTTCACTTCAACTCATAGTAAGAAAGATGCTGTTTCACCCAAAACTTATATATAAGAATTCCATGAAGAAGTATCTAACATATAGGACACACTCTGACCTATTCTATTCTATTCTAATAATTCTATTCTATTCTACCCCATTCCATTCCATTCTCCTATTGCTATCTTATCCTAACTATCCTATCCTACCTCATTTTAAGAAATGCTTGTCAAAGCAAGTAAGTGGGTTTCACTACTTTATGAGTCATTCTAGGTTATAATCAAGTCACTAGCTGAAGCAGTAAAGTTCCAACATCATACTTTCTTTTGTTTTTGCACAGGATTCTGTTATGCATGACTCTGTTCTAGCAGATTTCTCCAGTGATGACCGAGGATGCGCATAACTGATTTTGTCACACTTAGGAGGTTGTACTCAGAATGGGTAGATGAGGAGCTTTTAATTCTGGTTCAACTTCATCAGTGCTCACATGTCTGGAAGGTGAAAAATCTTATTCACATTATTTTCTGCCTGACTTTGCTCTTGTGCAAACTGGACTTAAAATTATAAATTTTGTATGTCGTCTTTTTTGAGTCATAATGAAAGAAAATTATTGTGAAAAGAATCAGTTGGATATGCTCAACATGGAAAAGGAAAACACTTGGAAATACCTAAAGTTGGTAATAGTGGTCAGACTTGTTTCATCTACACCATAATTTGAGGTAACATGAAGAAGTAATTGAGATAATTGTGTTAGATGTTCATTTCATGGGCTTTGCTTGTAGAAATTATACACAAGCAACATTTAGTACCTGAGCTGACTGGTCTACATATACTTAAGACGATCAGAAGTTTACTCTGCCATTTTAGCCCATTTATGTGACCTTCTTAAAAATGGAAAATATATGCAATTTAATTTTAGGCAAAAGCCTATAATATCTGCAAGTATCTTAAGAAGGGTATCAAGAATTGTAGTTGGAAGTATGTCTTCTGACTCACTGTCAGATAAATCCCTGGTGTTCAGCAGTTCTAAGAACTTGAACTCTCTGACTTCCATGTAAAAAGAAGGAAGTGGGAATGACCATGACCATGAAAGTTGGCAGTTACAAAGGTGGGATTATATGATCCCACAAGTTTCCATCAAGGCAGTATTTTTCCCTTCAGTATATAGGGCCTTCAGCTAAGAAGTGCTTCACAGATTTACACTAAACTTCTATCCTTCTAGAACAGTGTCCTTGTGTTCTGACCATTGAAGAATGCACACTGCTTTATGCTTTTGTTTTTATTTTAAAAAGAAGTCAAGATTGGATTTAAGCAGCATCAAATTGAAAGACGTTTTTATCTGTAGTCTGACAATCTCAGCCATTCCCCCCCTCGTTTTATTGAGAAACAATTGACGTATCTCATATAGATACAATAAGGAGAAAAAGAAAAAAGAAAGACGTTCCCTTGTGATCAGAACTCTTAGGATCTACTCTTTTAATAAGGTTCCTGTACATAGAGCACCAGTGTTACTATAGTCACCATGTTCTCCAGCACATCCACTCACACCCTGCCTCTGGGAACTACAGATCTGATTTATTTTGCTGATTTTTAAAAAACTAGGTTCCATGCATAAGGGACATCCTGCAGTATTTATCTTTCTCTGTCTGACTTGTTTCACTTAGCATAATGCCTCCAAGGTCCAGCCCTGTTGCCACAAATAGTAGGATACCTCATTAAATTTTTTTCTGGCTGAATAAGATTCCATCGTGCAAATGTACCACAAGTTCTTAATCCGTTCGTCCATCCGTGGACTTTTAGGTTGTTTCCATATCTTGGCTAAATAATTCTGCTATGAACATGAGGGTGCAGATGTCTTTTCAAGTTATTATTTTTACTTCCTTTGGATATATTCCCAGAAGTGGAATTGCTGGATCCTGGAGTAGTTCTATTTTTAATTTTTTGAGAAATCTCTACACCATTTTCCATAGTGCCTGCACCAGTTTTCATTCCTACCAAAGGTGCAAAAGGCTCCCCTTTCTCCCCATCCTCACCAACATCTGTTGTTTCCTGTGTTGATTTTAGCCACTCTAAGGGGTGTGAGGTGGTATCTCACTGTGGTTTTAATTTGCATTTTCCTAATGACTAGTGATGTGAGCATCTTTTCATGTACTGATTGGCCATTCACATATTTTCTTTGTAGAAATGTCTATTTAGGTGTTTTTCCCATTTTTTTTTAATGGAGTTATTTGCTTTTATACTATTGAGTTGTATGAGTTCTTTATATATTTTGGATATTAATTGCTTATCAGATATATGGTTTGCAAATATTTTTCCCCATTCCATAGGTTGTCTTTTCACTTTCTGATGGTTTCTTTTACTGTTCAAAAGCCTTTTTGTTTCATATACTCCCACATTTTTTATTTTGTACTTTAGGTGTAATTTCAAAAAAATCATTGCCAAGACCCATGTCAAGGAGCTTTTGTTCTGTTTTCTTCTAGGAGTTTCATAGTTTCAGATCTTACATTTAAGTCTTTAATCCATTTTGAGTTATTTTTTGTGAGTGGTGTAAGATAGGGATCCAGTTTCATTCTTTTACATGTGAATATCCAGTTATCCAGGAACACTTATTAAAGAGACAGTCTTTTCTCCATTGACTGTTCTTGGATCTTGTGAAATATTAGTTGACAATATTTTTTATTTGGGTTTATGTCTGTGCTCTTTAGTATGGTTGATCTATTTGTCCAGTTTTATGCCAGTATCACACTATTTTAATGACTATATAGTATAGCTTGACATCAGAAAGTGTGATGCCTCTAGATTTGTCCTTCCTTTTCAGTATTTCTGTGGCTATTTGGGGTCTTTTGCAATGCCATATAAATTTTAAGGGTTTTTTTTTTTATTTCTGTAAAAAAACGCCATTGAAATCCTAATAGAGATTGTGTTGAATCTTTGTATGGCTTTTGGTAGTATGGACATTTTAACAATATTAATTCTTCCAATTCATGAACATCAGATTATCTTCCCATTTATTTGTGTCTTCTTCAATTTCTTTTATCAATGTCTTATAGTTTTCAGAGTAGAAATCTATCACGCCCTTGGTTAAATTTATTCCTAAGTATCTTATGGTTTTTTGATACTATTGTAAATGGTATCAATTCCTTTATTTTTCAGGAAATTCATTGTTAGCGTATAGAAATGCTACTAATTTTTGTATGTTAATTTTGTATCTTGCAACTTTATTGAATTTGTTGATTAGTTTTAACAGTTTTCTGGTGGAATCTTTAGGATATATATATATATATATATATATATATATATATATATATAATATCATCTACAGACAAAGAAAAATTTACTCCTTTATATTTCTGATGTATTTAATTCTTTTTTTTCTCGCCTGATTGCTCTGGCTAGGACTGCTTGTACCATAGAAGTAGTGAAAGTGGCCACCCCTATCTTGATCCTGATCTCTGAGGAAAAGTTTTCAACCTTTCACCAATGAGTATGATGTTATCTATGGGCTTGTCATATGTGGCCTTGATTATGTTGATATATGTTCCTTCTATGCCTAATTTGTTAAATTTTGCTTTATCATGAATAGATGTTGAATTTTGTCAAATGGCTTTTCTGTCTCGATTGAAATGAATCTTTTCTTTCATTCTATTAATGTAACATATCATATCGATTGATTTGCATCTATTGAACCATCCTTGCACTCCTGGGATTAGCTACATTTAATCATGCTGAATGAACCTTTTCATGCTGTTGAATTTTGTGTGCTAGTGTTTTATTGAGAACTTTTGATTCTATGTTCACCAGGAATATTGGCCTGTAGTTTTCCTTTCTAGTAATGTCTTTATCTGGCTTTGATAGTTGGATAATGCTGGCCTTGCAAAGTGAGTTTGGAAGTGCTGCCTCCTCTTTGAGTTTTTGGAAGAGTTTGAGAAAGAATGGTGTTCATTATTCTTTAAATGTTTGGTAAAATTCACCAGTGAAGCCATCTGGTCCTGGGTTTTTCTTCATTGCGAGATTTTTTATTACTGATTCAATCTCCTTACTGCTAATTGCTCTATTCAGATTTTCTATTTCTCTCCAGTTCAGTCTTTGTAGGTTATATGTTAGAATTTGCCCATATCTTCTGTGTTTTCCAGTTTGTTGGCATATGGTTGTTCATAGTAGCCTCATGATCCTTTGTATTTCTGTGCTACCGGTTAATGTCTCCTTTTTCATTTATAATTTTGTTGATTTGGGTTTATTCTTCCCCCCACCCTTGGTTAGTCTAGCTAAGGGTTTGTCAATTGTGTTTATCTTTTCAAAGAATTAATTCTTAGTTTGGTCAATCCCTTCTATTTTTTTTTCCATTCTCTATTTCATTTATTCTGTTTAATCTTTATTATTCTCATCCTGCTGGTAACTTTTTCTAGTTTCTTGAGGTGGAAAGTTAGGTTGTTTCTTTGGGGTCTTTCATGCATCTTCATATAGGTGTTAATTACTATAAACTTCCCTCTGAGAACTGCGCTTACTATAGCCCATGAATTCTGGTATGTTGTATTTCCATTTTCATTTATTTCAATAAATATTTAAATTTTCCCTTTAATTCCTTCTTTGATCCATTTGTTGTTCAGGAGAATGTTGTTTAATTTCCATGTGTTCATGAGTTTTCCAGTTTTTCTCTTGTTATTGATTTCTAGATTCATGCCACTGTGGTCAGAGAAGATTCTTGTTATGATTTCAATCTTCCTGACTTTGATAAGACTTATTTTGTGGCCTATAAGTGGTATATCCTAGAGAATGTTCAATGTGCACTGGAGAAGAATGTGTATTCTGCTGTTGTTGTATTGAATGTTCTGTATATGCCTATGAAATCCATTTGGTCTATCGTCTTATTGAGTCTCTGGATGATCTACCCATTGTTAAGAGTACAGTTCCGCCTTTTTGGTGAAGTGCTTAGCCTAGTCATATTTAATGTAATTTTTTATAAGGTTAAATGCATGTGAATAATTTGATGTTTTCTATGCCTTATATCTTTTTGTTCCTTCATACCTTCTTCACTGCATTCTTGTGTCAAATATATTTTTAATTGAATCAACTTAATAATATCTTTGTTAATTTCCAAAACCTTTACTTATTTATTTATTGTTTATGCTTTGTTTTCTTAGTGGTTACTGTAGAAATTGTATTATGCAGCTTAATTTATCACAATCTACTTCAAGTTAACACTGATTTATTTCTGATAAAATATAGCAATTTTACTCCAATATAGCTCCATTTTCCCCTCCCTCCTTTATAGTATCATTTTCATATACATTATATCTGCATATATTGTAAACCCAACAATGCAGTGTTCTAGTATTGCCTTATGCAACCTAATGTTTTTTTAAATAAATTTTTGAAAAGAGAAAAAAATCGTCTATACCATCTTTATTATTTACCCCCATTTTTATTATTTCTGTGTTCTTCATTTTTTCCCAAGGATTGATGTTACTATCCTGTGCCATATACTTGCAGTCTGAATGACTCCTATAGTATTTTTTAAGGGGCAAATCTGCTAGCAGTAAGTGCTCTCAGTTTCTGTCTATCTGAGAATGTTTCTATTTTATCTTTAAAAAATAGGATTCTGGTTTGACAGGGTTTTCTGTCAACATTTTTAATATGTCACTCCACTGCTTTCTGACTTTCATTGTTTAGGATCATATGTTAGTTTCTGATCTTATTATTGTTCTCCTGTATGTAATGAGTCTTCCTTGATTTCTTGCTGCATTCAAGATGATTTTATCTTTGCCTTTCACCAGTGTGATTATGATGTATCTAGATGTGGATCTCTTTGTGTTTGTCCTATGGGATTTGTGGAGCTTCTTGGATCTGCAGATTCATGTTTCTCATTAAATTTGGGATGTTTCCCACCATCATTTCTTCAAATATTTTTCCTAATCCTTTCTCAATCTTCTCCTTCTGAAGCTCCAAGTATACATACATAAGTATAATTGATGTTGTTCTGAAGTCTCTGAGGCTCTCTTCACTTTTCTTAAAGCTTTGTCCTTTCAATTCTTTGGATTACATAATTTCTATTTATTCACCTAACTGTTTATTGTGTCTTTCCTCTACCATCTCAACTCTGTTGTTGAGACAATTTAGTAAATTTTCCATTTTAATTATTGTGTATCTTGACTATAGAATTTTCATTTGTTTTTTTATTTTTTCTTTCTTTCTTTTTTTTTTTCTTTTTTTCTTTTTTATTTTTTTAAAGATTTTATTTATTTATTTTAGAGAGAGCATGCATGAACCAGTGAGGGGCAGAGGGAAAGGGAGAGGGACAAGCAGACTATGTGCTGAGCATGGGGCCCAACATAGGACTCAATATCATGACCCTGAGATCATGACCTGAACTGAAATCAAGAGTTGGAGGCTTCACCAACTGAGGCACCCAGGTACCCCATGTTTCTTTCTTTCTTTTTTAGAGAGAGAGTGCATGTGGAAGCAGGGGTGGACAGAGGGTTGGGGAGGGAGACAATTTTAAGCAGGCTCTACACTCAGAGTAGAGCCCAACATGGGGCTCAATCTCATGACCCTATGATCATGACCTGAGCTGCAATCAAGAGTCAGTCACTTAACTGACTGAAGTACTCAGGCACACCTCATTTGGTTCTTTAAAAAATCATTTGCTTTGGGATGCCTAGGTGGCTCCTGGGTCCTGGGATCAAGCCCCACATTGGGCTCCCTGTGAGGAGCCTGCTTCTCTTTCTGCCTGTGTCTCTGCCTCTTTCTCTGTGTCTTTCATGAATAAATAAATAAAATCTTTTTAAAATTTGCTTCTCTGTTGAGAGTGTCCATTTGTTGAGTTTTCATTATCATATTATTCTTTAATTTTTTAAAGATAGTTTTCTTTAACTCATTGAATGAATGTGTTTATAATACCTACTTTGTGGTGTTTGGTCAACATCTGGACTGACTCAAAGCAGTTTCTATTGGTTTCCCCTGTACCTGAGTATGGGTCAAACTTGCTTGTTTCTTACCAGGTCTTTTATAGTTTTCTCAAATAGTAAACATTTTAGAAAGTAGATTTTAGATACTTTGGATTCTGTATGCTTTTTTTTAACCCTGAGTTTCTTTTTTATTTTTTTAATAGTTTGTATGATCTTAAATTCTCTCCTCTACAGTGTGTGGCCACTGACTTTATATTGAGTTTTTGTTTATTCTAGTCATTATTTTTTAGCCTGATCCTGTGGGATTACTCTTCTGTCTGCATAGCTTAGTGATCAGCCAATGGTTTGGGCAGAAGTTTTACTCAAATACTTTGTATTTGTACATCTATTACTTTTGCCACTAGATTTGTGTGTGACCTGGGCAGTACATTCAGAGTTCAGCCCCTGTCCAATATTTCTTAGTTTTTAAATTCTTCTCAGCCCTCTTAAGCATCCCTCACACATGGCATAGTTTATAGTCAGCCAGAAATGTGTGGAGTGATCATCTTTCTCCCTTTGTAGACTTCTAATTTCTAGGATCTACTCATTAACTTTCTGCTGATTTGATCTTTGCCCTAAATGGGACTGAAATTTGGAGGTAGAAAAGCTGTGTGTTTCTGCCATTCATGTTTTAAAAACACTCGTTGCAATTACTGACAATGCCACCTTAAATGTTCAGCCTGCCTCCCAAGTCAGCCACCTTCTTCCACATTGTGACAAGGCTACTGGTTTTCAAAGTTCTCCCTTCCCTGGTAAAACTTCTGTATTATGAGCTGAGTGGGCATGGGAGGATGAAACCAGTTCCAGGTGAGAGGTCCAGATATTCTTACAGTTTTTATTGAATTTTAGTAGTTTTCCATAATTAAATATTTCTTGATTTGTTGTTTAAATTTGATTAATCTCCAGAGCCCTAAATAATTGTTTTCTATATGTTCATACTTATTTATGTGGGAGATGATTTGCCAGCCTCTTCACACTGTCATTGCCAGAATTCCCTTAATCAAAATTAGATTTAAAGAAGATTTTTATTACAGCAAAGAAGGAAGGAACAAAAAACACTTATCCAGTACTATTAAACTTGCTTTCTCAGGGTTCTTTCTTTGGATCATGTATCTGCACAACTTAATTGTTTGCTTTGTGTGTCAAAATTATGGTATCCTAATACCTTTCTAACATTCTAGGAATTCATTCTCCGACTTGGAAAAATCATTTTTCACTTTCCATCAGCACACCTGGGGAGATTGAAACTGCCTTTCACTCAGCTCCTCCCATTACACAGGAAGATAAAATAGGTCAATATTTTTTTCTTTCTTGTAGGTATAGAAAAACCATAAAGTATGTTATCTTAAGAAACTGTATTACCTACTATCTGACATAACAGTTTTATTTTCTTCTTTCATGTTTTTTTTTAATTCAGTTGAGATACAAGAGGGATTAAAAAGTGCTTTATGGAGTATACATCATAATGCTTATTTGGTGTTAATCTGGCAGGACAAAAAGGAACGATGTCAGGGGAGATTTGTATTCTAAAACATGAAGAAATGCTACTGGAGGGAAACCAACCATATATCACACAATTTTACTTATTGTTAAATTAGATCTCAATAAGTATAACTTGTCTGTTCAAAATTAAAAGCAACTAAACTTTTATAGCTTTCTATATTAGACTTTTCATATAAGTAAATTGAAAAATGAGAAAATATGCTTTGTTAGACTATGTATCTTGATTTTGAATATTCAGATATATGGTAAATATAACTCTAGACTCTAGATAGCATACTACAAAGAAAAAAATTTGAAGAAATTAGGAATGGACACCACAGGATCTTTTTTTCCCTTTCCTGGAATGCCAAAATAAACTAAGAATAGTGGAACTTTTCCAAATTTATAAAACAAATAGATTTCAGCTAAAGCAAAGGGAGATGACAGTGGCTGAGTAGATTCTTGATATTATATAACTGTATTTATGTTTTCCTTGGTTATTCAGGGTTGTTTGAATCTAAAATGCTCATCAACATTTTATTACTCCCTTTAGTGTAAGTTTACTTATAGTATGATAGTATAAATTTTGGTAAGATTTCCTCTTATAACTATTTTTTTATAAAAAATAATAATCCTTTTAATTCTGATCCTTTCTTCTATAAAAACTGTGTTATATTTTCTCATGAGACCAAGGTATGTTCTGTTTGAAGGGAGAGCATAAAAAGATCCAATAAAACTAAGTTCAGTGTCTTGGCTTTTGGTTCTAAATTAGGTCTTAAAATCCTTGGTTTGCAATTCCTAGAACAACCACTTTTGAGAGGGATAAGGTTTTGTTTATTTGTTTTCATCTTCTTCTCTTTAAAAATTTTTTGAAATTTCAAGAGGAAAATATGTATACAGTGGCTATCTGTGAATGATGTAGGAGCCACTAAGTGAAGGGATGAGAAGTTTCTCTATCCCGTGGAGGAGACTTAGAAAGTGAGATGTCCAGGAGAGACCCTGAATGGCACCTGCCCCCTACTTAGCGTTGGAAACCACAACAGGATGATGTATAGGAGAGCTGGAGAAAGAATTGAAAGAAATCACTCTAACCTCTTCTTAACATAAGAGTCAACCCTAAGAGAATTGACCAGTGCCAAGTTCCATGTCCTTATAGTTGCAAACACCAGTCTTTGCACCATGTTATCCCTTCCACCCTGGTGAAAACCATCGTCCAATGAAGGAAAACTAGCTACTTGATAAAGCCACCAGTGGACTGTGCAGGCTGCTCTCTGGAATCTTCTCATCAGGAAGGTGAGAAATTCTTCCAAAATTTGCATTTGCATAGCTGAGGGGACCCATACGTGAGATTCTTCCACATAGGAAGACATTTCAGATGGCTTGAGAAACTGAAATCTTGAGATGGTTTCAGGTGTCCATCTATAATCATAAAAGACACTAGCGTTTTAATTCTTTCATTGAGGCAGACACACTGTTATATACTTAAAACTTCAGAATTTAGGGTTCTTGAGTCATATTGCTTTATTGACTGTAGGTAAGAGAACATACAATGTAAGTCATGCAGATATAACAACTCATCAGCTGGATGTTCCCTAGAATTGAACAATATAAAGGATGAAAAACAATACATGAAAAACTAGTTAACATTTTCTAGAAAGAAAAATGCATGGGCTCTATATTTCTTAGTTATAAAACATATCATGGAAATTGTGTTTATAAGTGCCAACTAGTGTGGCTTAATAGCAAGAGCCTGAAGTTTCTCTCTTTTTTAAATAGCTGATAGACGAGGCAAGGGAGATTTATCACTTTTTAATTAAGCTCACGTCAACTCGTGAAGTTTATTTCAGTACAAATCTGTTGACCAAAGTCCTTTTTGAAGAAACTGCCCCTTGTTGAAGCATAAGTATTCATGGGAAATCTCACAGTGAGCGTGGACGGCTCCTTGGGCTGGAGCTGCCACATTTCAACCAGAATGACTGTGCATTCCAATGCTTCCTATGTGCCCAGCATATTTATGGAAATGAACTTAAGATCAATCTTTGTTATTTTAAAATCTAGAGCAGCAGGTCTCACTGGCCAGAGGGGAAAAAAATAAATGCTGAAATAAATCTTTGAGACTCTCAGTCGGACCCCAAACCAGTGTGCGCACCCATGACTCGCTCCAGACTCGGAATTTGGAGGCTTCTAAACACAACCAACAGTGTCACTGTTTATATGAAAATAAGATTAAAAGGCAGACTGTGCTGCTTTTTACCAAGGTTTTCCTTTTAATAACAACCAAGACTTTTATTAAGCTTTGGAGAGGAATCCTGATGTGCCTCTCCTAAATTGAAGGTATTAGAGCAAAAGGAAAACGGCTGCCAAGGAATTGCCCGATTTCAACAGTTTGGAAAGTGACGAAGAATATGTATTAAATTCAGATCACAGTCAAGCTCACCCAGATCTAAATGACTCCCACTTGCTTTTCAGATGCTACTTTCCATTTAAAAGGCATACTCAGGGCAAGCCTGGGTGGCTCAGCAGTTTAGCGCTGCCTTCAGTCCAGGGTCTGATCCTGGAGACTCGGGATCGAGTCCCACGTCGGGCTCCCTGCATGGAGCCTGCTTGTCCCTCTGCCTGTGTCTCTGCCTCTCTCTCTCTCTTTCTCTCTCTCTCTCATGAATAAATAAATAAAATCCTTAAAAAAAAAAAAAAAGGCTGACAACTATTTTAAAGATCCCAAACAACAACATACATAGTCTCAATGAACTTGAGGTGGAGGTCAACAGTAAATGGGTACATGTGGAGCTCTTGAAAGAAGTCTGGGCCAGGGATGAATATTTGTGAGGCCTCAGCATGACACGCCGTGTTTAATAACTGAAGCCACGAAGGCTAACCCAGGGTGCCCCAGTGGCACTCAACGATCCCATGGTGCCCAGAGCACTTCTAATTTTGACCTCCACTAGTTGCCTCCACACAAGTTCTGCCTCTCTCTCCCTGTTAAGTGGCCTCCTCTTTGAATGGTCCTGTGTTTCACCTTTGATTCTTTCTCATGGTTTCTCTGTGCTCATAACATTTTCCTCTGTCAAAATCCAATGCATTTCTCAATGCTTCTTCCACTAGGGAGCCCACTTGGAAACTTCCACCTCATAGGCTGAAAGTCTTGTCACCTCTAGAATTTCCATGCCACCATGTTCCTTTCCCATGGTAGTGGGGCAGGTGTTTTGGAGTTGACACTGGGACATAGAAGGGTGGGGCCTGCAGGGTTGGCAGGAGTGTGATCCTGGGAAGACTCACATGGCTCCACTGTCTCTCCTGTCATGGACTCAATGTTTCCACCCCACCTCCAATTATTTCATTAATACCTAACCCCCAAGGTGATGGTATTAGGAGATGGGGCCTTTGGGAAGTGATTAGGTCATGAGGGTGGAGCCCTCATGGATGGAATTAATGCCCTTAGATGAGACCCCAAAGCACTCCTTCATCCCATCTGCCATGTGAGGACACAGTGAGAAGACAGCTGACTGTGAACCCAAAGGACACTGAATTTGCTGGTGTGTGGATCTTGGAATGCCAGCCTCCAGAACTGTGAGAAGTATGTGTCTTCTGCTGAAGCCCCCAGTCTGTGTCGCTCTGTGATAGCAGCTGGGGTGGACTGATCCTCTCAGTGCCCATTGCTGTCTGAAACCCTTTCTTGTGCCCTCTCTTGGTGAATGTGGCCCCAAGGAGAGACCTGGACATCCTGTCCCACAGCCCCTTATCCAATTAACTGACAGGCTTTATGATGCTGTGCCCACCAACAGTTCTCACTTCTACATGTACATCTTCTAATTTTGTCACCAGAGTTTCTCGGTGTCACCTTTGCCTCTTCTTGTCGGACTGCCCTGGGGCCTCTCTCTCATCTGCGCCCCTAGTCCTGTGTGTACACACCCACTTCTGTGCTGCTGCTGGAGGCTACCATCAGCATACAGAAACCTTTTAGAGATGAGCCCCTGAGTCACGTACACGGCTGGCAGCGTCCTACCACCTGGGACACAAAAAAGCAATGACCTTGTTGCCACATCTGCCTCCACCTCTCAGGGCTCACAAAGGTGTCACTTCTGGGTTGAGTGCTGAGCATTTTTGTTGCACCCAGATGGTAGGCAAGGACAGGGAAGGGGAAATGGGCCTGCATGGGGCAGTGTCACCAGCCAAAGGAGCAGAGAGCTCCAGGGAGCATTAGGTTATGGGGCAGAGAACAGAGTCAGCCTCACCAGAGGGATGAGGTCAATGAGGGTTAAATAACGGCATTTGAGATTGGTGACTAGGAGGTCATTGGTACTCTTCAAAAAGGGATTGAGAGGACACAGTGATGTCAGAAGTCAGGCCTGACTGGGAGGGTGGGGGTGGAAGCAGCAGGTATAAACTCTTCTCAAGAAGTGAGAAGGGAAGGTGGAAAGCAGGTTGTAGCTGGAGGGTGAAACATTCGGGAGGATTCTAAAATGATTTTTATTAATAATTTAAGAAACTAAGAATTGTAAACCGGCAAGCCGATGTCATCTCTCTCATGGTGGTCATGAAGTACCTGGGGAGGCTCTGGGCTCTGAGGTCAACACATCACTGGGGAAGCTTGTTATGACCTTGTATAATCATGATGCACAAACCAGGATTTTACAGAAAAACAGCATAATTAAAAATGTCACTATTATTGCACTATGTTTACTTTATATAGGAGCAGGTGGAGGCTAGGACCTGGGGGCAAATAAGATCTCTTTGTTGTTGTAATATGAAACAGGGTTGTTTTTTTTTTTTAAATTATTATTATGACTTAGGGCATTTCATTAAAATTGATCAGCCAGGTTTAATGCAGGATTGACTGCTGTGAATTTGTAAATTTACCTTAAAGAAAAACCAATTTGTGTCAAAAAAATCTACAAACAAATCACTCAAGTAACTATTAGAACGTGAATTTCTGTACTGCGTGAGTTATGCGGTGGGATAATATTTATACGCCGTGTGTCTATGACTAGAGATATGTCAGTAGCACTGGGGACAGAGAGGCTGGCTCAGTCAACTATGATCTTTGGTCCTTTTCACTGAAAATGACATCCACGTCCATATGCTGGCCAGCGTCTGTTCAGTGAGTCTCTCTTACAGGGATAACTGATACTGAGTGGCGTGTAATTTGAAGATCAACAGCATTCATTTACCTGCTAATTCTGGAAGTCCACTGCAGAGGGTACATCAGACCTAAACCCAAACACTGTCGTTATCCTACGACAGCAGCTCTGCTTTCCCTGATCACAGTATGATCAAGGAAATAAGCGCCTGCGAATATTGCTAACATTGTAGGTGCAGAAAATGTAAATAAATGTAGAGAGCCGATCCACCCCTTATTATTTGCATTTGGCTTTTATCTTAAAGCCTACCTAATTTTCATTTCTATTTTTCAATCTGGATTCTTTTCTCATTCTTGGAACCTACAATTATTTAGGGGTTCATAATATGAAGGGAGAACCTGATTTTAAAAAAAGGGACATGTGTCTTGTACAAAACTATTAGAATGGGCTTTGTTTTTTAAAGTATATTTCCTAACGTATGAATTTATCACAAATGTTTGTATTTTCCAACACATGCATCTGAGACCTAAGTCATATATAAGTGGTTTGTTGAAATCTATTACAAACTTCATGTTTTGTATAGCAATGACATAGATATTCAGTTGATAATTATTTCTCTACTATTCTAAGTAATTTCGTCCTATTTGAGATTTGAATTTCTAAAAATTCTTAACATGTTCCTTTTTGGTATTTATCAAGAAAACTGTACACCATGGGGATTTCTGATTATCTAAAATAAATTGTGAGGATGAATCTCTTTCCATGAATGTAAATGAAAACCTTAGAGCATAAATAGAACCTGTGTAAAGACTTGGAGAAATGCTAATATATAAGCCCCATGAGGGTGGAGACTATTCCTTCTTTACCAAATGTTCCCAGCAGTGCTCAAGTGTTTATTAAGACACTCAAAAAATAGTGTCTCTTTTTGCATGAAATGCCTCAGCATCATTTTCTACGCATTGATTTTATTACTATTAAACTAGCCTGAATTTGATTTTTAAGTTATATACAAATATATATTTTATCTCATGTATATTATGTATAATATATTAATTATATTTAAACTAATATACCTATTGTGTATCATACGATACAACATACAATTTAATATATTAACATATATAATTAAATGAGATATTAAACTAAATTAAATATTAGCATTGTACATATATAATTAATACATAATGTATATTATTACATTATTATGTGTTACATTATTATTTTGTATTATTAATTTATGTATAAGCTGCTGCAAATATATATAATGCAGTTGTAAAGGTACGCTTTTGAGTTTTATGCCCAGTTTTATCTAAAACTATCTGGCTCAAAAAGGGATTGATGGGACAGTTTGGGAATTTAGTAATTCTAAGACGTAGAGTCTCTTTAACTTAACGTACATGTGGAGGTAGCCAAGTACCGAGTCCCTGGCATAGTCATCTTCTATCTGAGTATTAGAAAGAAATGTTATTGTCACTCTGCCATTCCTGGGTCAGCGGCAGCAGACCTCGCTGGCTGCCCAGTGCACACTCACTCCTGTCCTGCCTGACTTCCCCTCCAGTGGGCCTGCCAAATCTCCTCCATGAGTTTCAGGGGAAGCAAAGCACCTTCTATTCCAGCCATAGAGGTAAATCTTGATCAATCTGTGCCAAGCATGGAACTCAGAGCCCCTTTGTCTGGTTTAGAAATAGTCATGTCCTCTATGTCCAGCTAGAGAAACCTGTAATGGGAGTTTAGAGACGGTTTCACTGCTCCTGAGTTAATAAAAGATGAAACAATTGCTTTGTTTTCCTGGACGTGATCTCATGTGGGGGTGGCTCGGAATAGCTCTGGCGATCACAGGTGAGCCGGGGACAAAGCCAGCGCGCTGACGTGGGGAGCTAGGGGAGGAAATGAACCTGACGCATCGTTACTTCACCCAGGGGCTGAATCACGGGCCCTGGAGCCTCTGAAGCTTCTTGTCGTAGGGGAAAGAGATCACTTTTTTGTCTGAGCCAGTTTGCATCAGGGTTTTCCTTCTCGAGGCTGAAGTATGTAAACTGACACAATATCTGCCAATATGGATCACCAGCAAGAACGTCAACAGTGGCACCAGGTCGGGCTGGGACTTCTTAGCTTACCAGGATGGAAACATGTTGATTACATTCCCTGATGATGTCGCTCTCAGAGGAAAACTGCTGCCATGAATGATAGACTTAAAATGCAGTAAAAGCTTAGGTTAGGGGTAAAAAATTATAATATGGAAAACTATAATAAACCATTCAAGGCAGCAGCTGCTTGGAAGTAGCTTAAAGCTACAAATGAGCATGAATTAATGCTGGTTAAAACTTAGGATATGAGTATGATTCTAGTTGCTTTAAACGCAAGTAAGGCAAGATCAAAGAAGCAAGAGGTCCAAGGCCCCACAACCAATAAGGGACAGATCAGAAATTCACACCTAGGGAGTTGGTTCCAGAGTGTGTTTCTAACCATTAAAGAAAGAGGGCAGCCTGAGTGGCTCAGTGGTTAAGCGCCGCCTTCAGCCCAGGGCATGATCCTGGAGACCCAGAATCGAGTCCCATGTCAGTCTCTCTGCATGGAGCCTGCTTCTTCCTCTGTGTCTCTCTCTCTCTCTCTCTCCCCTCTCTGTGTCTTTCATGAGTAAATAAATAAACTCTTGAAAGAAAGAAAGAAAAGAAAGAAAGAAAAGAAAGAAAGAAAGAAAGAAAGAAAGAAAGAAAGAAAGAAAGAAAGAAAAAAAGAAAGAAGAGCCACACACACTGTAAGTCAAGGATTAATGGGTCGACCTATACTACTGGCCACAGAGCATCAGCACTTGGTCCATGGGCCATGTTCCCATAAGGTCATTTGCATAAGAGTCGGGCATCCCTTTATGCAAAGCATCGAAACACATCCAAAAAAATATGATTACATTAATTTGAAGAGATTAAACATTAAGGGTCACTTATTATAAGAAATTGGGAAAGCACAAGGGATTACATTTATTTAGACTAGAAGAGATACACTATGAGTTTTCTAAAATTTGAAGTTTTGTTGCCAGAAAAATAGTGATCAAATATTCTCCATGATAAGATAAGAGCCATTTTTTGAGCTTTTACAATAAGCTGGGCACATATTCTTTATGTAATCGTTTATTTCCCCCCAGAAGTCAGATGGTGGCTTTATTCTTGCTCATTTTTTTTCATCTCTGTTTCATTTTTGATCACAGTATTATATATCTCATTTTTGTACTAGTTATGACAACTATTTCAATTTTAATATGCATACATATGTATTTTTTAAACAAAAGTGTGCTTTTTCAAAGGGCGAATTTTTATCAGAATATTACAGAATTTACTGTGCCATATTTAAAAGAAATTTATGGGTTATTATTATAGGAAAATAGTTTTTATTTATTATGAAACTATTATCTGTTCATCATCAAAAAACCAGAAGAGAAAAAAATCAAAATAAGGAAAATTTTTAAAGCTCATTTAAGTAAAAAAATAATCACTGTTGACACCATATATTATTCAGAAACATAAGTATGTGTATACTGAAGTACTACAAAAATGAACCAGTTCCGTGTATGGTGTTTTGTAACCTGCTTTTTTACTTAACCAAATTGTAAAAAATCTTTTCTATTTCATCAAAGTTAGTTGCAATATATGTTGTACCTCCCTCAAGCAAGATTTCCATCATTTCTTTTATTCAGCCTTCTAATATTAGACTTGCTTGTCCCTTATTTTCAGTCTTACTAAAATTTAAATTTACTGAATATTAAAATTGAGTCTGGTGACTGAATTTTTGGTCCATTCTTAATGAACTCCCGAATTTGGTTGTGCAAATGGATGCCCAATGGATCATAAGGGTAAGCCAAGCATTTACCAGGGTCTGAAGACAGGACTGTGGTGTGGGTCATGCTAAGTTTGAGATGCCCATGAGGTTGTCAGTGGGGACATTGAGTAGGCAGGTGGATGTAAGAATGATCATTTATAAGATCAGGTGAAGACTGAGAACTGACCATGTGGATGTGACAGGCAACTTTGAAAAGACAGATTTCAGAAGAGGTCGGAGGTAAAATTGGGTTCAGAGAGACACTGGAGATGGCCACAGGAAGCATCTCTTCCAAAGACCTTGATAATAAAGGGGCAGTTTGGAGGGCTTGTGAGTCAAGAGACTTGTGGGTCTATTTCTAAAAAGATATCTAAAGGAGATATAACAGCATCTTTGCATGCCAATAGAGGCAATCCACCAGAAAGGGAAAAAGTAACCATGTGAGAGAGGAAGGAGACAGTGACTGGAACCCACCAAAGTGGGAAGGAATGCAGGGGGTGAGTGGAGAGGTCAGCCTTGTTTGGCAGATCTCTGCTTATCATGGGTGCAGCTGTGTATGGACTCTAAATGAGGCTGGACGCACGGCCACCAGCTGAGGAGGGGGCATGGGGATAGAAGGTGTCAAAGCATCGAGGAGAAGCAGAGACAGGCAGCAAACAAGGGGACAGGACGCAATGTGTGGACAAAGGGAATGCAGCATGACCCTCCAGCTGTATGGAAGGCCCAGTGGGGTGAGTGATCATAAGTTTAATGTGTAACCAATAGTAAGGCTCTGTGTTTTCCCCAGTCACTGTCATCTGCATGGGGTCACAGCAGTGAGGCAGAGGGCTGCATTAAAGTAGGTTGGGTTTTAATACAAGAAAAATAGAATAATACAACAAGAAAGAATAATACAACAACAATGGGACAAAAGGTTCTCAAGTATGTGACCACACATTGCAGTGATAGCTCCTGGCACCATGATGGACAGACAGGAGGTTAGGAGTGTGTGGAAGAGGTGAGTGATGTGAATACAGACACGTGTGTCCCGTCACGGTCAGGCCCCAGCGCCTAACAGGAGTCGGGAGGCCATGGACTGAATCGCAGGGACACTGGGGGACGTCAGTGCAGGCTTTCCTTCCTCTGTGTCTGCTGAGGTGCCTGTGTTTGCTGTTCCACTCACCTTTCCCCTTGTGCCATGAGCCTACAACTGGATCGATGAGCATCTTCTGGCCTGTATGTTGCTTTCTTGACCTTGCCTTCCTGCCAATCCTGGGCATTCCCCTGCTGCTGACTCCAGATGCAGTAACAGAAGAGAGTCCTGGTGCCCTGTACCCTGGCAGGCCCTTTGCCCACTCAGTCCCCAACAGTCACCCCCTCACAGCAGAAGTTACCCTGCCATGGCCAGGTGCCGATGTGGGCTTGCAGGACAGAGGGTCATGTAACATCTCCGCTTATGTCTTCCCTTTGCCCCTCCAGTCAGCTTTGTTATACTCTGAAGACCCCAAATCCCTCTTTTGTGAAGGCAGATAGATGACTCCTTCTCTAGTTTTCAGAACGACTGTTGGTCATTTTGGTAGCATTCTGAGAGTGGATTAGACACCTGTGCTTATCTTGCCAGAAACTTCATTGTTAAAGTTCTTGGGGAAAAAAAATAGTCCATACTCACTGCCTATCCTCAATCCAACATAAATCCTTTTTTTCCCCTGTGATTTTACAAATTGTTCTCTAGAATGACCCATGTCTACCATGTTAGCTTTGTTCAGGCCAGGATCCAGAATGTTTAAGCCGTATCCAGTTACCAATCATATTTCTTGAAGACTAAACTCAGTGTAGTACATACCTACACCTTCGTTCAGGACTCATGCCCAAATTCTCCATTCATTGCAAGGCACTGGGATATGGAACTGACCACTTACTTCACTTTGAGGTCCTTTTTCATCATCTGAATTTGAGATGTTGGCTGTAGTAGATATTTCTTTATTTTATTTATATTTTTATTTCATTTTTAGAAACAGTGCGTTGGGAGGGAGAGGTAGAAGAAGAGACAAGGAGAGAGAATCTCAAGCAGACTCCACACGCAGCATTGAGCCTGGCATGGGGCTCCATCTCATGACCCTGAAATCATGACCTGAGCCAAAATCAAGAGTTGGAGGCTGAACTGAGTCAACCAGGCACTCCTAGGTTGTAGTAGATCTTGATGTACCAAAATAATTGATTTCACAAATATGGCATAAAGGTCTGTCTTAATAGCACTACATGAGAGAAAGCACCTGAGAAGTTTGAATTTCTCTATTAGTTGTCTAATGAGGACAGCAAGCCAAACAAGTGGACCTCAATTGACCTCAACACGTAATAACTTCAAGAGAATGGACTTTTATTCCTCTCACAATTCTGCAGCAGGAAATTCACATTGGCTGGGCAAGTCTGCCCCCCAAGGTCATTCAGAGACTCAGATTTCCTTCTGTTTTCTGCTCTGTCATCTCTTACACCACCAGCCTGCTCTGGCTGGCTGAAGCTCAGTCACGACTTCTGGATTCCCACCAGCCAGGGAAGAGAAGGAAGGAGAGAGTTCTAAAGTCTTAGTTGATGGCATGACCTCCTTGGGTTCCCAATCCATTTGGGAGGATGTAGGCATGCTGCTGCTACACCTAACTACAAAGGAAGTTGGGGAATGTTGTCTCACTCAGCAATTATGTATTAGAAATCTATTATATTTCCATCGAGAAGGGAAGAATGGATTTTAGAGGACAGCTATCCATCCTCTCCTCATTGACTATCTTCCGCAGTAGTATGTTTCTAGAAGTGGGATGAAGACAACCAACTTCATTTTAGACAGGATAAATAGAATAAAATTTCTCAGGTCCTAAAAAATAATGGCCTCACAGTCCTCTGCAAAGGCTGACCTCTTCAACATCATATTATTCTAAATTTTGGTGTTTTTTTTTCATTGAGATGTGCAGAGATTGTTCATTGTAGCACAAGCAGAATTGTTGACTATTTAAAAATGATATCGAAAAAAAAAATTAAAAATGATATCGTACCAAACACAGTGGAAAGGACATTTAGCTCCAAGGAAAATCAGGCTAAGGGAAGCCTTGTTACTGTCATATGTAAAAATCTCTCACATAGAAGAGTAAGCAAGGTAGGAAAGGAGGTGACAATCGGGAAGTTGACCTGATGCTTCCAAAATCTCTTCTGGAATGACATTTCTATGAAAAATAATATTTCTTTCAACATATCCCAAACCAACGTTGTTTGAGCTTCAACTAGGGGCCAAGCCTTGTACGCTTGGGCATATAATGGTCGGACAGGACTCTACCCTCAGATTTGTTTCCTGTCCCATCACAAACCACATATTTTCAACTGCATTTTCTAAGTGCTTTCATAATTGAATTCCCTTAATCAGAGGGCATTTCAAATTTTGTTTCTTTCTACTGGCTTATTATTGGACTGTTGGCATTTAGCTGTCTAGTGAGTGAATCATCACAGGATAGTCTAAAATAGAAACTATATCGCTCTCTTTTCTTTTTTTCTTTTGCAGAAGTCTGTCTGTATCTTAGAATTTTTTTTTGAAAAATGGGCAGGAAATCATGCTTTTAATGCCCAACTAGAGAATGCAATCTAGAATCAGGTGGTGAAGATAGCTGTCCAAAAAGGTTGGACAATTTACTTAATCTTCTTTCATCTTGATCTATAGGGCTTGAGGAATTGAAAAATGCCTGAAAAATGCACATAGTGTAGAAAGTATGACTTTTCTGTGAAATGGACTTTTCAAATCCTCCCTTCTTTCTTTGCATTCTACCAATGCTTATGTTTGCAAGATCATCCCTACTATTCATAACACCAAGACAAAAGAAGGGAAAAGAGTAAAACTCCTGAATCATGTACACTGATTTCAGTTACAATCAGTTTTGAGATAAGGAAAAACAACAGTAAGAGAAACTTCATATGAGAAATTCAAAGCTTCTGCTTCATCAGTCAAAACACGGGAATCATAAATTCTTTTTGCTTTTTTTTTTTTTTTTTACACACTTCCAGGAAGAAATGGGCATAGTGGGTAAATAAGTAAAACACTTCAAAACTGTATTTTCTTAATAAAGAGTCTATTACAGATACAATTTTTGGAACTACTGTTTGTATTTCCTTATATTAAAATGCACTATTAATTAAAATCCAGAGTAATTTTTCAAGACACTTCACAAACATAGAAGCAGGTTTGTAGAACAAGGACATGGGGTTTATTCATTTAACAAATTAATAGAAATCTCCATACTTAAAAATGCCAATCCATCAGTCTCAGGATAGACGTAGCTTTCCCGTCTGCCCAAGGAAACAGGAACCTCGCCCAGCTCATCACTAAACTCACTTTTAGTATAACCTCCTGAGGGCAGAGGCATCTGTCTGCCTTATTCACCACTGGGTGCTTGAGGTCAGCCACAGCTATTGGCACATAATAAACTCTCAATAAATATTTGCTGAGTGAACACATGAATTACACATTTAGAAAAGACGTCGAGCCTCATTAGAAGAGACAACACCAGGATGGATGTTCCTGGAAGGACTGTGTGGGCTCAGGACCACCTGCAGAAGCACAGGACTGCTGCCTGGTAGGAGCAGGGCAAACTTTCCTTCCGAGCAGATGCGGCCGTTGGCAATATTGGGAGGTGACTTTTATATGTGTCCTCTGCCTTTTCTTAAATTAAGGTGTAATTTCCACACAATGAAAGGTACACCTCTTGTGTGTTTAGTTTGCTGAATTTTGACAATTACATGCACTCCTGTAACTACCAAACAAAACTAAGTATAGAGTATCTCCATCATATCACCTAATCCCTTTGGGTTCCTTTCCAGGAACCCCCATGCCCACCCCGCAGTCCCCATGCAGCCACTCTCCTGACTGTTACCGAAACCCAGGTGCTTGTCTTCTTCACATGTAGCAAAGCAAACAGGAGGTGTGCTTTGTGCTGCTTTCTTTTGCTCAGAATACTATTTTTGAGCTCCAGCCACATGGTTGCGTGTATCAATAGTTCATTCCTTTTTATTACTGAATGAAATTCCATTCTATGAACATACCATGGTTTATTTATCTATTCTCTTCTTGATAGACATTTTGTTGCTTCTAATTTGGGGCTATTTTGAATAAAACTACCAAGGATATCCTTGTACAAGCCACTTTTAGGATTCCCAGACCTAATTACAACACCAGGGATGGAAGGGTCTCCCCCTCGATAATAACAAGAAATTCTTGGACACTAGCTGGGTGTCTGAGAATTCAACTCAATTCTGACACTATCTCTCGAGAAACAGCATCAAATCCCACGGGTGAAGGGCTCAGCCCTATCAAAACTTCCTTCTGCTCCCCACTTCACACACCAATCACAAACCCCAGGCTGTTACCTATGCTTCTTACTGACCTCCTTATGTTTGATTTATTTGCTACAGCAGCTCACAGAATTCAGGGAAACACTTATGTTTACCAGTTTGTTAAAAGGATATGATCAGGGATATGAATCCACAGCCAGATGAAGAGATAAAAAGAGCAAAGTCCTGAACAAATGAGCTCTGCCCTTACGAGCTTGGGCCCCCCCCTTGATGGCCTATGGAAGCAAGTATGAAAGCTCTCTGGAAAAAAAAAAAAAAATGACCAAATGGCTATCCTCTGGGGGGTTCTGTGGAGGCTGCATTGCAAAGTCATGACTGGTTGTCATTGCCATTGCCCATTGGCCGATTCATTCTCTCAGCCCCTCTCCCCTCCCTAGGCAGGGAGTGGCTGAAGGTTCAAACCCTCAAATCACATTATTGGTCCTCCTGGCCACCAGGCCACCTTTAGATGTGTCCAAAAGTCACTTTCATTAATCACAAGACACTCATTTCACCTTAATGGCTCTGAAGGGTTTTCAAGGAATGTGAATGAAGACCAGATATGTGAGAAATACTTTGGTGATCTGAATGGCCACATAAATATTCCTTATAAATCATTATACTACAAAGTTTTATTGTAGCATGTATTTTCATTTCTTTGAGGTAAATATTTAGAAATGTGGTCACTAAGAGGGCCCAGATCTGTGTCTTTATCCTTGTAGGAACTGGGGAAGCAAGATGATCACCCTCTTCAACACTCCTTCCAGAAGTGTGCCATGCAGTGCTCCACATCCTGCCCACATCTGGTATTACCCATCTTTTTTACTATAACCACTCATGTGGGTGTGATATGGTATTTCCTTGTGGAATTCACTTTTATTTCTCTGATGATTAATAATACAATATTTAATGCATTAGCTATTCATGTATCTTCTATTGTTAAGTGTCTGTTCATGTCTAATTTTTATTCGTTTGTCTTTTTATTATTGATTTGTAGGAGTTCTTTGTATATTCTGGATGCAAGTATTTTGTCAGTTATAAGCACCACGATATTTTTTCCCTTACAGGTAGCAGACATGCAGCCAAATAATGGGCTTTGAGGGATGATATTCTCATTTTTATAATATTAGACAACGCTTTCCAAATCTTAGTAACCATAGCAAAGCTTTCACCATACCAAAATGCAAAAAGAAATAACACCAGTTGTAATGAGTTTTCATGAGGCTAAATTTAATTACTTGAAAGGACCGGTTCTGTGCTTATGTCTTTCCTATTGCTGTTGTTGAAATGACCTTTCTGTAATGAAATATTGGTTGTGGTAGATGGTAGGTTTGTTTGGTTTAATTTTAATATTACTATTGTATATTCTTCCTTTGCATACGTTACTAAATATGTTTTGCAAATGTCACTGTTTCCCAGGTCAGGGAAGTGCAGCTCTCACCTAAATAGTGACATACAGTGGACATTTCAGATCAAATTAGGGGCAATAGTAGCGCTATTGAGCCCACTGGAGGAGGCATCTGGAGCCATGCAGAGATTCTCTCCCCCACTTAAATTTGCATGGTTGTTATAGGATCTCCTGTGGAATTGGCTGAATAACCTGAGAAGCCTCATCTGCCAGAACAACCTTCTCACTCTTGTTGAGAAGTCAGCTTACTCTTGTTGTGAAACAAGAGTTGGAGAAACTTTGAAAAAATGTAGGTGCTTGAGCCCCACTCCTGGAGGTTCCAAAAAATTCACCTGGGATAGGGCCAGAGCATCGATATTCATCTTGAAAAGCATCTAGTTGATCTCTCTGAGCTGCCAAATTTGAGAACTACTGCTCTAGAGTTGGTCTTTCACTTCATAATTATGTGTCTCAGGGAAATCACTTGACCTCTCTGAGCATCATCTGGAAAATAGAAACAAGAACCGCCTTTCTGAGCTCACAAGTCAGGTGTGTTTTGAGAAAGCAATAAATTATTGTTTGCTAATATTCTTTAAAAAAATTGAATGGTAATTATATTAAGTATTGTCATTAACCGTGAACAACGCCAGGGTGAAATGAGCAAGAGATGTAACAATTTATTAACCTTGCTAGTTTGAAACTATGTCATAATAAACCCAACCCTGTACAATGCATGGAAAAATGATCTGTGCAGTTACTTTCATTTTACATGATGGAACTCACCGGAAGTACTGCAGAAGATAGGACACTGTATTTTGACACATCTGCTAAGAATGGAACTCTTCATTAGTTTCTTGGATCTCAGAGATTCACTGTGCAAAACTTTTCCTTTCTTTGTCCCACCCTCAGCAATCTATCTAGTTCTGGGAAGGGACCCAGAAGACATAAATTTAAATACAGAAGAATATATACATAGGATAATGGAACAACTGCCAACCAATATTTTTCCAGAGCAGAGCTCCAGCTACATGCCTGATTATATGGTACAAAATTATTATGATAAGGTAGATAATCAGAGTGGGAAAAAGTAACATAAAAGTATGATCATTTTTTTACTTGCATGAGTCACATTAAATTTCAGTGACATTTGATCAAAGGATATGTATATGGAGAATCCGTTATGAGCTTGATTGTTTTGAATAATGAATGTATGAAAACAGGGTCTTATGGAAATCATACTGGCTACACACAAGTCCTTTAGACTCCAAAATTTAGAATAGTCTTTGGAATGCTTGGTAGAGCAATCTGGCTTTTCAGGAGCTTCAAGGGATACCAAGCAACAAACAAACTCAGCATCGCTGAGACAGCCAGGAGGAAGAATTTTGAATTGATGGTAAAGTATGTGCCTTTGGGATTTTTTCAAAATACCACAGACCCCATGGATATTAGAGATTTTTATATACTAGAAGTGTGTGTTTATTGCTGTATTATATACAAAAATAAATGCACTAAGTAAACACACATAAATAGATTTTTATTACATATTAGTATTATCATATTTTGTTGTTTACAGAAATTTAAAATCTATTTTTAAAATCCACAGTTTCATCAATGTGTATGACTATTTTGATTTGGTGTGTAATACAATATCAGAACTTGCACATCAAAAAGGAAAAAGAAGGAGTGCCTGGGTGGCTCAGTGGGTTTAGTGTCATGATCTCAGAGTCCTGGGATCACACCCCTCAGTGGGGAATCTGCTTGTCCTTCTCCCTCTCCTGCTCTCTCTGCCTCTCTTAAGTAAATAAATAAATAAAATCTTTTTTTTTTTAAAAGAAAAGGGAAAAAGATAAGTTCTTACTTTGATAACCCTAGAAAGAAGGGACGCCTGCTTTCTGAGAGCTATTCCCAAGGATGGGTTACTTCCTGTCTTCTAAATTCAGACACAAATACATGCACGGTGCAGAATACAAGTAAAACATTTTCTTTTCATTTAAATGTGTTTATAAATTGCATGAAATGATTCAAGCTTGTAACATTCCTTTGGCAAACATTGGCAGATACAGACTTTTGTCATATAAATCAGTTGCAGTCTGAGCCAGACTTTCTCTCTCTCTCTCTCACATATTTGACAGGAGTGTACACAAGAGCTAAACAATGCCAAGACTAATATTGTTTTAAATAGATATATGCTACATTTTAAAAGGAAAGGAAATAAATGTCAAATTGGGGCTGTTGGATCACGAATAAGTTAGACTGCACTCAGGAAACAGAACGCAATGCTGTTTTTCCAATCCATTTACACGCCCTGATTGATAACTATTGACTTCCTAATTAGCCTTTCAGATAGATCCTGCTAAAGCCAAGGGCTTCCATTCCCCCCCACCCCCAGGCCTGGTTCTCAGTGTCTCCTGCTCCCTCCCATAAGGGCTGTCCTCGTGGCCCACCACTCTCTCCTTTCCTGCTCCTCTCACATGACTCCCCTGTGCGCTCCCCCCATGTGCTCTGTGGCTGCTGATTCTCCTTCCACCTCTGCTCTTGGTGGGCATGCACTCTCTCTGGGCCACCTCACTGATTTCCACAATTCTGGCCACCACCAGCATTTCCCTCCCAGGGCTGCCACAACAACAGAAGTGTATCATCTCATCCTTCTGAAGAGAAGTCCCGACCCAAGGTGTCCCCAGGGCCTCTGAAACCCCTGGGGGAGGACCCCTCTGCTCTTGCACCTTCCAGCTGCTGGTGTTGCCCGCAGGGCTTGGTGGTCCTTGGCTGCCCCACTCCCATCGCTGCCTTGTCATCCTTTGGACTTTTCTGTGTGTGTGTGTGTGTGTGTGTGTGTGTGTGTATCTGATGTCCTGTAAGGGAACTGGATCACTCATACTGGGTGCCCTTGATGCTTTGGAGATGATGGGAGAAGGCAAAGAGTAGTGAAGGCTGGGCATGAAAAGCTGGAGCCCTCCTCCGCAACTTACAGAGGGGCTCTCGAGTCCTGCAGTCAGAGGGCGGGCAGCTGAGGGCTGAGGCCAGGACTCATCACAAGGGTAAGGGGTCCCCAAGAAGGTAGAACTCCTGACCTAGGCAAGTCCACTGACCGAGGTTAGGGTCCTGGGTGGGAAGGACTGGAACCCTGAAGTCAGATCAGAAAACCTGCACTGATGCACTTGGAAGTCCTGTATCCCCAGAGCCCTCCCAGTCCTCAGAAGTCCTGTATCGGGATCCCTGGGTGGCGCAGTGGGTTTGGCGCCTGCCTTTGGCCCAGGGCGTGATCCTGGAGACCCAGGATCAAATCCCACATCGGGCTCCCGGTGCATGGAGCCTGCTTCTCCCTCTGCCTGTGTCTCTGCCTCTCTCTCTCTCTCTCTGTGTGTGACTATCATGAATAAATAAATTAAAAAAAAAAAAAAAAAAAAGAAGTCCTGTATCCCCAGAGCCCTCCCAGTCCTCGGAGTACAGAACTACCGACTGTCACCAGTTAGAGGCCAGGGCTCTCCCATTAACTAGAGACACGGGGGCCTGACAGATCTGACCCACAGAGTTGGTCCCTCTACCCTCCTGGAGAACAGCACTAACTGGGGATGAGTCACATCTAAGCTTGATCCAGAAACAGCCGGCTTGGTAACAGAGGACAGGGACCAGATGGCATAGGAGGATGGGACCTAGAAAATGTGAGCCCCTGGGGAATGGGTGGCTTTTCAGGCTGCAAGTTCAAGACTTAGGAAGGTGGGCAACATGTCATGTAACAACAGTTTGTCAATGTGAGGACCCTCTCTCATACACAGGATTTAAACCTTGGCAAGACCTGGGAGATGATGCTATCATGCTACTAATGCTTTTCAGAAGACTGGAGAAAGCCATGGCCCACACCAAGGGAAGTAGACATTCTTGGACCAGGAACCATTGGTGAACAAAGGGATTTTGAAAAGGCTCCAAAAAGTTCGCACACGGCAGTTAATATGCAAGGTGACAGGGGGATCCCTGGGTGGCTCAGCGGTTTGGTGCCTGCCTTTGGCCCAGGGCGCGATCCTGGAGTCCGGGGATCAAGTCCCACATCAGGCTCCCGGCATGGAGCCTGCTTCTCCCTCTGCCTGTGTCTCTGCCTCTCTCTCTCTCTGTGTCTATCATAAATAAATAAATCTTTAAAAAAAATATGCAAGGTGACATCAGTCCCTTTTGAGGAGTGTGTGAGTGTGTGGTGTGTTTGAGAGAGACTGTGTGTATGAGTGTGTGCTATGCATGAGAGTATGTGAGTGAATGCATGTGTGGTGTGTGTGAGAATGTGTGTGTGAGTGTGCAGAATGTGTGTGCTGCATGTGAAAGAGTGTGAGAGAGTATATGTGAATGTGTGGTGTATCTGGTGCATGTGAGAGTGTGCAAGGGTGTGTGTGCAGGAAGTGGGTGGTATATGTGTGACAATGTATGAAGGAATGTATATGAATGTGTGTGGTATGTGTGAGAGCATGCGACAGAGTGTATGTGCATGTGTGGTGTGTGGTGCATGTGCAAGAGTGTATTTGAGTGTGTGCATATGTGGGGTGTGTACATAAGTGTATATGGTGTGTGTGAGAGCATGTGTGAATGTGTATGAATCTGTGGGGGTGTGTGTGTGCATGACTGTGTGTGGTGTGTGCACAGCGTGTGTGAGAGCACATGTGAGTATGTGTGATGAGTGTGTGTACGTGGACAGGGAGTGTAATTTAGTTCTAAATCTCCACAACCTTGTACTCTTACGGATTGTAATCTGTCTGTTCTGTGTGTTCACTTTCCTGGCTGGAGGTCAGGACCCATGGTTACACAGTGTACCTTCCTTCTCTCTCATAAGAAGGGGCTTCCTGATGGGGGTACATGAGACCCGACCCAAAACTCCTAAAACTGGGATAAAGGGCGACTTAATACCTCTTCTGAAACTCATCTCAGCATATTTAAAAAAAAAAACAGACTATTTTTAGAGCAGTTTTAAGTTCACAGGCAACTTGAGCGGATGGCGTTGAAGATTTCGCATTGCCCCCCACACGCACATTCTTCCCTTCCAACAGCATCCCCCACAGGACGGTACACTCATTACAATTGAGGAATCTGCTCTAATACCTCCTTATCCCCCAAAGGTCCATACTTGACATCTGGGGTCACTCTTGGTGCTGCATCTTCTGTGGGCTTTGAATGACGCACCATGACGTGTGTCCACCTCGACCACATCATACAGAGTCACTCCACCCCCCCTAGAATCCCCTGTGCCCCACTGATCCATCCTCCCTTTGCTCCAGACCCTGGCAACTACTTACCTTTTATTGCCTCCGTGACTCTGCCTTTTCCAGATTGTTGTAGAGTTGGAATCACACGCATGGAGCCGTTTCAGACTGGTTTCTTTCACTAAGTAACATCTGCACACCTTTGTAATCTCCTCTGTTACTACTCTCTGCTTTGCAATTTAAACTCAGCAGTTTCAAATACGGACAGTTTTTCACATACAACACCGTAAGCTTCTGTGTCTTGGCTCATCGTGCCTCCTTAGCTTGAAAAGTCCTTCTATTCTTAGATTGGCTAAGAACTCTTCCACTTGATTCACCTTTGAGACAGCATCACTTCCTAAGAGCCACCTTGGGCCACCCTCCCTTTCTTGGAATTATAATTTCTCTCTTCAACCTCCTCATAATGCTCTATGCACATTTTTTCATTGTATTTAGCACAGTTGATTATAACTACATGTTCATATTTTGTTTATACTCTATGCGATCTCATATCCTATGTGCAGCGACGGTGTGAGCCACTGTCACATTCCAGCACAGTCCCGGGCACACAGTAGGAAAACAAGCCAAGTTTCTACAATGTACTCAAAAGCCATGAACATCAGCAGTGAAGGAATAACAAAGAACAATACCCAGTCATCTGAATATAATAGGAAGAACTGACCCCAAATAACTTGTGGCTTGATGGGGTTTTCTTGACTCAGTTCTCACTCCCCCAGCCAGAATGGGATGTGAGGACTCATTAAGAAGCAAGGATGCGGGTAGTCTTTGTTCTTGGTTAGCTTGAAGGAACAGCAAAACATGGCAGACTGAAGTGGAACGTGTCTCTTTTGGGGCTGAGAAGAGGTAGCAGGGCAATTACCACCGGAAGGAGAGAGGAAGATGTGGTGATTGGCAGACGTTCGGGGAAACATCTGGTTAGATGCTTAAAAAAGGGAGAGGTTATCAGTCTTCTCACTGGGTCAGTGTGGTCTATTGGCCCAATGGTCTGCTAAAGTAATCAACTGAAGCCCCAAATTAATGGAGAAATTTCCCCATATCACTAGGTAGTCTTTATAAACATAACTTTAATGACTGCTTAACGTTTTTTTTTTTTAAGATATTATTTATTTATTCATGAGAGACAGAGAGAGAGAGAGAGGCAGAGGAAGAAGCAGGCTCCAGGCAGGGAGCCTGATGTGGGACTCGATCCCAGATGTCCAAGATTATGCCCTGGGCTGAAGGCGGGCACTAAACCTCTAAGCCACCCAGGATTCCCTGCTTAACGTTTTATATCTGACTTGGTCATTAGTTATTTAGCCCTATTATTTCCTATTAAATATTTATTTCTGGTTTGGTAGCTGTATTAAGATAACACTACAAAGAGCTCATTTGTATGAGCATATACATGTCTTTGCTTCTGCATTTCCATAAACTCAATTAGCAGAAGAATTACTGGGCCAAAAAGTAAAAACAGTCTTTTTTAACCTCTTTTAAGTTTCTGAGTGTGTAAAACAGTTGTGTGATTCATAAAACAGAAAATATATAAAAGGGTACATTCAAAGAATGTTCACTGCATCCCCATGCCCTCCCCATCTCCATCTACCTTGTAGGCAATCATTCTATTTAATTTGTGATTTGTCTTTCTTGTGCTTATTTTTATAATAATGTGAAATACATACCTATATATTACATATGTAATAATATAAAATATATAATAATATAAATTGTATATTTTTATTTCTTCCTCTTTCTTACAAAAAAGATAGCATGATATATATGATATTCTATATCTTGATTTTCACTTATTTCTTCATAAAGACCTTCTTCATTTTTAAAGGCTGCAGGCTATTCTATTATGTAGTTGAATCATAATTTATTAAACTTTTATTTCCCTATTGACGCTCATCTGGCTTGAGTCAGTCTTTTGCCTTTATGAATAAAGATGCAATAAATAATATTGTTCTTATGCTTCTTTATATTTGCTGGGAAACCATCTGAGTAGGTGCCTAAGAAGAAGACTATGGGGTCCAAAGATAAATGCACTTGTAAGTTCATTAGATATCTCAAACTCTCTTCGTGCAGTCTATACCATTCTTTTCATATGGGAGTTCCTGGTTCTCTATAGTTTTGCCAACACAATGTCTTGTTAAAACAATATGAACACTTTCAATCCACATAACCAGATTTATTTCTCCAAATCTGCCAATTTGTATCTTAATGGCTTAGTGGGTGAGAACTGCTACTGCATATGAAAAACTGACATTCTGGATATCTTCTGAGGAGAGACAAAGAAAATGAAGATCCTTGTTGTACAAAGAAGATGAATTTCTATTGGTATTTGGGGGTGGGGCAATTTTTCATCATTTGAGGCTAGTCATCTTTGCAGGAAGTTTAGTAATCTTGGATCCTTCCCAATAAATACTAATCATTAAGACCATCAAGAACCTCTGCACATTTCCTAACACTCCCTAGAACTCTAGTTGGAAGGCACTAGAAGAAAAGAGATTTCAAGGTTAGGGAAAACACTAACATTAAAGAACACATGGTTGCTATATGAAATATTTATTTTTTTTATTTTTTATTTTATTTTATTTTATTTTTTTGCTATCTGAAATATTTAAAACCGGTCAGGTGCCAAACGCAAGAGGAGATATGCAGGTCCTGGGGATAAATAAGTTTTAGCTCAACATAATAATTTTCCAAAATGAAGCCTTGGAATGATCTTTTTGAAAGAACGATGCTCTCCATCTTGGGAAGTATAAATGGCAGCTTCATCATCATCCCTCTGGAGAGTGGGGAAAGGAAAGGAATCACCACATGAAACGGCAGGTTGAACTGGCTGGTTCTATTGGCAGCATGCTTTTTTATAAAATAATTCCTTTCTTCTTCAGAGACACTCTCTGGAACTTTCAGTACTGAGAGGTCCTCTACCCTCTTTGGCATGTGTGACACTTGATGTCTTGACTATACTTGAGCCTCTTTTGTGAAAACAAGCTCACTCCCAATATTTCTCTATTAGGAAAAAGGAAAATTTGCTATTGGTCTAAATATTGAACTTTCTAAGAATGAATTTGAATTTTCAAACCAAGAAAAAATCATATTGGGATATTTCTAGTGTCTAAAGCAACAAATCAAACAGTGTTTTTTGCTATCTTCTGTGTAAAAATCATGTAGACAGGCTTTCTGAGAACACAGCTAACTTATGGTGGAACTTTCTAGTCAAAGTAAAGTTGGTCTCATCTCTCCTAGACCCAGGATTCCATGTAGGCCACTGAACTCAACCTGGCAAGATCTACAGCAAATAGAATTGTCCCCCTAAAACTTGAAATGCAAGCCTCAATCTGAGTGCCTGCCCAAATGGATTAAGTCCTATATTTAAATGGACTCAGGCGTTCTCCTGTGGTTGGGTGCTTTCTTCCTTTGCTAATCAAAGTAAAACATGGGGCAATTAAAAAGAAACTAAAATATTGCAAGCATTTAGTCCCTTGTCTGTGAGGGGAGCTTTTTAATTTTATTGTATTACTTTTTATTTCAAACATAACATAAACCTAAAATTAATGACAATAATTACATAAATTATTTGAAAATACAATTCCAATAGTTTCAGTGGTGTATATTTAATGAATCATATTGTCCACATATTCTTTTCTAGCCAGTACATGGTGGGGAGGAAAGGTAATGAAACCACCGGAATAGAATGAGAATCTGCTCAGGTGGCCAGCCAGTCCACCATCTACCCCTGAGTGCTGGTGGGTTTCCTGTCTGCACTAACACAGCACATTGGGCCACAGGGACATCCTAGTGTCACAATAGGGAAGGGCCAGTCTACCAAAACACCTGGCCACGAGAAAGTCAGACTTCAATAAAAACAAAAAGATTCATCTGAGGATGAGAAATGATGCAGAGAAATGGGAAAAACAAGGCACCTCCATCCTCATTCCACTGTTGTGAGACTCTGGAAAATCATTTTTCCTCTTTGGGCTCATAATGATTCTTTTTTCTAAAGTGAAGAGACCTCTGTCAGATCTGTGCCTCTGTAATTTACTCCATACTTTTGTGATTTACTTGACTGCAGTAGGTTTCTTCTCCTACTCTGGGATTGCAGATGCTGCTTGAAAGGTCCACAGGACTAGGAATGGACCCCAGGGTGCTAAAGACTGGTTTTGTCCCTGATAACCTAAGGGTGACATCAGACACAGCTCCAGACCTCATCAGAGATGGTTCAGACCAGAAAAGTCTTAGGGAGCATTTTCCATGACACCAGATGATCTCGGAGGCCCTCATTCTTGGCTCTTCCAAGATAGTAGATCCAGCCTAGGCATTAGACTTTACCAACCCTAGCCCAACAGGGTGTTAAGTGGTTGTGAGTCCCTCTAGAGCAGATAGGAACTATCCCCGAGGGTCCCAGTACATGCAAAGGATGCCAGAGAGACTCAGAGTTATTGACAAAGCAGAATAAAGAAGTATTTACGGCTGAAGAAGAATGTCTGCAGAATGAGAGGTGGAGTTGATGTGAGTCAAGGGGAACCAGTAGAAAACCACTCTTCAAAGTTTTATTATTTCAGGATAATGGGAATGACACACCTGTTGTTACCCACAAGAACTCTGTGTAGACTCAGAATGACAGAAAGAGAGGGACTTGGCCTTATGCTCGCTGCCATTTGTATTGAAACAGCATTAACTGGGGTTAATTTCACAAAGCAGGTTTCTTTTCACCAAGGTCTTGAAACATCAAGGGTAAGGAGGATGAAGGGGTCATAAGTTGGGCAAAATATTTCCTTCACACCTAATAATTTTCCTGAGAATCATAGAACTTAGGATCCCAAAGGGGACCCAGAAGTGATTCATCCAAACTTTTCATTTTGTAGTTGAAAAAAATAGAGCCACATTGAAGTTTGACACTTGTATAGGGAAAAAACCCAAGAACAGAACTCAATCCTTTGTCTCAACAGGCCTTGGTTTCAAGTGCAAAGTCTTATTTCGGGGACAGAGCTTGTATATTTTGTAAGGAATCCTGGTGTGGGGATATGGCCCACCTTGTTTCATTATGATCACCTCTAGAAATAGACTCTTATCTCTATTTTTAAGGCTATCTTTAAACTCTTGAAAGAAACTGAGATTCGCAGGGAGAAAGAGAAGTGAATCAGTGTTTATATTGAAAAAGATCTCTAGATTTCTATGAATTCAAAGTGAGTAGCAATTGTTTACACTGACTACATAACCACTCTCCCTTAAATAAATGACTTTTAGCTCCATTTAGAAACATAGAAGTTACATATTAGACCCCTCTAGACCAAGAGAGTGTAGCAGTTTGAGTAGATTGCTTTAAACAGATATATCCATGAACTTAAATATACTTGAATCCAAGCAGCAGAAAATGGAATTACTTTACTGATGTTAATTTTCTTTAAAAAAAAAAAATTGTCTAAAAAAATAATAAATAAAAAATAAAAAATAAATAAAAAATAAATAAAAAATAAAAAAAATTGTCTAAAAGAATGTCTATTGCCAGAGAAAAGGAAAGGATTAAATTAAAAAAGGGGTGAGGGGCCCGCGAGGAGCCGGGCTGAGGCCGGGGCGAGTGTCCAGGACAGGAGAGCCCCGTCCCGGAGGAGCAGGAGCTGCACCGACCTTCCCGGGCGGAAAGGGGCTCGCAGGGAGGTGGAGCAGGACCAGGAGGGCGGGGATGCCCTCGGGCTCCCGGGGACACTAACAGACACCTGCGCCCCGGGAGATGCGCCGAGCTCCCTAAGGGCTGCAGCGCGCACGGCGGGGCCCGGAGCAGCTCGGGGGGGCTCGGGGGCGGCTCCGCGGAGGGGGCTGCGGGGCGGGAGCGCGAATCCAACAGCGCAGGCTCCGGAGCACAGGGCGCCGGGACACAGCCCAGGATCCGGCCTCCCCCGGGACAGGCAGAGGCCGGGAGGGCCCAGGACAGCGAGGACGGTCCTGCCCCAGCTGAGCAGATCAGCGGCCCCGCCCCGGAGCCTCCAGGCCCTGCAGACGGAGAGCTCCGGAGCTACTGCGGGGGCTGAATCCAGGTTTCCAGAGCTGCCCCACCACTGGGGCTGTTGCTCCTGGGGCCTCACGGGGTAAACAACCCCCACTGAGCCCTGCACCAGGCAGGGGCACAGCAGCTCCCCCAACTGCTAACACCTGAAAATCAGCACAGCAGGCCCCTCCCCCAGAACACCAGCTAGACGGACAACTTCCAGGGGAAGCCAAGAGACTTAAAGTACACAGAATCAGAAGATACTCCCCGGTGGTTCTTTTTTTTTTCTTTTTTCTTTTTTTTTTTTTTTTCTTTTTTTTTGTTTTGCTTTTTGATTTGTTTCCTTCCCCCACCCCCCTTTTTTCTCCTTTCTTTCTTTTTCTTTCTCTTTTTCTTCTTTTTCTTTTTCGTTTTTTTTCTTCCTTTTTTTTCTCTTTCTCTTTTCTTTCCTTCTTTCTCTCCTCTCTTTTTCTCCTTTTCCCAATACAACTTTTTTTTGGCCACTCTGCACTGAGCAAAATGACTAGAAGGAAAACCTCATCTCAAAAGGAAGAATCAGAAACAGTCCTCTCTCCCACAGAGTTACAAAATCTGGATTACAATTCAATGTCAGAAAGCCAATTCAGAAGCACTATTATACAGCTACTGGTGGCTCTAGAAAAAAGCATAAAGGACTCAAGAGGCTTCATGATTGCAGAATTTAGATCCAATCAGGCAGAAATTAAAAATCAATTGAATGAGATGCAATCCAAACTAGAAGTCCTAACGACGAGGGTTAACGAGGTGGAAGAACGAGTGAGTGACATAGAAGACAAGTTGATAGCAAAGAGGGAAACTGAGGAAAAAAGAGACAAACAATTAAAAGACCATGAAGATAGATTAAGGGAAATAAACGACAGCCTGAGGAAGAAAAACCTACGTTTAATTGGTGTTCCCGAGGGTGCCAAAAGGGCCAGAGGGCCAGAATATGTATTTGAACAAATTCTAGATGAAAACTTTCCTAATCTGGGAAGGGAAACAGGCATTCAGATTCAGGAAATAGAGAGATCCCCCCCTAAAATCAATAAAAACCGTTCAACACCTCGACTTTTAATAGTGAAGCTTGCAAATTCCAAAGATAAAGAGAAGATCCTTAAAGCAGCAAGAGACAAGAAATCCCTGACTTTTATGGGGAGGAGTATTAGGGTAACAGCAGACCTCTCCACAGAGACCTGGCAGGCCAGAAAGGGCTGGCAGGATATATTCAGGGTCCTAAATGAGAAGAACATGCAACCAAGAATACTTTATCCAGCAAGGCTCTCATTCAAAATGGAAGGAGAGATAAAGAGCTTCCAAGACAGGCAGCAACTAAAAGAATATGTGACCTCCAAACCAGCTCTGCAAGAAATTTTAAGGGGGACTCTTAAAATTCCCCCTTTAAGAAGAAGTTCAGTGGAACATTCCACAAAAACAAGGACTGAATAGTTATCATGATGACACTAAATTCATATCTCTCAATAGTAACTCTGAATGTGAACGGGCTTAATGACCCCATCAAAAGGCGCAGGGTTTCAGACTGGATAAAAAAGCAGGACCCATCTATTTGCTGTCTACAAGAGACTCATTTTAGACAGAAGGACACCTACAGCCTGAAAATAAAAGGTTGGAGAACCATTTACCATTCGAATGGTCCTCAAAAGAAAGCAGGGGTAGCCATCCTTATATCAGATAAACTAAAATTTACCCCAAAGACTGTAGTGAGAGATGAAGAGGGACACTATATCATACTTAAAGGATCTATTCAACAAGAGGACTTAACAATCCTCAATATATATGCCCCGAATGTGGGAGCTGCCAAATATATAAATCAATTATTAACCAAAGTGAAGAAATACTTAGATAATAATACACTTATACTTGGTGACTTCAATCTAGCTCTTTCTATACTCAATAGGTCTTCTAAGCACAACATCTCCAAAGAAACGAGAGCTTTAAATGATACACTGGACCAGATGGATTTCACAGATATCTACAGAACTTTACATCCAAACTCAACTGAATACACATTCTTCTCAAGTGCACATGGAACTTTCTCCAGAATAGACCACATATTGGGTCACAAATCGGGTCTGAACCGATACCAAAAGATTGGGATCGTCCCCTGCATATCTCAGACCATAATGCCTTGAAATTAGAACTAAATCACAACAAGAAGTTTGGAAGGACCTCAAACACGTGGAGGTTAAGGACCATCCTGATAAAAGATGAAAGAGTCAACCAGGAAATTAAGGAAGAATTAAAAAGATTCATGGAAACTAATGAGAATGAAGATACAACCATCCAAAATCTTTGGGATGCAGCAAAAGCAGTCTTAAGGGGGAAATACATCGCAATACAAGCATCCATTCAAAAACTGGAAAGAACTCAAATACAAAAGCTAACCTTACACATAAAGGAGCTAGAGAAAAAACAGCAAATAGATCCTACACCCAAGAGAAGAAGGGAGTTAATAAAGATTCGAGCAGAACTCAACGAAATCGAGACCAGAAGAACTGTGGAACAGATCAACAGAATCAGGAATTGGTTCTTTGAAAGAATTAATAAGATAGATAAACTATTAGCCAGCCTTATTAAAAAGAAGAGAGAGAAGACTCAAATTAATAAAATCATGAATGAGAAAGGAGAGATCACTACCAACACCAAGGAAATACAAACGATTTTAAAAACATATTATGAACAGCTGTACGCCAATAAATTAGGCAATCTAGGAGAAATGGACGCATTCCTGGGAAGCCACAAACTACCAAAACTGGAACAGGAAGAAATAGAAAGCCTGAACAGGCCAATAACCAGGGAGGAAATTGAAGCAGTCATCAAAAACCTCCCAAGACACAAGAGTCCAGGGCCAGATGGCTTCCCAGGGGAATTTTATCAAACGTTTAAAGAAGAAACCATACCTATTCTCCTAAAGCTGTTTGGAAAGATAGAAAGAGATGGAGTACTTCCAAATTCGTTCTATGAGGCCAGCATCACCTTAATTCCAAAACCAGACAAAGACCCCACCAAAAAGGAGAATTACAGACCAATATCCCTGATGAACATGGATGCAAACATTCTCAACAAGATACTGGCCAATAGGATCCAACAGTACATTAAGAAAATTATTCACCATGACCAAGTAGGATTTATCCCTGGGACACAAGGCTGGTTCAACACCCGTAAAACAATCAATGTGATTCATCATATCAGCAAGAGAAAAACCAAGAACCATATGATCCTCTCATTAGATGCAGAGAAAGCATTTGACAAAATACAGCATCCATTTCTGATCAAAACTCTTCAGAGTGTAGGGATAGAGGGAACATTCCTCGAAATCTTAAAAGCCATCTATGAAAAGCCCACAGCAAATATCATTCTCAATGGGGAAGCACTGGGAGCCTTTCCCCTAAGATCAGGAACAAGACAGGGATGTCCACTCTCACCACTGCTGTTCAACATAGTACTGGAAGTCCTAGCCTCAGCAATCAGACAACAAAAAGACATTAAAGGCATTCAAATTGGCAAAGAAGAAGTCAAACTCTCCCTCTTCGCCGATGACATGATACTCTACATAGAAAACCCAAAAGCCTCCACCCCAAGATTGCTAGAACTCATACAGCAATTTGGCAGTGTGGCAGGATACAAAATCAATGCCCAGAAGTCAGTGGCATTTCTATACACTAACAATGAGACTGAAGAAAGAGAAATTAAGGAGTCAATCCCATTTACAATTGCACCCAAAAGCATAAGATACCTAGGAATAAACTTAACCAAAGATGTAAAGGATCTATACCCTCAAAACTATAGAACACTTCTGAAAGAAATTGAGGAAGACACAAAGAGATGGAAAAATATTCCATGCTCATGGATTGGCAGAATTAATATTGTGAAAATGTCAATGTTACCCAGGGCAATATACACGTTTAATGCAATCCCTATCAAAATACCATGGACTTTCTTCAGAGAGTTAGAACAAATTATTTTAAGATTTGTGTGGAATCAGAAAAGACCCCGAATAGCCAGGGGAATTTTAAAAAAGAAAACCATATCTGGGGGCATCACAATGCCAGATTTCAGGTTGTACTACAAAGCTGTGGTCATCAAGACAGTGTGGTACTGGCACAAAAACAGACACATAGATCAATGGAACAGAATAGAGAACCCAGAAGTGGACCCTGAACTTTATGGTCAACTAATCTTCGACAAAGCAGGAAAGACTATCCACTGGAAAAGGGACAGTCTCTTCAATAAATGGTGCTGGGAAAATTGGACATCCACATGCAGAAGAATGAAACTAGACCACTCTCTTTCACCATACACAAAGATAAACTCAAAATGGATGAAAGATCTAAATGTGAGACAAGATTCCATCAAAATCCTAGAGAAGAACACAGGCAACACCCTTTTTGAACTCGGCCATAGTAACTTCTTGCAAGATACATCCACGAAGGCAAAAGAAACAAAAGCAAAAATGAACTATTGGGACTTCATCAAGATAAGAAGCTTTTGCACAGCAAAGGATACAGTCAACAAAACTCAAAGACAACCTACAGAATGGGAGAAGATATTTGCAAATGACATATCAGATAAAGGGCTAGTTTCCAAGATCTATAAAGAACTTATCAAACTCAACACCAAAGAAACAAACAATCCAATCATGAAATGGGCAAAAGACATGAACAGAAATCTCACAGAGAAAGACATAGACATGGCCAACATGCATATGAGAAAATGCTCTGCATCACTTGCCATCAGGGAAATACAAATCAAAACCACAATGAGATACCACCTCACACCAGTGAGAATGGGGAAAATTAACAAGGCAGGAAACAACAAATGTTGGAGAGGATGCGGAGAAAAGGGAACCCTCTTACACTGTTGGTGGGAATGTGAACTGGTGCAACCACTCTGGAAAACTGTGTGGAGGTTCCTCAAAGAGTTAAAAATAGACCTGCCCTACGACCAAGCAATTGCACTGTTGGGGATTTACCCCAAAGATACAAATGCAATGAAACGCCGGGACACCTGCACCCCGATGTTTATAGCAGCAATGGCCACGATAGCCAAACTGTGGAAGGAGCCTCGGTGTCCAATGAAAGATGAATGGATAAAGAAGATGTGGTTTATGTATACCATGGAATATTACTCAGCTATTAGAAATGACAAATACCCACCATTTGCTTCAATGTGGATGGAACTGGAGGGTATTATGCTGAGTGAAGTAAGTCAGTCGGAGAAGGACAAACATTATATGTTCTCATTCATTTGGGGAATATAAATAATAGTGAAAGGGAATATAAGGGAAGGGAGAAGAAATGTGTGGGAAATATCAGAAAGGGAGACAGAATGTAAAGACTGCTAACTCTGGGAAACGGACTAGGGGTGGTAGAAGGGGAGAAGGGCGGGGGTGGGAGTGAATGGGTGACGGGCACTGGGGGTTATTCTGTATGTTAGTAAATTGAACACCAATAAAAAATAAATTAAAAAAATAATAATAATTTTAAAAAAAAGTAAAAAAAAAATTAAAAAAGGAACAGTTTTGATCATTCTAACATCGGGTAGGTATCCACACATTCATTCAGTTGTCATATAGCCAACCAGGGAAGTTTTATCGCATAAAACCTACAGTGCACTCTGTGATCCCTAATATCATTTTTGGTAAGAATTTTTTTTTAAAGCTGACCTTCCATGTCAAGAGTTACCTGTGTCCTTGATAACAAAGACCATCCTGAGGCTGGTCAGCTTCTTCTAACTCTTGAACTTTAGTTTCCAAGCATGCAAGTCAATAGTTAGGGTGAGGCTTTCAGTACCAAATCTGAATAATAACTTAAAAATATGTGAATATGTGTTCCTCTCATTACCAAGGGTTGATTTAGGAATCAATGTATACATTTTCATTGACAGACTCACATACCACCAATCTCCTATGTTTACAAATCATTTGCCTAGTTCCAAGAAATGACTTAGAAATATTGCAATTTGGGGACACCAGGGTGGCTCAATCAGTTAAGCACCTGACTTGATTTTGGCTCAGGTCATGAACTCAGGGTTGTGGGATAGAACCTTTCATTGGGCTCCATGCTCAGCATGGAGATTCTCTCTCCCTCTGCTTCCCCAACTCACTCTCCCTTTCTGTTAAAAAAAAAAAAATTACAATTCAACATTCCTTTGACTTTCTCTGTGCTGTGCCTTAACAATAGCCCATTTCTCCTTCCTGAGCTGATACAGTCATATTTCCTTACTTATGGCAGTCTTTCGACAAGATCTGCAGTACATTGGCATGAGTCCTCCTTTGTGTCTCAGGCCACTGTAAAGCTTTAGTCAATAGGTGTTTAATACAAATATTGATGATGGTTTATGGGGTGCTGATTCATAAAGGACTAGAGCTAACAGTATCGAGCCCTTTTCATGATTTGCATTCCCAGTCACTTAGTAAATAATAGCATTTATCTAAAAAGAAAGTCTGAAATTTAAATGCAGAAGCAATGAGTTCTTAGAAGGTAGTCGATCAAGCATTAAAACAAACACAACTATAAAGTAGATTTACGTCATCTTAAAGATACGAGTCTAAGTAGAAGAAAGAAGGAAAAAGGTCTACTGAGCAGACATAGAAAGTTTGTGCCTGTTGGAAAGCCATGTGTTGATTGACAGGATCTTCAGTCCTGTGTCACTTTTCAGAGAAAGTTCCAAAATTATATTGGCTTTCTGAGGGTTGCATAGTAAATTAGAGAAACAAATCATATAACAGTGTCCTTTAAATTAAATTTGTAGCTACCAAGGGATTTTTGATAAACATCTTTAAATGTAAACAAAATCAGAGGAGAGGGAGAGGGGCTCTAAGGTCTACTGTCCATTCTACCTAAATTTCAGGACCTGAGGTTTAGTTTCTTTTCTCCCACCTCTCCACCTCCCGCCCCAGTTAACAAAATGAAACATTCAGTCCTAAAGGATATATATATATTCACTTAAAATAGGAGGCCCTATGTTACTGATGCTTGCATTCATTCCTTTACAAATAAGATGATGGTGGAGATTTTTTTTTAAGGTAAAACCATTGTCTTTATTTCAACTCCTAGAAGGAAAAGATTAGAGCAAGAATAACAAATTCCACAACACTATACAAAGTACACATTCCTAGCATTTCCTGGCGTACAGTCTAAGAAATAACAAATCATACCCTGAGAGAGCATCATTCATGAATAAGAGACCAACCTTTAGTTTCCAGATAGTTGTGATTAGATGGGCATATGGGCAAAGGGAAAAAGGAAGAGAGATCATGTTATTGATGTACACAAATGACTCATAATGAAGCCGAAGGGAAGTGCGGAGAACATTCTGGAAAGTATGTTCTTGTCCAGAAGTGAAGTGCAGGGAATATTCTGGAAAGTATTGCCATGTTTGTCAAATTACTGGTTTTGTTTTAGGACATATATGGATATCTGTGCGTATTTTAAGGACTTTAATTCACCTGATGCCAATACGCTCTGACAGCTATGTCCTAAGGTGGATTGTTTTCTGTGTATTTGCATAGGAAGTGAAACCACCCCCTCTTGATAGGCATTCAGCATTTTGTTTTGATGCTAATTTGCTGCTTGACCTTTTGCTTCATAAACTAAGAGTACTTAGTGCTCACAAACATTTAGGAGTAAAATGTTTTAGAAGTAGATCATAACCTATCCTAAGATTGTCTTTCTAGGCTAATAAAAACAATTTCCTTGCCATCTAGCATGGAAGTCCATAGACATTTCAGTTACCTAAAAGTCTGAGAGGTAAAAGGTTGTCCATTAAATAGGAAGAGAGAAGCATTCAGATGTGAAGTGCAGTTTGTCTTAGATAACAGTAATATCAAATGGAGTTTTGCACGACTATATTTTTGAGAAGCAGTACACGATCTCATTAGGATTTTTTTTAAAGATTTATTTATTTATTCATTCAGAGAGAGCGAGAGAGAGGCAGAGACACAGGCAGAGAGAGAAGCAGGCCCCATGCAGGAAGCCCGATGTGGGACTCAATCCCGGGTCTCCAGGATCACACCCCAGGCTGCAGGCGGCACTAAACCACTGCGCCACCGGGGCTGCCAGGATTTTTTTTCTGCCATAAAAAATGCTTCATAATCGCCTTTTTTTTTTAGATCACATTAATCTGGACATATATCTGAAAGGAAAAGTTATTTGCACGGAAAGCAGTGATGGTTATGATCCAGGAGGAAGCCCCAAGTTAAATTCCCAAATATTAAAACACAGGACACAACAGGATGAGAAAATGAATTGGGTGTTCACCAGCATCACGTTAACTGGGGATTTAGTGAGAATTTCAGTGTTCAGTTTTTCTCATCCCAATCAACACAGGTGATTGTACCAAGCACATCAGGTAAAAATGAAAAATTCACTTACCCTCAGTCTACATAACTGCAAAGCCAGTTTACTGAACCCTAAAATTGGGGTTTGGCCACGTGATCTATGCAGTCCCCTACACTGTGACAAATCTGGGGCTGTAACAGGTGAGAGGAAGAAAACTCTGCGATCAACATGGAACCGGGCCTGGAGAGAACTGTTCAGAATGGAAAAAGCAGATCTGTCCCCCAGGCGGAGCCTGGCGACCCTGGATGCCACGTCTGACAGACCCAGTCACTCAGCCAAAAATCCAAATGCACTCTGAAAGCCAGAGAAACTTGCTGAAGTCACACATCCAGTAAGGAGGAAGTCTGGAATTGGGATTCAAATCCAAACGGTCTCATTCTGTGGTCTTCATCAGTCTCAACCCACCTCTTGAGGTCATAGTTGAGATATACCCCCAAGATAGTGCCCACCTTTCAGGCAGGGGTGATTATCTGCGAGGTGAGAGATCCTTACCCGGTGTCTGTCCATCTTTACGGTATTTAGGGTCCTTCAAACCCTGCCCATTATTCTAATACTCGAGAGAAAATGGCCTTTTGCCAACAGCCTCTAAGTGGGTCCCTCAATTGTCATCTTTACATTGACGCTGGAAACAGGATGCCATCAACTCTGGGGCAGCAGAGGCTGTGGCGGGGCCCAGGCCTCGGGGCCCCAGGAGTATCACCAGCACCCCCTGCTCTTCCTTCTTTCCAGATGTCTGAGAATGAGCCGTGAGCACAACTCTGTGGCTGAGACAAATTCTTTCTCTTTCTGAAATAGAACAGCAGAGAATATTAAAGAATACAGTAGAACAGAATAGAAAATAGAGTATTTATCATATTATGTCATATATATGGTAAGTAAAATTCGACTGTGTTTCTTTTCACACATAAGTATATGCTCATCCATGACATTACATGTATTTCTAATCGTGGGTGGAGTTAGAGAACCAGTCTGAGAGAAATTCAAAGAAAGGTTTCTTTGATGAGGGGTAAAAGACAATAATGGGCATGTAAAAGACCAAAAGACTGACACTGATACAAAGTTCACATCTGTACTCAGGAAAACATCTAGAATGGGCAGCGTTCAAGTCAGGGGCTCTGAAGAACCAAGAGCCACATCAAGTTGAAATAAAGAATGATTTTCTCTGTAGACCCACAGCTTAAATAAACAAAGTTTGTAGGAGTAAAATATTTGTAAAAACAAAACAACAATAACAAAAAAACAAAACAACAACAACTAAGTTTGGTCTTTGTTTTTATTTTTTAAATTTTATTCATTTATTCATGAGAGACACACAGAGGCAGAGACACAGGCAAAGGGAGAAGCAGGGTCCTCATAGGGAGCCTGATGCGGAACTCGATACCAGGACCCAGGGAGAATGCCCTGAGCCAAAAGCAGATGCTCAACCGCTGAGCCACCCAGGCATCCCTAAGTTTGGTCTTTGAAACGTGGTTTGCTTTTAATGCCCATTGTCCCTGGCTATGGAATTGCTGGAGAATGGCAGGAAGCTCCCATGTGATTCTCGGCTCAAGAACACCTTCTGTATGAACAGGAGGCACGATTCCAGCGCAAGGCCCCCTCCCTGCTCTCCAGCACCCACACTTGGAATAGACCTAATGTCTGTGGGGCGGGTGCACCTGTGACCACCACCAAAGGTGAAGATGTGGGGCTCCTCAGGGAACATCCCACCTGCTTGATGGGAGCATCACGGCCATGAGAAAAACACACCACACAACAGGGGCGTGAGGTCAGCCAGTGAGACGAAAGCAGCCCCTGGTTTGCTTTCCAGGCATCAGGTGGCAGGCTCCATGGCTGCGTGGCACTGTCGTCTCCCTCGTCGAGTCACCCTGTGGCTCCGCTAGCTCACACCCTCGCATCCTGCAGGGCCTGGACGAGCCATGCACCTGCTGGAAACAAGGCGGGAGAGAAAAGAGAGACAGGAGCTCGTCTTGTGGCTGTCATGGAGGTAAAACCCTGGCAGCAGAGTGGGACTTGAGGTAATCACTGTGACACGATGAATGTTGACAAGACAGACAGTTGATGTGTTCATCTGCATACAGATGTGCGCACCCCTGGCTTGAAGTTGTGCCCGGCGGGCCCAGTGGGAAGGCCTGGGACCCTCCTACAGAGGAGGCGCGGCCCCCTCTGCAAGGCTGCCAACCATGTCCACATGTGGAAAGTGGCATTTTCTGTCTGGAAGAAGAATTTTTAAACAAGAGAGGATGTGAACACAAACAAAGGACAAGATTACCTGCAGGTGCACGTCTCCTTTTAGGGAGCGTGAGCAGTCCTGCGAGCCCAGCTACAAGTGACCTTGGATGCAGGAGCCTGGGATGCCAGCAGGAAATACCACGCCCTCACGGGAGAACTACATCTTACCATGTAACAAGTGATTTGCTTCTCAAGTTCTAGCAACGAGCAGGTCTTTGTTAGAATAGAAGGTAGTAGGTCCCTCTCAGCCTCCAGTAGCCTTCCTTCCGAAGAGGTGTGTTTCATTGTCTGGGTTGTGTTTGCCACGTTAGTATTTGTTTCAAAGATACGGAGATTCTAGTTACCATGGAAGGAGTTAAGACACTGCCCGAGTTGTGGAAGCTGGCACTTGTGCATGCCACGAGTAGAATTGCAAAATCGAGGGCTGTCTGCCAGTTTCTGGATTTTGTTTTAAACTCATAGGGAAGAATCTGAGTGGAAGAATTTAGGCATATTACCAGAAAAAAAAATTGACAAGGACAATAAATGTCATCACCATTAACTTAGGAAGAAAGAACATGATGGGTATGAGTGATGTATGCTTTGCAAAGAGGGACGTAATGACAGTTATGACCCGTTCTCTTCCCTAGACTTTGACATGCACACCATCAGGGTTAGAAAAATATTAGTCACCAGTAATAAAAATAGTGTCCACTCTCGGTTTATAGGATTGTAGAATCTGAAAGCTCACTGTTGGTAAAACAGCGGCGATGTTGACAACATCAGATTTCTCGTTGTCACGTAGCATCGGCAACGTCTAGAGGAGCGGGCAAGCTGGTTGCTCCCTTCCCACACTGTGCTGACCCCCAGACGCTCGGGATCCAGGCTCCTGCCTTTGGATGTCCTGCTCCCGGAACCCCTGGGCCCAGACTGAGTTCCGGAAGGCTCCCTGGAAAAAAGTATTTTCCTCACAAGGTGCAGCTATTACCTATTTATTAAAAGCAGTATTGTGTTTATAGGGTTCTTTATTTCCGACTGAAGCATTTTCTAGAACATCTGGTTGGTTACATTTTACATAAATTAACAGACTGTCATCCCCTCTTGACAGTTACCTGTTTACTTTCACTTCATTAAATGCCATTTTTCAGAAATAACACAAGATATATGAAACACAACATGTAATTAAGCAAAACAATACAAATAAACATAACTAATCATAATGAGAACGGAAGGAAAAGAGGCGGTGGAGCAGAGAGCTGGGGAGTTGCCTACGGCCTGGCTTTTGCAGGTAAACTAGAAGGTCATGGCCATGTGCTGGGAGAGTCTGTTCGCCAGTCCGCTTGATGCTCGTGGTGTTTTATTTAAAATAGATAATATGTCTTCATGTGAAACATATTCTTCAGGCAGAGCCAAGTGCCCCATGTTCAATGGAAGAAAATCCAAGGGAAAAAAGGGCAAATGTTAGGGAACACCTTGAAGACAGAGGGGAGGAGGGTGACACATGGGCTGGGTGGCACAAGGACAGGTGGCACAGGGAGGGTGGCACAGGGAGGCCGCCACCCACTGCCACCTCTGCATTCCATGTGGCTAACTTGTGTCAGACGCGCTCTGTTCCGTCTCAGGCCTTTCCTCTTCTCCGAGACTGCTGTTCCCTTCAGTCTCATCTCAACTAATCTATCTGTAGAGAAGTTGGTTTCTGCTCGAATTTGGCACCACGTGCAGGGGACAGCCAACCGTCAGCAGGGCCCTAGTTTAGAGGGAGCGGTGGTTTTTTTAAATTTCCCTTTTCTTATTGTTTTTGTTTTTTTATCTCTATGTATTATCTATTTATCTATCTCTTATCTATCATCTCTTATCTATCATCTATAACTATTATATTTTATTATCTACCTATCCTCTATCATCTATTTATCATCTATCTGTTATCTATCTACTTGTCTATCATCTTCTATCTATCAATTATCTATCTACCTGCCTATTATCTATCTTTTATCTATCTGTCTATCATCTACCTATTACTTATCATCTATCCATCTATCTATTCATCATCATCTCCATCACCATTCAGCATGATCCCTGGGCCATAGGAGAACAGAATAAAATAATCCTATTGTATCTCCTATAATTAGCAATAGTTATAAATCTATCTCCTGTTCCTAGTCATACCAAAAATCGTGTTTGAATTATTTAATTCTATCAGTGCTGAATATACATTACTCTCAACAGAATCTCACTTTTTTTCTCACAATATACATAATACATCTCTTTTTCCCCCTCAACATATTGTCATTCTTCTGCTAAGTATGTCAATCACAATTTCTTTCAACTGCTTGTATTTCATGGGCCAATATCTCTGAGGTGTGCGGCAGGAGGAGAGAGACAATCTATTTCTGCCAGGTTTTGGGGAAGTGGGACTCCATAGGCATGCTAACATTTTATTCCATAAATGAGAGTAAAGTGTTAGGCAAATACACCCAAACTTAAAATTATTTAACTCAACGAGAAACTGCAAAATTTACACTCTGTATTTTCTGGTCTATTTTCACTTTCCAGATGAACTTTCTTCCCCAATAACAGTGCTAATAGACTTGCCAGATTTGATACATAAAGGCTGTTAAATGAGAAAAGGGAAAAACAAAACCAGCTAAAATAGATGAGACTATCCCCCAGCAGTCTGGATCCCTGTACGGCTTTCCAGGAGAATGACAACTTTACGGCCTTTAAAATACCAGGAAGCCTTTGGCAAACTAAGTTGGCCAGCAAAGGCATGTAAATTAAATACTTAATGTGTGTGAAAGAGAAAACTAGGCATTTTCAACTGCACAGAGATTAAACATTTTTGTGTGGCCAAGAATGATAAATAGAAATCAGGAGAATCAGAAAGCCTGGAAAATGCTGTAACACATGTAACAAAAGACTGCCATCCCCATGTATAAAAATCTCCCCCAAATCTGAGAAAATTGTTGATACAAGCAGGTTCTTCATAAAGACCAACACACATATAGGAATATGTTAACTTTGCTGCGAGTTAGGGGAAGGGGGATGAAAGCCAAAGTGCAATCTAGCTGGCAGAGCAGTAAGGAGAGCCATCCGAATCTTCTGTGGGCCGGAGGGGGTTGTTCCCAGGCTGCCAGGGGGCCAAGAAGTGGAGCAGACTTCTGGAAAAGAAGCTTGGGACTATTCCTTAAAATTAAGCTTGGGAATATTTCTTAAAATTAAACATAAGTACTCTTGAAATGAGCAATTCCATTTCCAGAATCCCTCTAGAGGGACACTACGTAGGGAGACATTCTCAGGATGGAGTACAACTGCTTATGGTGGAGAAGTGGCCTGAACCAGAAGAGCAGGGAGAGGGTTGGTGGCGGGGGCAGCCAGGGGAGCAGACCATCACAGGGAGTTACTGGGAGGTCAGCCTGTCGGCCATGCCATGGAGCATGGTGACACCACCCGTCCCTCTGTCCCCGCTCGGGTGTTTTAAGTGGGAATGGGGAGATGCTGAGTCTGGTGCAGGATGTTGTACCACTTTTTGGGAAATGATCATATGTTTGCACAAAGAGGGCTGACGGAGATTATGGGTCAGAGGTGGATGTGGGCTGTGGCTGAGTGAGGGGTTTGGAGAAGGCAAAGGGACAGTGCATGAGACTCTTCTCTTCTGAATGATTTCACTGGTTTAGTGCCAATATGGGCCATATATAACTTCCATAATTCAGAAAATAAAGACTAGAAATAAATGAAATGTGTCTGCAAGAAACAGTATGGGGAGAGATGCCAAAAAGCAGGTGATTGGACGAAACAATCTGTCACCTTTCCTAGGAAGAGGAAGGTGACATGATGCCCCACAAAGAATGAGGGATCCACATTCCTGCCTACCTGCCCATATATACAAGAAGCCTTTCGAAAATACTACAGCAAAACTTTAGATTGAAGCCTGAGCTAGGTCGGTCTAAAGATGTAGGTACATCTGGGAGGTCAGGCCTGCTAGGGGCATTCACAGGACGGCCAAATCACTGCCTGGGAGGGTGCTGAGGGCAACATGGCCTGTGGACAGGAAGGGTTCTGGTGAGGAGAAGGGTAGCCCCTGGATGCATGTAGAGCATATTCTCCCAGACTATCTGCCCTGCCTAGCTCCCCTAGACCAAGGCCCGAGTCTCTGGATGAGAAAGCTGAACAAGAGGGGTCCTCAGAAAGTGAGCAGGGGCAGAGGATGCCCCTGTGTCTGGGCATCAGCCACCATCATGGGCTGACCTCATAGTCTTGGTCCCAGTGAGGTATCAGTAATGCCTCAGGAGGGCTATGGCACCTGAAGCTGGGCAGTGGAGGAGAGAAATGATGCACTCCCCAGGGTGCCAAAAGGACCAATGGCCAGGGTGCCATGGGCCAGACACCTGGAGGACTTTGAGCAGGATGGGATTATTGCCAAATGGCAGATTTGGGAACAGAGAGCGCTGCTTGTGCAGGCCCTGGGATCTGGCATTCCCCTGAGCTTGGTGTGCCTGGAAACATAGGTGGCAGTGATTTAATACCTGTGGGCTGACCCTTAATTCCCAGGTTGGACATTCTTCTGTAAGCCTTGATTAGTCTGCTTTGAAATCATTGTCATCAAAGAAAACCCACTAGGCATTAAAAGTAAAAGGCCATGAGTGAGAAGATAGTGAGAAATCAGATGTAGTTCAAGATCCCAGTCAAGCCATGATGGGGTCACATTTCTTTGCATCTAAGTCCCTTGAAGGCAGTAGCTGTGTCCTTGTGTCCAGCATTTAGGGTGCTCTAAATCCCTTGGGAACAGCAGTGGTGGTGAGTCCCCCATGCCCACCCGTGTACGTCTGCCCTCTTGGCTCCTCCCAGCTGCCCCAGGCCCCCCACTGCAGAGATGCAGGAGCCTCTAGACCTGGGTCCTCTGCTAGATGGGGGAGCTCCTGAGTCCTGGACTGTGTGCTCTCTTTAACAGAGAACAGGCATACATCCTCTAGTCTGTTGCTTTCGTCTTTTCAAATTTGCTGATCTCTCTTGGATCAGTTCTAGCTCAGGACTTAAAATGTCCGTTGGCTGGGACACCATCACACAACAGGGATGGGCTGAGTCTTCTCCTGGCTCCCACAAGAGGCTCTGGCTGCACTTCCCTATCTCGACCTCTGTCTGGTTCTGGCCCATCAGATGCACTTTGTCTTTTTGAACCTGAATAATGTCTGGGTGTTTGGCTTTCTTTGGAGAGTTTGCCCCAAGATTTGCCAATGGCTCCCTCCCACTTTCGTGTGGTTCCCTTCAGAGACCAGCCCTGCATGAGCATGCATTGCTCAGAATCTGAACAACCGGACAACCATCACTGGACAATAATGGCCATGTTGAATACAATTTGTGTTTCCACGGACTCCCTGAGTCAATGTGATGGTTCAGAGTAAGAAAGGTGGTTGGCTGGAGGGCTTACCAGAGTGAGGGCCACTCTTCTGCTGTCCGCTTGGCTGGCAGATTGGGAGCCCCCACCTTAGTCCAGCCCATTAGGAAGTGAGTGGGTCCACTAGGTCCCCAGTGATTTGGTCTAAATGACATGATCGTTCAACTGATTTTTTTGCAGTGCTGATTAAACTAGAGAGCTTTCCTTGAATTGATTGGTGGTTTTGGAATTGTGCAGACCAAACCACAATCACATCCCGTGCGGTTGTCCCCCAGCTCTTGCTGATGCTGACTTCAGCTCATGCCAGTGAGGTTTGGCATTTGGAGCAATGGATGCTACAGAAAACAGAGCGGAATAGCAGAGATGGCAGGTAAACAAGCCAAGAGTCAAGCATCCAAGGGAAAGAAAAATAATAGGGTATGAGGGCTCAGCATAATTATCAAGGGAACATGGTAAAGTTGAGACCATAACTATGAAATAATGCATCAGGAGTCTGAAGGTGAGTACAGAGCAGCAGGAAATCTCTTTTTGACAATTTCTGTTTGTTCCAAAATTATCTGTGAGCACCTATCCCATGCCAATTTTATAATGTAATATTTGGGTCCTGATTATCTCAGAGAGAAGAGGCCTTATACACTGAAATTAAAACCTCTTTTTTGGGGATCCCTGGATGGCTCAGTGGTTAAGCATCTGCCTTTGGCCCAAGGTGTAGTCCTGGAGTCCCAGGATTGAGTCCCACATCAGGCTCCCTGCATGGAGCTTACTTCTCCCTCTGCCTGTGTCTCTGCCTCTCTCTGTGTGTCTCTCATGAATAAATAAATAAAAACTTAAAAAAAAACAAACTCTTTTTTTCCCCATAAAGATGATAGCAATGCTCACAAACATTAAAAAAAAAAAAAAAAGTAATGCATAGTTCTTTTTGTCTTCACTTTTTTCCTTTTCAACGAAAAGCTTGCAGGTGTAACTCTGGGCACATTTAGTATGAGCTGCCATGAGATGGGTCCTCATGAATTTCATTTTAAGTTAATCTGAGTTCAAATTGGGATCTCATGACCCCTTTCTTTCAAACTTTCAGTAATCCCCATCCCCTTCAGAATCAGTCCATCAGGGGATTCCTGGGTGGGTCAGTGGTTTAGCGCCTGCCTTTGCCCCAGGGCCTGATCCTAGAGACCAGGGATTGGTTCCACGTTGGGCTCCCTGCGTGGAGCCTGCTCCTCCCTCTGCCTGTGTCTCTGCCTGTCTCTCTCTTTCTCTGTGTCTCTCATGAATAAATACATAAAATCTTAAAAAAAAAAAAATCAGCCCATCAGGACTGATTTGAAATACAAATCCCTTTGCCACCTCTGATTGGCACTGCCTTGTTTTACAATTGGAAAAACAATGCTTCAGAAAAATTAACTTGCTTAGTCACACATTTATAAAGCACGGAACTAAAAATTTGAGCTCAAGTCCATTATGCCCCCCTACTGTGTATTTGTGTGTGTGTATGTGTGTCCATACATAAGCAATTGACCCTGGGACAATTAGGGGTTAGGGACGCTGACCCCCAGGCCAGTCAAAAAACTAGGTATAATTTGCAATGATGTGGGTTGAGCTAGAGGGTGTTATGCTAAATCAGAGAGAAAGACAAATATCATATGATTTCACTCATATGTGGAATTTAAGAAATGAAACAGATGAACATAGGGGAAGGAAGGGAAAAATAAAAATAAGATAAAAACAGAGAAGGAGACAAACCATAAGAGATTCTTAAGTAGGAAGCAAACTGAAGGTTACTGGAAAGGAGAGGGGTGGGGGTGGAGGTACCTGAGGGATGGACATTAAGGAGGGCATGTGATGGAATGAGCACTGGACATTATATACAACTGATGAGTCACTACATTCTACCGTTGATACTAATAATACATTATATGCTAACTAAATTGAATTTAAATAAATTTTTTTTAAATCTAGGTATAACTTTTGACTCACCCAAAATTCACTAATAACCTACTGTTGACCAGAAGCCTTACTGATAACATAGTCAACACGTAATTTTTATGCTGTACGTATTAGATACTATATTCTTACAATAAGGTAAGTTAGAGAGAGGAAAATGTTATTAGAAAAGGAGAAGAAAATGTTATTATCATAAGGAGAAGAAAATACATTTACAAATAAATTTAAAATTTATTTTAAAAAATCCAATTCTAAGTGGACCCGTGCAGGTCACACCTATGTTGTTCAAGGGTCAGCTGTACCTATGGACAGCTCTATGGAAGTAGACATCAGCTAAATATTACCAACTGCTCTAAACAGCACAAAATAGCAAGAAAATCTTACTTTAAAAATGTGTGCTTTGATTTCAAGTCAGTTAATAAACCACGTAATTAAAAATATATTGAACTAACACCTGGTTTTTCAAAAAAGAAAAATCAAAAACATAATGGAATGAAAAAGTGAGACATTTATATGGCTTTAAGCAGTGATAGTGATGATAACAGTAAAGGGGATGGTAAGTGCTTACATACTAGAGAACTTCTTTCCCATGTCAATCTTTGCATTTGGAGTTTGGCAAAAGTCATTTAAATTTTTGTTTAAAAAGATACCAATATTTTCTGCTGAAAACAATTGTTTTCCACCAGGAATAGCATTTTCATGGCGGGTAAGCAGGATATTATTGGCATGCCTATTAGAATTTGGAAGCATTTGTTTATAAAAGCAAGATTCAAAGGATGGCTAAGTAACCTACAAGAATATTATGGGTAATAAACCTTAAGTTTATTATAGTTTATTTCTGTTTAGTCCTGGAAGCCAGGTATCTTGTCAATGGAAAGAGAAATGTACACATTCAGCAAAAATTTATTCAGTGTCCTAACAAAACACTGTGGGAATTAGAAAATGAATTTAGCAGCCAAACTACAAGTGGAATTTTGAGCCAAATCCACCAACAGTTGGAGACGGCTCATTTGCATACCCGCATATGAATGTTTTGAGGTATTTGCTATGACTGGAGGTGGAACTGAAAACCTAGTCCTACCATTTACTTTATGCTTGACCTTGAGCAAACTACCTCACTTTTGCGCGCGTCTGTTTCTTCACCTGTAAAATGAAGTAGACGACAGGGGTATTTACATCCTGGGATTGTTGGGAGGACCAATTGAATTGAATATGGAGGGTTTTCCATGACAGCCTGGAATGTGGGATTGAGCAGATCAAATGCCTTTCCTGCATCTTTTGGGATGATCCTGCAGATTGTCTCCTTTGAGATGCTAATATGGTGAATTACCTTAATAGAGTCTCTCACAGTGAAGAATCCAGCATTTCCAGAATAAAATCCATTTCAGGATAACAGGTCATCTTATTTTAGGCCTGCGGCATTACCTTGGTTGAAATGTCACTGAGACTCTGCAAGTGGAGTAAGACTGGTTGAGTGTTTGTTCTTCCTTTTATCATGCTTACCAAATTCGAGATTTGGGTTCTGTTGCCCACAAATGCAAATGGGGAGTATTGGCTCTTTGTCAGCCAGTGTCTTCATTTATTTTGCATCAAGAGGATTTTAAAGTATTGACTTAATTTTAAAAAATATTATAGAAATACCATTTTTTAAATTTCCTCTTGAGTCATTTATCTTTTCATAGGAAATTGTTCATTTTGACTAAACTTTCAAACATATTGGCATAAAGTAATTCATAATAGTCTCTGATTTTTAAAAATCTGCTGCATCTATAGTTGTGACACTCTATGTACCTAATCTTGTTTATTAGTGTCTCCCATGTCCTTATGAGTCTTGATAATTTTGTTCAATGAAGCCACCTTTTGGCTTTGTTACCTCATTCTCTGTTGACTTTTTTTTTCTATTGATTTCTGCTCCTTATGATTCGATCCTTTTATTTTCATTAGATTTATCTTGTCAGTATTTTAATATCTTTCTAAAATGAATTGAATCAATATTCCACTCTTATAACATAGTATTTTAAGACTATACATTTCTCTAAGAATGGTGTTAAGCAAATTTGCATACTTGTTATGTGTCATTTTTGTTATCTTTTGGTTATAAGTATTTTATAATGACCACTTTGACTGCTCTTAGTTTGTTTTGTTTTACTACTTTGTTTTTGATTTTTAAAATAATTTTCTAAAGTTTAAAAAATTTTTTTCAGGTTTTTTTTTTGTTCTGTTTTGTTTGTTTTTTGTTTTGTTTTGTTTTGTTTTTACTATTAACTTGTAACTTAATTGCTGATAAGTTAAAAACATGGTCTATATGCTATATTCATTCTGTGAAATTTGTTAGGACTTGCATGATTGCTCTGAAAAAGTTCCACTTCGGTAAAACTCCTGTATATATTTGAGAAGACCATATATTGTTTAAATGTCACGTGCGGGAGCCTCTGTATATTCATTAACTCATATTTGTTAATTATGTATTTCTTCTCTTCTATATCCTTACCAATTTTTGTTGCTTTATCAATAATTGAATAAGTTGTAAAATATCTTTATACTATGATTATGGATTTATCAATTCCTTCTTTAAAATCTGATAAGTTTTCTTCATGTGACTCAATACTGTTCATCAGATGTATATGCAGAATTATGTATTCTTTATAATATAAAATTTATATTTTATCATTAAGCAGTAGCTTTCATTCTTTTTAAATAATGTCCTTTAACATGTTATTTTTTTCTAACTCCAACTTTTTGTTAAGATATTTTTGCATCTCTTTTCTGTCAACATTTCTATGTCTTTATGTTTTAGCCACATATCCTTTGTGTTCCAATGAAGTAAGTTTCTTTGTTGTTCTCTTTCAAAATAGTTTTGAGTATTTTGGGATTTACATTTATTTTCCCAGATCAATTTAATAAGTAGCAACTAATTTTGTTAAAGAATTTGTTGGAATTTTGAGCATTGCATTGAATTTATAGAGTAATAATGGGAAAAATACTATTTTAAAAATATTTAAAAATAAATATGATATAGATATCCAGGTTTTCCAGGTGCTTTTTAATGTCTTTTAAGAATATCTTGTGTTTTTTCATAAATATCTTGCACATATATGAGTTGAGATTTGTTAATATTTACTTGTTTTGGTTAAAATTTATCTTCACATTTTAAATTTTATAATCATATATTTATTTTTTACATTCACCAAGATAGACATCTGAGTCTATTTTAAGGGGTATATATTTAGTCTTTGTTTAATTTCTTCAACAGTTTCCTGTTCTAGTTTTCTACCATATCTTTGCCAAATTTCGTATTTTATCTTTTAAGAGTAACTTTTATAGATAGATAGATCCATGGTAGATAGTTTGACTTAGAATTGAGAATTCTTATGTATTTCAATCTACCGTGTTCCATGGGTTATGCCCCTCTTTCTTCCTACTATTCTTCACCATCATTTTTTAACTAAAAAATGGTCATTGGTTTGCTTATTTTATTGGATTTTAAATCAAACTACTTTTGAACAATTCTAATTTTTGCATGTCATCATTAAAACTGGTCAAGTTATCCTTCTATTTTTTTTCAAGTTTAAAGACTTGTTTATTCATTTTCTTATTTTGGTGACTTAACAGCAACAGTGTGTTTTGCCCCTGGCTGGCTTTTATTTATTTATTTATTTTTGCTTTTCATGGGTCTTAAGAGAGGAGCATCCTTACTATTCTTTTTCAGTTTGTGATTTCTCTTGTAATTTTTTTTTTTAATTTTATTTTTTTTATTTTTTTATTTTTTTTTTCTCTTGTAATTTTTGTAACCCAAAAATCATTTTGAAATGAGTATCTTAATTTCCAGGTTTACATTTTGATGGTCAGTCTTTTGCTAGTAATTTTTAAGTTATTCAGCACTGTGCTTTTGTTCCTTCAACTTTATGTTCTAACTTTGTTGAATTTAGTATTTCACTTTGATGTTGGCTTTTCCTCACGTCTGGTGATTTTTTTGCGTACTTTCCTTTGCATTTGAGGTTGTTAATTAATTCTAAGATGCTCTGTTAGTGTTTGGACCGGCAGCATTTGGACAGAAGCAGAGCACATAAGCTTTACTGCAGCCTGTCCAGCTTGAGGATGTGGGTTGAGTCAGCCACACACAGATGGGCTGCTGTCAGGAACAGACTAACCCCGAGGACTTCCTGTGTCCGGGCCTAGCTTTTCATAAAACCAAGAACCAACAAGAACTTTCAGCCGGGACAAGGGAAAAGGGATAGCAGTAGGCCAAACTGACTGGCTGCTTCCCTTTAGATAACTTTTTAGTTGCCTTGGTCTCTGGAGTGTGTATAGAACACCCTTGGGATCTCACCCATTTTATATACTGGTCCTAACTCATCTTGGGCTGTATATTATTTTTCTCAATGAGATATCTAACTGCTATCTATATGTTCACAGGTTTTGTATGGCTTCTGGTCCTCTGAGGATTCCACATCTTAGTTTCTTATTTCTTAGTACAATTATGGATTTGTGCACACATACATATTTTGTATCATCTTTTTTTAAAAAAAATATTTTATTTATTCTTTTGAGAGAATGACAGCAAGAGAGAGCATGAGTGGGGAGGAGAGGGAGAAGCAGACTCCTCGTTGAGCAGGGAGTCCAATGCAGGGCTTGATCCCAGAACCCTGAGATCATGACCTGAGCCAGAGACAGATGCTTAACCAACTGAGTCACCGAGGCGCCCCTCTTTTGTATCTTCTATAGGTATTTGACAAAGGAAGAAAAGCTGTCTATAGTCCTGGTCAGCCATCTTGAACGGGAAAAAGAGACTCTTTAAAACCATACCACATTGCCCAAATGCATAAAAGGAGTGAGGGAAGTTCTCAAACCAATAATCTAAATCTCCATCTATATGTGCCACAAAAATAAGAGCAAAATAAACCCAAAGTAAGTAGAAGGAAGGAAATAATAAAGACCTGAGCACAATACAATGACATTTACAATTGAAAAACAATAGAGACCATCAATGACACAAAAGTTGGCTCATAAAAAATGTCAGTGAAACTGATAAATCTCTAGAAAGACAGACAAAAATAAAAAAGGAAAAGATACAAATTAGTAACATCAAGAATGTGTTTTGGAATTTCACTACAGATCTGTAGTCATTACAAAGATACAAGGGAATATTCTAACCATTGGGGTTCATAATTCAAAATGTATAAGAAATGGGCCAATTCCTTCAAAATCAAAAGCTACCAAGACTCCATCAACGTGAAAAAAATAACCTGACCTATAGCCTCCATCAGGTCATCAGAACTACATCAACGGCAATAAGTCGTGCGGCCAGTGTGTAACCTTGATGTAACGTGTAGCAAACAGCATTTCTGTGGTCTTGCCCTCAATGCCTGCCTGAAGTCCAATCAGGAATCAAACATCAGGCAAGCCCAAGTTGACATGTTGGCAGGTAGGGTCATGGAAGCTGTTTAGAGAATATATAAACCTTTTTTTTTTTTTTTTTTAAATCAATTCATATAGCAATGTTAATCTTTTGCTATGTTTACTTTCCCCCATCTTTCTTTTTATTCTAGGTATTGATTTGGGGTCTCCAAACAAATTCCTGTATCAAATTAGCTGTTGCTTATGGGACATCAAACCTGTACATTTCCCCCATTAAGGGCTTACTTTAACAAAACCAGTCTATCACATACAAGCCATAACATCAAATAAATAGATCTGCTGATATCTCTCACTTATTTGCAGAGCTTCCTAAATCTTTGTAGCTTGTTAGAGTGCATCATTAACCACCAAGCCAACCCATCGGAAACCTTCTGCTTTCCTGTGTACATTTAGCTGACTGTGGATTTTCTACTTTATGGAAAGATACAACGCAAATCCAAAAGTCCTTAGTAGGACACATACAATACAGTAAGTTACAGTTTGGAATGAAATATCAACTTTTAAATTTTATATTTTTTCTACAGTAAACTTCTCAGCATTAGCGTAGCACGAATGGTATTTTTTAGTCCATATATTTACAGACCATTATAGGCCAATCATTCAATGCATTCCAACTGTCTTCTTGTGCCCAGCAACATAAAATAAAGTTCTGGGTAATTAGTTAATGAGGAGAAGGTAAGGGACTAGATGGTATTAAGAAAGCAAACAGAGTTACCTGATTGGCTCCGTCATTAAGTGTCTGACTCTTGATTTCGGCTCAGGTCACGATCTCAGCGTCATGGAATCCTGCCCGAGTCAGGCTCCTAGCTCAGTTTAAAGTCTGCTTCAGATTCCTTCTCTCTCTCTCTCCTTCTCTCTCTCTCTCTGTTCCTCTCCCTCACTCCCTCTCTCTTTTTCTCTCTAAAACAAATATATCTTTTTTTTAAAAAAAAGAAAGCAAACAACCCACTTTCATATGCAGAGGTCATAGGTATACTTGAGGCTTGATGAATGAGCTCCCTGTCGTCTTTCTACAACGTGCCTCCTGGGGGCAGATGTGTGAGTATGTTGTCTGTGACCTTTAACCAGTGGGGTGGCATCGTTCCTTTTGCATGCACCTGCCACCTAACCCCCCACGTATGTGTCCTCCATCTTCCCGTTCCCAGCAAACCCAAAGCCTTCACTGTTCATACTCTTCCTAATATTTTTCTCTAATCTCCATGTCTTATAATAAAAAGAAGAGGTTATTTTATGGCATCCTGCATTGTTTTTATCATATTCTGCTAATTCTTCCTGATGTTACATACCAAATCACGAACAAAAACAACAACACTTCTACACGCTGTAGAAAAAATATCTAAGTGGCCGAGTCAATTCTCTCTTCACATGTGTGTGTTGGCCACACACTGTTATGGACTCAGTTGTAATCTGTCTGCATTGATACGCATCTGACCTGGTTATTGGTTAGCCAGGAGATAAATACTCCCCAGAGAAATCTCCACAAACTCCTGCCTAATGACTACTCAACAGCTTTTTATAGTTCAATATTTTATCTTGATCCAAATATCTACATGGTGGTAATAGGCATCTAAACCAAATCCAAGCTCCTGTTTTGTCTCCAAAACTGCTTCTTCCCGTGGAGTCTTCTGAATAAATTGCAAGACAACCGCTCAGCTCCTCAAGCCAAAATCCTGGGAGTCAGATCTGACTTCTCTCTGTCATATCCACAATCGACCTGCCAGCCAGTCCCACGGGTGCTGCTTTCTATCCCAAGCATCCCGTCATTCAGCCGTAGTTCGTGCCTCCATCATCTCTGGCCAAGGAATGCAAGAACATCCTGTTCTGGTCCCCTCTGCAGTCTATTGTCTGTATAGAAGCCACAGTGGTCTCTTCAAAACTGAAGCTGTATTAGGCCTTGTCACCCCTGCACCATGAAGGCTCCACACTGTTTTAAAGGTTCCTTGGATGGCCAGAATCTTGTCTGCATCACCAGGCTCATTCCTACAGGCATCCCCCTGGCTCATGCTATTCCTGCCACGCCGACTATCTTGCGATTCCTTGAACACAGCAAGCTTGTTCCCACACCGGGATAGAGGAATGTGCCAACAAACATGGTCCCTACCTTCATGAGAACTTGCACAAATTATCTGGCCATATGGAGATAACAGTTCCATAGAGTTTTTGTGAATGTTCATTTAATCAATGTTAATAAAGCACCTCACATAGTAATGAACCCAGTATAGGAAATTAAAAAAATATATATATTAGTTCTTCATTGCTCAGATCATTAATTTTAATTTTTCTTGTCATAAAAGAAGATAGTTTCGTGGGATGAAATTACTGCTGTGTACAACTCTAGCAACATTACATACTCTTTTTGTATAAATGCTAAATTGCTCTCTCTTTTATTTACTAGATTTTGCCTTCGATTTTGATGCCAATAATTCTGTTTAACGTTGTTTCTATTCTTATCATCTTCCCACCAATTTCCCCATATGATGATGTTTCAGCTTTTAGGCCCGCCTGAATCTATGCACATTTTTTCACCATTTGGATATACATTTTTTTCAATATTTTTTGCATTTATTTTGATAGCCGCAGTTGGTAGCAGGTATTAATAATTTTGTGCACTCCATCTTTTTCTTACAAATAATGTAAAATTAAATGTATTACCTCCCATCAGTAATTATGAGGTTGAGTAATTCTCTTTCTTTTCATCTTATTGTACTTAATACCCCATATTCTCAAGTTGGTGGTCCTCAGCACCAGTTTGACTTTTGGTGATGTAAAGTTTCTTTTTATTGTACCATTTTATGTTCTCTTTTTGCCACCAACTTTCCGGTTCTCTGATTTTGTTTCTATTTCCATTTATATCTTATTGCATCTCTGCTCTTTCATTTTTATTTTTTTCTAGTAAGTTCCATTATTTTGAAGATTCCCATATGTACAGGCTTCTTTCAAGGACACCAATCACATGTCTTCTAAATTCTCACCTTTTTGTGTAGAACATCATTTTCAGTAATATGTTTCATGTATTACTGAAAGTGACCAAAGTCAGATATCGTAGAATAGATGGAGAGAGTGGCAGAAGACAGAAAAGGACACGGCATTGACCCAAGTGCCCATCTGGTGGCTGCAGGCCTGCCTGTGGGGCCAGTCCAATGGCAGCAGGCCTGGTGAAATCTGGCGCCCCTATAGTAAAAGCATCTTGAGTGCGAATCAAAATGGTAGCAGGTACTAATAAGCCAATATTTTCGTTTGAGCTGGGAGCAAGTGACGCCTGATTTGGGACAAGGGTGAGTGGGTAGTTTATACTAAGTTTGGGTAAGTAATACTGGAAAAATCTAGGACCAACTTGAAATGCCTCCCTCCCGATGCATTTAGTCATCTGGCCCAGTGACCCTGTGTCTAAGGTGGGCTTCATTGTTGGGATTCTAGATAGAATCTCATCACAAGCTGCATTTTCTAACAGGTAGCAAAGCTCAATTTTTATCTTCCTTCTGGGTCATCCAATCTCCAATCACCCCAAGCCCTGGCTAGGGGTTTGAGAGTGACTCAAGTCAGCATTGGCCACCTGCCCATCTGTGAACAGGACAGCAGAAGATGCAGGGGAGCTGCAAAAGAAGGACTGCATTGTAGATCTTCTGAGAGACTCTGCAGGGTGGGACTGCACAGGGGCTTGAGCTGCCCTAGAGCCAAGATACCCATTTCACTTCAGAGTATTTCCTCTCACCCTAGAGCTCCAAGGCTCTTTCCTTCAGCCTGCTCCCCAACCCCACTGTGAAATTTCAGCATCTTAAGAGGAAGGGTCCTGGCAACAACTGTTGGTAAACATTGCTGGAGAGTGCTTGGTCTCTTCTCTGATTGGCTGACAATGTGGAAGTAGCTACAGTAGCAAACAGACTTCTTCTGACAGATGGGCCAAGGTTATTTCATTTTTAGTCTGTTTTGTTTAGGATTTATGTTGACAAAAAGAAAAAAAAAAGGACAGAAAAGATTTCCTGGAAGCAAGGAGCTGTTTGTTGTTTCACGAGATGCCTGAAAGGCACAAGATTTCCTTCAGCTTCAATCCAGAAGAGATCACACCGCCCCAGGCCTATCAACAGCGCAGTCTGGCATCTCCAAATGCAAATCAAGCCCAAAGACTGACAAAGAAGACAGAAAATTGATATTCTACTAGTTTCAAAAAAACCCAGAGTAATATTTACAAATAAGATTTTTGATGATGCCAGGAGAAACCATCTTTTGGTTTGTTGTTGTTGTTGTTGTCTTAAACAAAACAGAAAGCATAAATTCTTCTTGAAGCAAATGGAAATGCAGGCCCCCCCATAGGACCACTTCCGTGGCAGCCTTTTGTGATGTGTGTGCCCACCTCTCACGTGGGAGGGAAACACATATGGATCCATTAAATCGTGATATGGGGTTTCTAGGTTAAACTGGGACTGCCAACAGGAAAATTATTTCCAGGTCCAGTGATTTAATTTTTGGTTGACAAGATTAAGTTTATGCAACACATAAGAGAGAAGGTGGGAGGAGGAGGGGAGAGCGGGGAACTGTGGGTAAGCAAAGTGGCTAATGCAACATTCTGTTATTTTTAGTTATCGTTGGCAGTGATTATTTTTATTGTAAATATAAATTGCTATTCATTGTTTATTCTATTCTTTCTTTATGACCTGCGCAATTTGTCATTGTTTTTGTCTTTGACATCTGAATCTTTTTTGCCAACTCTGTGTTTCTTTCTTACAGCTTAGGAGATGTTTATTGGAAATTTCAGATATAGAACTTTTAAGGTTTTGGATATAAATATGAAGGTGCTTATGCTTTACTTCCTTTGCTTTTTTTAATTTACAGATTGCATAATCACTTGCTCGTGAGGTTCCAATCACTTCTGTATTGCAACAATTTTATTTATTATTTGCAGAATTCAATCCTGAGGAAAAAGTCTCCCTCATTATCTTTCCAGGCTTTTTTTTTTCTCTCTCTTCCAGAGTAAAAAACAACACAGTAAGTAAAATGTTTTTCTTTGACAGCAGAGTGAGATTTTTTTTCATCGAAAGCCTGGATAGTTGGAATCCCCTTTCATTCCCATGGCATCTACCTGCTAGATTTGTGCTCTGTGCTCCTTTTTTAATTATTACCCATTTCTCCTTCTAGGAGAGGGACTGACATTATTCGTGGACTCCCGTGTTATAGAGTACCATTCTGTCCTCTACTCATTTCCCCACTGCTAGTCAGTTTTTAATTTGTTCATTTGACAATGTTTTCTTTAAAAACAATTTACATCTTTTTATTTCACCTTTTAATTTTGAATTAATTACATAACTGCATGTCATTTTAAGAACTCATACTGCGAGATCTTCTATGCCCTACCCTAGCTCCCCTCCATGTGCAGGTTTGTGTGACCAACACCATAGTCCAAATACACAAGGTGCATGACAAGGATCCTTATGTTCTTTATATAATCCCAGGTACCAGGTACATCTTTTCCACCCTGTTCCTAAGCCCTGGCAACACTAGCGTCTCTTCTGTCCCTATAATGTTGTCATTTCAAATGTCATGTAAGGGGAGTCACATGGTATGTAATCTTTGGACATTTCCGATGTCCTTTGAACCGGGCCACATGGCCCCGTGCTCGTGTAAACACAGCCTTGTCCTTGAACCAACCTTCATGATACCTCGGCCTTTAGCTGCTTGAACTCTAAGCTCTGAGAAGCTTCACTCCTGCTCAGTTGCAGCTTGCTGGAGGGAGACTCACACCTTGGAGACTGAAGGTCTTGTTTGTGACAATTTTCCCCTCTGACCACAGCTGTTTGGTTTTGCCCTTCAGCTTGCTGAAGATACTCCCACCCCTTGTGATACACTTGGAATACTTTTGAAATCTACGTTTCTATCATGCTACGAAAGAAAAATTGACTACCTTTCATTTATTTATTTATTTTTAAAAAGATTTTATGTATTTATTCATGAGAGACACAGAGAGAGAGGCAGAGACACAGGCAGAGGGAGAAGCAGGCTCCTCGCAGGGAGCCTGATGTGGGACTCAATCCTGAGACCCCAAGATCATGCCCTGAGCCAAAGGCAGATGCTCAACCACTGAGCTCCCCAGGGGCCCTGACTACTTTTCAGTGTAGAGCGGGAAAGGGCTGTATCTGGAGCTTAGAGACATGGGCAGGACCCCACCAAAGCTGAGAAGCTTAGATGCCTCAGGCCAAACACAGCTCCAAACATAATGCTGGGCAGAGCCTACACTTGGAGCTCCCTCTAAAGGGGCTGCTGTCATCCTATAGGCCCTTCCTGGGCCACTGCTCCACTCCAGGTACCACTCTGGATAGGGCAGCACAGCTTCACTGCTGTGATGTGCACAATGTCTCCCTGGCAGGTACTTCAGTTTCCGTGAACTCCTTCCTCATAGACATTGGTAAGTGACTTCTCTCTAGTTGTACGGGGTGGAGAAGGACTAGAATTTACCATCAAGAAGGGAGACCCCTCTCAGAACAACCTGACATAGGTGCAATCAATCCCCTTGTACCTGAGGCTCATGAGTTTCTGCAATGACATATATTATCTTTCCTCTTCCCCTTGACTGGAATATTTTCTTGGTAGTCTTCTAATCATGAGTCCTTCAGCACACACTTATGTGAGATCTATAGCACATACCATATTGTGCTAAAATTTGTTTAATTTCTACTTCATACTTACACCTTGTCCAAATTCTTCCTTGTCCATGTTATTCTCTCTTGGGGTCGCTTCCATCATTCTTCATTCCATGCCACAGCAATATGTTATTTCCAACACCGTGTCCAGTTTCCCACCACACACCTCACACGCAACTTAGAAGCCTTCTCGTCAAACTCCTACTCCTGCCTTGATGTCTTTATAAGACGTACATCACCCACTGTCCACCGACCCACCATTCAGATACCTTAAGCATCAACCCAGAAAACGACATGCTCTTCCTTTTACTTTTAATCTAGCTATGCATATTCTACACATTTTTCCCTTTCAAAGTCAATAAAAATAAGTTTCAGGATTTTTTAAGGTCTCATTTATTCTCAAATGAATCAGCGGAAATGAGTAACAGTCACACGTGTGATGAATCTTGGCAGACCCTCCATCAGCCCCGGGAAGAGAAAACCTCTCATTATCCATGTCAGGACGATGTACAGCTGCCTTCAGATCCCTTATAGCCAATCACCATGCTCCCAGGGTACTTACTAGGATCCAATGAACTCATGGATACTTGTGGCTTTTTCTAACACGGAGGTCTGTGAGATGAGTCTTCCCAAGGAACACTTCCATCCTTTGGGGCAAAAACTTGATAGACTATTTTTGTTGAATCCTTAATTTCCATTTACTAACTTTTTGGCAGAATTTTTGCATCTTCATCACATTTTTAAAAGTTTTTAGACAGTTTTTTCTGGATGGTTTTCTCTATCCTAAATAGGAACTCTCCATCAGTTCTAATGAATAGAAAGAGAGAAAATGAGAGAGAGAGAGAGAGAGAGAGAGAGAGAGAGAATTCTCCACTCTCCCCCCTCTAACTGGGTGTCCGGCTTGCTAGAAGAGCCAGTTGTGCTGCCTTCAGGCAGGACGCAAGCCTGAACTTCTGGCTGATGGAGATGGTTTTCAGTGGCCCAGGATGGGATCAGAAGATTGAATTGGAATCTTCCTCTTTTACAAGAACTTCACCTCTGTGCTGCTGTCAGTGGGGTTTCTGGCAAATGTAAGTTTGAGTTGGCCTAATGGTTCCACTTCCTCTCAAGATAGTTTTGTTGCATTTCTGGATATTAAACCTTAGCCAAAAAAAATCACCTCAGCTATGTGTGCAGCCAGCTGTCCACTTAGACGAGCACAGACTGCAGCATGAGGAAGTTACTTCCCTCCTGATCATCTCAGTGCTTTACCTGCTGGCCAGCCATCCCCAGGCCCCAGAGAGTCCTGAATGTCTGGGATTTAGCTTCTTAATCAGTGCCATGATATGATTACTGTGAACAGCAGTTCAACATTGAATTTCCTAATCAATAGAGTGTCAACGTTTGTCATTTCAGGGGAAAAAGGTAAAAAAAAAAAAGAGTTATGGAAGCTTTGGGAAAATACCTGCTCTAACTACCATCTACCAGAAATATGAAGGCTGGTTTCTGAAAATAATAAAAAGGGAAAAAAAAACACCAAAAAGCCCCAATAAGCCCTTGAGGGGTACGAAACAGAATATCTAAGCTTATGCACCACATTGTAACTTTTAAAAGTTTTTCTCTTAGTTGATCTAAATTTTATTCCATCTTCTGGATAATACCAAGTCAGAAACTCCCTCGACGTCTAACATAAAATAATTAGATGGGCAGTGTATTGTATAAGTCTTGTAAGAAGAAAATAGAAAGCTTTTTAGCTGCCTTTTTATTGGTCTGATGTTTAAACCCTTGGGTGTGTCAAGAAGTAGAATTCAAGTGAGCACTGGAAAACTTCTGAACACGTCCTTCATCTTGTCAATTACTTTAGGGCAGTATGAGATGGATAGAAATGTATCTGTTTAATTTTGTTCTTTCTCTTTCCTCAGGATTTTCTGAGTTTCCTGGTTATTCAACTAAGCACAAATTGCTGTTCATACAGATGCACTGCCATGATTTCTGATTTGCTGGCTGTCATGCCCATTAATACCCAACTAGGCTGTCAGACTGTCATTCCTTATTGTTGCAACGATTTGTTTCATACAAGGCACTTGATTCAAGAGGCAGAGGGGGTGAAATAAAAACCCTTCCATCGTCCTGTTTCTTCCTTGGATGTACACAGGGGTTATGCAAAAGCATGAGGAAAAAAACACATGTGCCACTCTCATCCTTAAAAATTAATTGCTAAGCACATAACTTGGATCTATTTTTTAAGTGGAACTAACGCCCCTGTTAGAGCTTGAAATGTAGTGGAGTTCAGATCAGCTCTCAGGAACATTCCCATCTACAGTTCTCAAGTTGCTTCATCTGACATCGCCCAAAGCACATTCTCCAAATGAAGAAAGAGCCCCCATTGCTCAGAACCCACTGCTCACGGTGCCATCATTAAGCACCTGAGGGTGGCATGTTGGCAAGCGGCTCCAAGAAGGAAGGCCTAGCTCTCAGAGAACCCAGGATGGGGAGTGTCTAGGGAGGTTTAATTGCAGTGCCATTGCTCATTCTGGTTTGGGGCAGATTTTTAGTCTGCCTTTAAAGAACTGTGGTGTTGAGTGACTGGCACAGATACTGCCATGACCAACCCTCCCACCCAATGCCACTGTTTCTCCAGCTGTGTCCCATCCCCTGCTCAGCAGGAATCTTCCCCTTCCTGATAGGATGAAAGCAGACAAGTTTCTCTCCTTCACCACCCACATCCCATCCCACATGGAGTAAGAGGTCCTGCTTGCAGCAATGACGGGTATGGGAATGTGCCAGAGCCCTTGCAGGATGTAGACCTGTTAGCCCCTGCTCAGGACTCCATTCTCAGCTCTTCAGCCCCCTGTGTGGGAGGTCTTCCTCCTTCTTTCTCCTGTGGCTTGCCTCTCACCACACTGCCCTACCCCTCCCATTGAATGAAGAGCTCTTCCTTTTTCTTCTTTCTTCCACATCACCAGTTGTCCTTCAAAGAAAAGAGTCTTTGAGACTTTGTTTGTAATCTGAAGAAGGAAATGAAGGATCTCACCATACAAGGGTCATTCCACCAATATCCCCAACAGACTCACCCATGCTGTGCTGGAATCTCCTCAGTGAGAGCACCATACTAGAGGAGGCCACTTCTGTGGGCGAGACACTCAGAAGTTCCTCCTCATGGGACCATAAACCCGGAGAATGCAGACCACATGAAGACTTCTGATGTTTTCTTTTAAGCTTCTCTACTCCAGGCTAGACATCTTCACTTCCAAACCTCTCCAGTCATCTCACCAGATCGTTCATAAGATGAGATTTCTAGGTTGAAAACCATATCCTAGATGTGATAGATTCAGCATAGGATACATGCTGAAACTCCTTCTTATAATCTTTATGCTTTGTCCCATTCATAAACCTAAATTAATTTTCTTTTTCTTTCTTTCTCTCCCCTGCCCCACCCAGCTACAGTGTACCATTGAAAAACATGTACTTTATAGTCAACTTAGATGCACTGAATATGTACTAGGAATGTAAAAAATCTAGTCATTCAGATGCTTGGCATCTAATATCATGTATTCAGATCTCACAGATGTTTGAGACTAATTTTCCATTTGATATGAAAATTTTGTCATGTTACTTTCCCCCATAATTTGCAATAATTTAAAAAAATGAAAATGTTAAGGATTAGTTTCTAAAAGTTATTGAATATATAGTGAATTAGAAGTTAAGCTTATATTTAAAAAATGTTAGTAAATAAGTAAAGCAGAAAAATTTCCATACCTTCTAGAACAGTAGCCTGAACTTTTGTCTTACAGAGGGTTTGACCAATCACATGGCAAACACCTTTGCATGAAAACAGTACAATTCAAGGGCTACCTGCAATAAACATCACCCTCTGCCTACCTTCCAAGTATGTAGACTAGAATAAAAGGGAGTAAGCCACAACAAATGTTCTAAAAATAGACTGAAATTCTTGTGGTATAAAAAATACAACTTCAAGAAGCAAACATAAAAGAATATTTTTATTACTTTAAGGTAGGGGAAAATATCTCTTAAACAGAATACCAAAAAAGCCTTAACTACTAAAAAAATGTGGTTAAATTATACTTTATTGACATTAAGAGCTCTTATTTAACAAAAGACACCATTACCAGAGTAAAAAACCATGCCACAGACAGGATGCATGTATTGGTAATACATCTATCCAACAAAGGCACTTCACAAGAAAAATATCTCAATAAGCACATGAAGGTATTTGCAGTCTTTAGTCATCTGGAAAATGCAAACTAGAACAGCAATGAGATGCTACTATAGTAGGAAATCTGGGCAAGGATGTGAAACAAGTGGTATTCTCATATATTTCTGGTGAGACGATATATTGTTACAAAAACTCTGGGAAAATGTTAGGCAGTAGAAACTAAAACTAAACATGTGCCTAACCTTCCAACTCCAGAAATCCTGTGCTGAGGTACTTGTCCAAGAGAAACATGTAGCTATGTCTCTAAAAGGCAGGCGTAAGTAGGTCCCCATTAGCTCTGTTCATAGTAACCAGAAAGTGAAAACAACCCAGTGTCTACCAACAAAAGAATAAATAAATAAAACATGATATATGAGAAAATATTACATGATTCAAAAAAGAACAACACTACTGCTATCTGCAACAACACAGACAAATCTCACAGACATGATGTTGGGTGAAAGAATCGTGCTGCCAAAGTATATAAACTGATGATGTCATTTAGAGGGAATCAGTAACAGATAAAAGTAATATCTGATTTTTGAAATCTTAAGAGTGGGTGTCTCAGGGGCTTATTGGCTGAGAAAAGGTAGGAAGTTGCTGGAAAGTTCTATGCCTTAATATCAATGGGGCTATGTAGATTGTGTGTGTGTATGTGTGTGTGTGTGTGTGTATACACACAATTTATCAAACTCTATTTTTAAATTTGGACACCTTATTGTATTATGTACTGTATTATGTCATATTCTAATAAACAAGTAAAAAGAATAGGTTATGGAGAAAAAAAAGGCTGATGAGACTTAGAATATAGAAACTGTAACCTTAGCAACAAGAGAAATACAGATAAATTATAAAATCATGACTTTTCTTGAAACAATCAGAGAGGTGAGTTCACAAGGAAACCCAAGTGGCCTTAAATCCAGGGAAAGACAAGCTTCCCAAAGGGGGCTGAGCCATGTGTGTTTGCTCATCACTTGTGGTAGAGCCAAGGATCATGAGATTCTAAGCATACCACAAGAGGGTAGGAAGAGGTCAGTTAAAAATTTAAAGCAGGGATCCCTGGGTGGCGCAGTGGTTTGGCGCCTGTCTTTGGCCCAGGGTGCGATCCTGGAGACCCAGGATCGAATCCCACGTTGGGCTCCTGGTGCATGGAGCCTGCTTCTCTCTCTGCCTCTCTCTCTCTCTCTCTCTCTCTGTGTGTGATTATCATAAATAAATAAAAAATTAAAAAATATTTAAAAAAAAATAAAAATAAAAATTTAAAGCATTTCTAGAGGCTGTGTGTGGACTGGTGAGACAGACTCCTTGGAAGTCTCAGAGGCAGGGAGGCTTGTGCCCATTTACAGGCTTCTTTTCTCAGAAGTCCATCAGATGCTCATGAGAGAGGCTGAGCAGAGTGGGAGACCAAGATCGGCCTTGTGGTGATGCAGGTCAGGAGAAGAGGATTGAACACACTCTGGGAGAAGTATGAAGAGCCACCTGAATCTTCCTCTTTATGAGACAAAAGCCTTCTCAGGGAAATGCAAAACATGTGATGTCCCCAGGCACAGGTGAAGACTCATTGTGGCTAGTGGGGGGATAAAGGAAAAAAGCTTTCTACTCTGAGGAAGAGGCTGGACACTGCTGGGCTCATAATCCTATATCCTATACCAGGAAAAAGGCAGGAAACTCTCTCTTAAACAAAAACCACCAAAGGCACCAGAGACAGAGATTGGCTGCAAAAGGAGGAAGGTCAGAACCAACAGGAAGCACAACCCCTCAGATCAGGCACACCGAGTCTGCTGAAGATCAAGGATGGACTAGAACTCTGCCAGCCAGAAGTCAATACATGCCATTTTAAAAGCACTGGGGGAAAACTGTAAATGCCAACTATAAATTAGTAGATTTTAATCCAAACATATTAATAACTATATTAAATGTAAGTGAACTAAACATACTAATTAAAGACAAGCATTCTCAGGTTGAATACAAAAGAAATAGTCAACTGCAAGTTGTCTTTAGGTAACTACTTCAAATACAAGGTTATAGATAGGTTAAGGTGAAAGAACATGAAAAAGTTATTTCTTATTGACACTAATGAAAAGAGAGTGTGGTTATATTAATATTGTATGAAGTAAACCTCAAAAAAGAGAGGATTTTTTGGTATAATGAAGGATGGTATATAATGATAAAAAAGGCCAATTTACCCAAAGACATAATGATCCTAATGTGGGACCCAGAAAATTGAACAAAATCCCCTACCCCTGGACAAGCAGAGCAGGACTGACTCTATTTTGGGCTGCACCGGCCTTGTGCTGACCTGCTTATTACTTAGGGCACTGCCCCGCCCTAATCAAAGACCAGGACACACCCTAATCGGAAATCCGGCTCAGGGATACTGCCCTGCCCTAGTCAATGACCAGGACACACCCTAACCGAAATCCGGCTCTGTGGACCAGCATGTCTGTGCAACTTTCTGCGATCCCACTGGCCACTGGCACCTATAAAGTTGCTAAGCCTTTTAGTCTCGGGGTCCAAGTCCCTGCTCCACTGCACCGGGTATACTTGGACCCAGGCTCGAGCTTGATAAATAAACCCTCGTGTGATTGCATCGGTGTCGGCTCCTTGGTGGTTTCTCGGATTCGCGATCTTGGGCACAACACCTAAAGGCATATGCAACTAACAACAGGGTCACAAAATACAAAAAGAATAGAGACTGAAAGAAGAACAGAAAGTCCAATATAATTAGGTTTCTGATTTCAGCACCAAGATGTAAGGAGCTTCAAAGTCATCACATCACCTCCAACGTTACAAGAAAAACCTGAACAACCTGAAAATTTACAACTTTCATACATTGCTGATGGGAATGTACAGTCATTCTGGGAAGAAGTTTGACAGTTTCTTACGCATTTAGACATAAAATTACCTTATAATCCAGAAATCCCACTCCTAGACCTTATCCCCAAGGAAAGAAGACATGTTTGCACAAGTACATAAATGTTTAGAACAGAATTACTCATAATCACTTGAACAGGAGACAATCCAAAAATCTTTTATTTGGTGAACAGATAAGCAAACTGTGGAACATCAATAAAATGAAATACTAGCCAGTAGTAAATAAGAACAAATTACTAATACTTATAATACAGATGAGTCTTAAATGCATTTGCTATGGGAAAGAAGCCAGACCCAAAAGGCTACATGTTATATGACATTCTGCAAAAATTAAATTAAAGAAATAGACTGGTGTTTCGCAGGGATTGGGGCCTGGGTGAGGGGTCACCACAAGGCGAAACAAGGAAACTTTCAGGAGTAAAGAAATGTTCTGTATATTGACTGTAGTGGTGATTATGTGGCTATTTGAATTTCTAAAAAACTAATAAAATTGTACACTAGAGGAGAACTCTACTTTTGCAAATTATAACTCAATACACTTGATTTTATGATGATTAATGTGAGCTGCACTGTTGGCTATTGTTTGGACAAAACATGAGCCCATTTATAGAGTTTAATAACAACAAAAAATAAATATAATTTCTGGTTTAAAAAGTTGAATGTAACAAAACACAGGAATTACTGATTAGCTAATGTGAGGATGCATACATATTTTACTTGTGCTTCATTGAAATGTATGTCCCTCCCAATCATCAACTCACATCTCTTACAGTTATCAGGCCCTCTGTTTCTAATTGGATGACAGTGGTGAAGAGAGGACATACTACTCCCTTGAATAGCTGTGAGAACAGTGAATGTATAGTTTTATACATACAGTGCTAAGGTGTCTCAAACTCCCTGCAATATGCAGAAACTACAATTTTCAAAAGATCCTTGATGTGTCTGTGAAAACATCCATGTTTCTCCCTCTTGTGTTAATCAGACAACTGACCTGTGGTGCATCAGAAAGGGGATCTTGGGAGAAATAACAGACCTCGTTTTACTTTTCCCTGTCCCATCTGCTGTGGGCATCTCCTGTTTTCAAGTGAACCTAGTAGTTGGAAGAAGATTTAAGAAGCTTGTTGATACAGTCCGTTAGGATTAGTCTCACAGGACCCAGAGCTGGATGGAGTGAGTGAGGACCCCAAGGGACATGAAAGATGGCCGGCATAGTTTCCTTCATTGAAAAGAATATTTCAGGATGATGTGTCAAAATCTATCAGTCTTTCTCCGTATGACTTACATCTTGGGAGTCCTAAGAATCCTTGGTCTGAATGCTTTTTAGGCTTGCTATACATCAGTTTTTCAGTGATTTAGGGTTTAATTCTATTTTCCAATGGATATCTGTTTTATCTTTCAGTGTAGACCAGAAAAGCAAGTCAGCAAGCTTTGATAGGGATGCCTTTAAGTGATACATAGATTCCATAAGTCTCATTCTTCTAGTAAAGAATCCAGAAAACCTTAGTGAAGTAGTGGAAAATACTTGCATTCCTTTGTTAACAAGAAAATTGTAAAGCGATTTGAAACCGATGCAGGCAGGCCTGGTCCGAGGATGCAGAGAGGTCCTGCAGAATAAGCCAAGAGTCTTTGGCTTCACACAGGCTGGAAATCAAAATGTGAGCCAGTAGAAATGAGAGCCGAGTTTACTCAGGACAGAGAGAGAGAGAGAGCAGGTATAGAGTGCTGGGAGTCCAGGAAAAGAAAGGGAGCATGAGTCTCATCTGTGCTTTAGATCTGGGGTTGTTTTTGTTTTTGATGATTATGGTATGGCACACGTATCCTCTCAGGCACCCAGGAACTGGTCAGAACAAGGACAGGATCCAGGTGTCCATCATAAGTCACTTATTCCCTGGAGCCAGGGGGTTTGGTGTCCAGATGTCTAGCTCCTGTGGTCTGGAATATGCACATGATGAGCTCGCCCTGTCACTGCTTAGATAGTATCTATTGTGCTGAAAGTCTCCAAAGATATCATTACTCCTTGTTCCTTACTAGGAAGATATACATTAAGGCATGTGTAGGGTAAGGGTGTAGGTCCTAGCAAGAATAAAAGCAGGAAAGGCAGCAAAAAGCAGATTTTCATGGAATCCTTTAGCTTCCCTGTCTCAAATGCTATGAAAAGCCATAGAAGGAAGAATGGTCCTGATGTTAGCATGATGGATAACAGCTCAGGCCTTGAAGCCAGTCTGCTTATGTATGAATTGCAGCTCTGACGGTGAGCTGTGTGTTCTTCAATAAGTTACTTATTTTCTCTGTGTCTCTTGTTTTTTCATCTGTAAGACAGGGTTAATAACAGCCTTTCATGAGTTAACACATGTACACTTCTTAGAACAGTGCTGATGTGTATTAAGTGCCATGGAGGTACTTTCCATAAAATGAAAAATGGCATGCCTTAAACAACTAATGACATGTAGGAAAAGAAATCAATTTGACCTTGATGTTTTAAACATCCTTTTTCAAGGGGCACAGATTTAGTGAAATGGGCTCACTTTTTTTTCCACCAGTTCAAACTACCTGGTTTTGAAATAAGAAAATTATATAGTTCTGAGGTTTGATATTGCCTTCTGCAATTTTTTTAAAGAGTCTATGGACAGATGAGAAGATAATAAAAATTATAGTAACCAAATAAAAAATGTAATGAGATAGCCCACTAACTTTGGAAGTAAAGGAATTAGGGACAGCTTAGAATTTCTGGATCCTGCCTCCAAATATAATCACCTTGGGCATTAGAGATTTAACATACAAATTTTGAGGGATACATGAACAGTCCATAATAGCATGCAATGTAAATTATTAGCCACTAGAATAGTTAAGACTACTACATTAAAAAAGAAAAAAAGAAATAGTCCTTGAAACCAAGAGTTTCAGCTCAGGTCGTGATTTCAGGGTCCTGTGATCTAGCTTCCTGTTGGGCTTCACCTTCAGCAGGAGCCTGCTTGTTTCTCTCTCTATCTCTGCACCTCCTCCCACTTGCTTTCTCTTTTTTTCTCAAATAAATAAATAAATCTTTAAAAAGTAATATGTGAATATTATGAGTGAATAATATGAATAGGAATTGGAAATAGAAAAAAGGAGCTGCTTATTTTTAATGTAATTACTTGACATAACTGGAATTGTGTTTTGCTACATACACATATTATTTTTAAAATGAAAAGAAAGGTATTTTAGAAGAAGCACCCCAAGTACTGGTTGTTTATGTTGTGCTAAGTACTGCCCTTATTCTGGCCAGGGTTTTGTTTTTTTGTTTTTAGTTTTTTTTTTTCTGGATTGAAATCATTGTGAAAGGACTTTATTAAGTGAATCAAAAGAGAAAAAAACCTTCATGCATCTTCACAGGGAAATACAGTTTTAAATGTTATTTTCTTTTGTTTTTAAAAATGCATTTTGCTCTTAAAGTTTTTAATAATTAGGTCTTTACAAAGGAAAGGGAATAAGATATTGCCATAATTGAGATGTAAGAAAACTTCAAACACAGAGGTTGTTTTTTATGATTCCTAAGGGGAAAATCTGATAGTTATTTAGACCAAGAATCTGAATAACAATGATGTGTGCATAGCTTTAAAAATAATTTGTTGGTGGCTGTTACAGTTTAAACCAGTAACTTCTTACTACTTTGTAAGGTAAATAGCTTTTTTGACTTCCAAATTGCAAGGACAACTTAGGGTCAAGATCAGGTGTCTGGCTGATATGAAATAAACAAGACTGTCAAAATGGCAGAAGAATGGCATGCACCTGCCCCAGATACTGACACAACTACCTATTTCTGGAAGCATTTGGACTCCAGGGAGTACTCAGAGGGTCCAGAGGCTACTTAGTCAACCAGCCAGTTCTGGAGTTAGTTAATTTTGGAATTCATAATTCAATGCACATACAGCTGGTGTTTGAAGCCAGGAGATCTTTAAACTGTCTCTCTACCAGAAACTTTCAGTGCTAGGTCTTCTTGGGAAGACAGAAGTACTTCTTTTAAACACAGAAGGAAAAGGAGGCCAAGGTTAAACAGTATGCTGGGAAGGTGATGGCAGTGAGCAGTGAGAGAGAAGGTGGGCAGACAGAACTTGCTCAGGACTGCGTGTTCATGGGGACATTGGGCTCCTATTTGAGTCCCAGTGGCTGAAAATGGCTCTTTATTGTGGTTTCCGCTACTTTCCCCTCTCCCTCAGCACAGCATACAACTGAAGGACAGAAAATCCGATGACATACTAATTACTGGTGAAGGATGCCCTATACAAGCTATCATTTACCCTCATATTTGAAAGAGGCAGAATCGTCTTTGAATTGTCTTTATTTTTATTTTTAATTTTTTAATTTTTATTTTTTGAATTGTCTTTATTTTTAAATCTTACCTTTCACCAACTTGAAGAGTCACCTTTACCAACCACGTCTCGCAGCCTACCTTAAAATCCCTTGACCCCCAAAGCATTTTCTTAATCAATGTTCAGTTGATGAAGCGATGTTGCAACACATCTCGCTTTTAAATTGTATCTCGATGGCACCATGGAAACACAACCGTCTTTCCAAAAGCACCTGTCCCCACCCTTCCCTTGTCACAAGAATATATACTAATTTTGGAGTTGCAGGGGCAATTTTAGCAACCAACAGAAGCTCTAGCAGCTGATCAAAGTCCTAGCCTGAAGTTCCCAACTTCTCAGGACTGGATCATCGCAAACCCAACAGCACCATGACCTCTCTAAAGGAATGGCACCACCAAGTTGAAACGACGTTTTTAACCAAATCACCACTTGTACAAGCTTCCTGAGTTTCACTGAAAAAGATAAAGAAGGAATTCCATTAAAAAAAGAAGACATCTGTTGCCTCCCGTGTCTTGGCGTCTTACGTTGCCAAGTTCCTGTGGCTAGCTTTCGGTCCACTCATATTTCTGGGACAGAAATCTTCCCAGTGAGCTCTTTAGAGTGTGAACATCAGAACTTCAATAGCCATATTATGAGGTAATAAATATAATACCGATGTGGGTCATTTCTTGAAATACCTACCCTTCACGTGGTAAAACACTGCGGCAAAGCTACAACCAAATCAAATTGAAGGTAGGGGGAAAAAACCCACATTTCTTCAAATAACAACCAACAACAAGAGTTATTTCTTACTGAAGAAAAGGACCGAATTGCTGGGATTCCCTCAGGTTTTATTATGAATGTCCATTTCCGGGTTTTGTTACACTTTATTGCCTCAAAACATGAACTCATCTGTCTCCAATGATGCTTATTTTTTCCAGTCATTTCCCACTGCGTTAGTGACAAAAGGCCATCCAATGCTGCCCATTCTATTTCAGCTTTATCACATCGCTATACTCAGAAGGGCTAACTGCAACTTTTAAAAAGAAAGTAAGACAACGATTTTTGCCATCTGAAACCTGCTTTGAAAACTCCTGTGAAAATAGTGGTGAGATGATGCAGGGAGATGGAAGAATGAAAACACCTTCACTTAAAAAAAAAATTCCACCTGTCAAAATACAAAATATCACAAATCAGAAAGCATCTACCCACACAGCCCCCAAGGTGAGAGAGAAATTTGGATCGACTTTGAAACTTGCGAACAATTTCTCCCCGAGTGTGACTTTCTTCTCAGTCTCTCTCTATGACATTCTTTGCAACGCAAAAGTTTTTAATTTCGAATGTTGGGGAATTCCATTTACAGATTATTTTATGTATCCTACTTTTGGGGTCATAGTAAGACTCTACCTACCCTATGGTTATAAAGAGTTTCTTTTATGTTTTATTCTGAAAGTATATAGTTTTATGTTTTATATTTAGACCCATGATCCGTTCTGAGTTAATTTGTAGAAGTGTGAGATTTAGGTTGGCGTTCATGTCCTTGTATTGAGGTGTCCAAATGTCTCAGCAACATTGGGGGAAAGAGTATCCTTTCTCCATTGAATTGTCTTTGTGTCTCGGTCAAAATCAATAGGCCGTATTTGAGTGGGGTTATGTACTGCTCTCCTCCGCTGGTCTGTGTGTCCATGCTTTACCAATTCTACTCTGTTTTGATGATTGCAGCTTTAGAGTACACCTTAATATCAGGTCATGTGAGCTTCTCATTTGGCCATTTTTCAAAATGTTTTAGCCATTCTAGTTCCTTTACATTTTCACCCACACTTTAGAATCAACCTGTAAAGACCTACAAAGAATCTTGCTTGGATTTTGATGGTGATGGCAATGAACCTGTATATCACTTTCCAGAGAGTTCACCTTGTGACTGTAGAATCTTCCAACGTGTTAATGCAGCCTTTCCCATCTGTTTGAAGGTCTTTGTTTCCTGTCAATAGCACTTTTTTTTTCTTTAGTTTTCATAGTACATGTCCTACACATAATTTTGCTAGGCTTAAAAGCTAAATATTCTGTTTGGAGTGGAGATATTATAAATGGCACTCTTTCCTAAATTTATATCCCCAGTTGTTCATTGACTTTGTTATAGAAATGTAATTTATTTTTGTATGCTGACTTTATATCCTGTATCCTACCATTGTTCTAGCTCCACTTAATTCTGAGGATTTTTATTGTTGTTAGATTCTGTGTTGGGTGTCCTTTATCAAATTAAGGGATTTCTGTTCTTAGTTTTCTGCGTGTTTTTTTTTTCTATTACAAGTGGATATTAACCAGTTGTTTTGCATCTACTGAGATATTCATGCCAGTTTTCTTTTGGTCTATGGATACACTGTACAATGTTGGTACATTACATTGATATTTCAGTGTTACTCATATTTTAATACTTGAAGGTTAAAACAGCACTGCATTTCAGGGGTGAATCCCTTTAGGTCATGATGTGTTATCATTCTTTAAAACAGGAGAGTTTTTGTGCAAACCGGTAGCACAATATTACAAAGTATTTACATTGACAGTGATAAAATCTACTAGCCTCATTCAGATTCTCCTAGCCTTGATTGTACTCACACACTTTGTATGCGGTTTTGGTTTGTGTACTTCCTATGTGCAATTTCATCATAAACGCAGTTTGTATATCTACACGGTCACAGCCGTATCTGAGCTGTGCCGTATCTCTAGGATGCCTCAGGTGCCCTTCTACCAGCATACTCACATTTCTCCTGCTTCCCCAGCCCCTCTCTAATCCTTGGCACCTGCTAATCTGGTCTCATTTCTGGAATATTGTCATTTTAAGAAAGTTACATAAAAGGAACGATACAGCATGTAGCCTTTGAGAATGATTTCTTCCAGTGAGTATAATTCCTTTGAGGTCCATCTAAGTCATGTGTGCCAACAGCTCATCCTCTCTACTGTTGTGTGGTTGTCCATGCTCCCCACATGCTGCAGTTTGGTTAACTGTTCAGCCATTGAATGACATCTGGGTTGCCAGTTTTTAGCTACCCTAATAAAGCTGCTATGAACATTCACTTGCAAGTTTTTGTGTGAACATAAGTTTTCATTTTTCTGGGCTAAATCCCTAAGAATGCAACTGCTGGGTTGCATGGTAGTTTTGTGTTTTAAAAGCAACTGCCAAACTGTTTTCTATAGCAGTTGAATCATTTTACATACTACCAGCAATGCAGGAATGATCCAGTTTCTCTGCATCCTTGCCAACATTTGCTAATGTCACTATTTTTTATTTTATCCATTTTGATAGGTGTGTAGTGATATCTCATTGTGGTTTTAATTTGCATCTCCCTGATGGCTAATGATGTCGAGCATCTTTTCATGTGCTTATTTGCCATCTGTCTATTCTCCTCAGTAAAATGTCTCTTCACATGTTTTGCCCATTTTCTAATTGGATTTTTTTTTGACTATCGAGTTTTGAGAGTTCTTTATTCCAGATACAGATACTTTGTGGGATATGTGGCTTTCCACTAGTATGTAGCTGCTGTTTCATTCTCTGCAGTAGAGACATGCGACATGTCTTAAGACTGAGATGCAACCCAGGGAGAAAGGACTCTATCTGGGCCCTTTCAATTATCTATCTAGAGGCAGGAGAACTCTGGGCTGCACCCCTTTCTCTGTTGTGTGGGGGGTCCTAAGGTGCCTTGCTTCTCTGTCACCCCTCCAATCCTTGGGTTTTTAGCCAGACTGTTTTAACTTTTCTCTTTATGGACCTTTCCTTTGGTTGCTTCTTGCGCTATTTCCAGGCTTTCGCAGGGAAGCCTAGAGAAATGAGTTTACACTGTCTAAACTGGAGCAGGTCATTCACATTTAAAGTCAAGGGTTAGGTTAAAAGCTGCCACTTAAATCATTGTTTTTGACTTCTTCCATCCTTCTTTGTTTCCTTATTCCCAACTTATCTTCCTTTTCTTGGGTTAATTGAAAGTTTTTATGATTCCTCTTAACTCCTCTGTTGATTATTTATATCTCATTTTTTTTTAAAAGTGGTTGTCAACTTATCAAAGTCTATTTTCAAATACTATTACTCTTTGCATGTAGGAATGCAAAAAACAGCATATTTTCAATTATTGTCTTATCCCTCCTTTCTACCGGTGTGTGATTGCAACTATTTCAGGCAAACAAGTGACAAATCCTTCTTCTTGAAGGTGTCAGTTTTCTCCTTCCATTTTGGGTGAGTTGTCTGTTTTGTATCTTCAGTTCTCCAAAGCATTCAAACTAAATTTATGAATTTGAAGTTAGTTTGGATATTTTTCATTGTAAGTTTGAAAGAAACATTCCTACCCATTCATTGCATCCCAGTGTAGAAATATTGGTTTTTAATTTTTAAACTATGTCATGATGTATTTCCCTGTTTGTATAATGTTGGAGTTGATTGCTAAGATCTTGTTAATGATGTTTGCATTTACATCCATTGGATACATTGAGCTGTAGATTTTTTTCTTATAACTTTGTAAATTTGATTTTGATATCAGTTTAGCTCTGACCTGATAAAATGAGTGGGGAAGTATTTCCTATTCATCTATTTTCTTCAATACTTTTTGAGGGATTGTTATTTTTTACCATAATGTTGGGTTAAATTTACCAATGAAGCCATTTGGATCTGGAGTTTCTAAAGGTAAATATTTTTAACTATAGATTGCATTTCTTTAGGGTATATACAGTCACTAAGAGTATCCATTTCCTCTTGAGTGAGTTTTGGTAATTTGCATATTTTCAAATATTATCCATTTCATCTAACTTGAAAATGTTATGGGCATAAAGTTTTTTCATTATTTTTTATTTATTTATTTTTTATTTATTTTCATTTATTTATTTATTTCAGTTATTTTTATTTATTTTTAGTTTTTTCATTATTTTTTATTTATTCATGAGAGACACAGGAAGAGGGGGAAGCAGGCTCCATGCAGGGAGCCTGATGTAGGACTCCATCCTGGGTCTTCAGGGTCAGGCCCTGGGCTGAAGGTGGTGCTAAACTGCTGAGACACCCAGGCTGCCCCAGTTTTTTCATTATTATTGTCTTATTATTCTTTTCTTATTTTTATCCTAAATGTAGGATATCTAGCATCATCTTCTCCTGTCCTGATATTCATCCCATTGTTGATGCTATTAGTATACTATAATTTCTGTAGGGTTTGTAGTAATGTCCCTTTGTTCACTCCTGACATGGTAATTTGTGTCTTAGTTCCATTTTGTCTTTATTGTGACTTAATGTGTCTCAGTTTTCTTTTCATAGAACCAGTTTTTGGTTTTATTGATTTGTTGATCCACTGTCTAACTTATTCATATTTTTCTCTTTATAACTTCCCCCTTCTTTTACATAAGGTTTAATTTGTTCTTTTCTTTGAACTTTTGCTCAGCTTTCTTGAGTTATAATTGACATATAACATTGTATAAGTTTGCAGTGCCCAAGCTGGTGATTGATACTTGTATATGTTGTGAAATGATCAGCACGGTAAGGTTAGCTAAGGTTCATCTTAATGTGGAAGTTCAGAACATTGACTTGAGACTCTTCTTTTGTAACAAGAACATTTAGACCCACAAATTCTTTCCTGGAGAATTGTTGTAACTGCAAAACACATTTTGAATTGCTGGGTTTTAGTTAATTCAGTTTAAACTATTGTCTAATTTACTTTGTTATTTCTTCTTTGGCCTATAAACTATTCTGATTTGTTATTTAATCTGCAAATAGTTAGGGTTTTTCACATATCTTATTGTTGCTGATTTCTGGCTCAATTCTGTTTTGATCAGAGAATATAAGTTGTATCATCTCAGACTTTTAAAATTTACTTAGTCTTGCTTTTATTGCCAATATTAGTCATTTGTAATTGTGGAGATACAAAAGTTGATTGGGTTTCCCAGTGTTCCTGACACTCTTCATATACCCTGGGAATTTTATCCATAGTCATGTGTTTGGTTAGTTACTCTGATCCACGAAGATAATAAAAGTTTGCTTATCTTTCAAGAGGGCCAAATAGTTAGGTTTTCAGGATGAATCAAGCCCAGGACACTGGAGACATGTCTAGGTGATGGAATCCTAGATACATAGGGCTACTGACCCTTGGAAAGATTTATGTACACACCAAAGGAATGGAGTTAAAACAAGACCTTTTAGAATGGACAAGAGTAGCTACCTCCTTTCATTTCATGAATAAGAATGCTCATTTATTCTTGTTCTTCATTGTCCTGGTTTCCTAGAGCTGCTGCAGTAAAATTGAGGCTTCAATAATAGACATTTTTCCTCATTATTCTAAGAGTCTGAAATTGAGGTAGGGCTGCACTCCATCTGAAGGCTCTTGGGGAGAATATGTTTCATGGCTCTGCTGAAATTCTTTGGTTTACTCAAACCCCTGTGTCTATCATCACATGCCTTCTCCTTTTCTCCTCTACCTTTGTGCACTTCCCTTCTTCTTATATTGACACTAGTCACATCAGATTAGGGCCCATTCTAATGAACTTTTGTTAACTTGATTATCTCTTGAAAGGTCCTATTTCCAAATAAGATGACATTCACAGAGCTTAGGACTTGAATATGTCTTTTGGGGAAACAAAATTAAACCTGCAATAGATGACTGTTAGATATGTCAAATTTGACATGTCCATACTGAAATCCTACTATTTCCATCTGAAATATCTACTGGCAAATTTCTTTGATGTCAACTTTACCTACTTGCTACCCAGGTCAAACATCTTGTAGTCCTCTCTGACTCTTCTCTTTTTCTCAAAACACATGACCAATATCTAAGAAATCTTGATTATCTGACCATTTCTGTTGTCTCTGACTTGGTTCAAGGTGTCATATTTATAATTGTTTCATAATATTACGTTCTGTCCCTGCACTATACCTTATGTGGCAATATCCTAATGGTTAATTTTTGCTCCAAATATTTACTATTGTAAATGGCACTGTGATAATAATCCTCATCAAACATCTTTCTACACTTAAGTAATTACCTCTTCTAAGAAGTCAAATCTTAGAAGTTGCAGTCAACTTGCAACTGGCTGAACTGCCTTTCAAAAAAATTGTACAAACTTGTTCCTTTCAAATGATTTGTCTATTCACTGCTAAGATAAACATCCTTACCTTCTAATAGCATGTTGATTTTTTTTTTTTCTGGGGTGTTGATTTTTGAGAGAAGTTGAACTGTTTGTTTCTTCTATTTAATTTAAATTAATATTTATTGTGTACCTACCAGGAAGCAGCTACTGTTGTAGACACAGGTTCCTGCTTTCCTGGAGCTTAAATTCTAGTTGAGAAGATAGACTATAAATAATAAACATAGTAAACAAATGCATTATATAGTATATTAGAAGGTGATATCTACTGTGTCCAGCACTTTGGCCTTGAATACATGTATTAATATATAAAAAATAAATATAAATATATATTCTTAGGGCTCAGTTAGTTAAGTGTCTGCCTTTGGCTCAGGTCATAATCTCAGGTCCTGGGATGGAGCCCCATGCCAGGATCCCTGCTCAGCGGGGAGTCTGCCTCTCCCTCTCCCTCTCTGCATCCTCTCCACTCATGCTCTGTCTCTCACTTTCTCTCAAATAAATCAAATCTTAAATATATAATGTTTATTTTATATATATGTATATATGTATATTATCTGAATAAACAGAAGCTATGTCTACCATGCTCCTTACTTTCTTCTGAGCTCTGAGAAGATTTGGGTTCTTCCTATTATGCCCCTCAAAATAATTTTTCCACCCTCTAACCATTATCCAATTCCACAGCCATTTCAGTATGTTTAAATATTCGTTATAGGAGCACCCCATTCTTGTTACCAAACTGTGTCTCAGTTGGGGTACTACTAGAAAACCAGAACTAGCAGTGTGTGTGTGTGTGTGTGTGTGTGTAATATAAATAAAGAGAAGGAGACAATGAGGCTCACAATCGTCGGGGCTGCCTATCCAATGAGAAAACGTCAAGTCAGGCGGCAGGCAGGTAACTCACACAGAGTGAGGCTGCAATGGAAGCAGAATTTCTTCTTCAAGGAAATCTCGGTTTGACTTGTAAATCATCTCCTCTGATTGGGTGATACTCACCTGCATTATCAAGGGTAATCTCTTTCACTTAAAGCCGGTTGAAAAATAACTTCACAGCAATGCCTGGGTTCGTGTTTGATTGAATAACTGGGCACTACAGCCTAGCCAAGTTGTCACGTAAAACCAACAATGACACTCACAGATTGGCAGTTTGTGTGGGAAGAATTCCCATCAGTTTTTATTGCGTTGTGTTAGAGGTAAAAATTAGGGGCAGAAAGGAGCCATCAGACCTATTATTTACTGTGAGGCATTTAATCAGAAATCTGTCTCTGATCCAGAATGCCTCATGTGTGAATTCAAGATAAAATTAACAAAGATGAATATTAAAAACCCAACAGTAATCTAATAATAAAACTATAAATTTTAAGGGAAAGTTTTACTAGTTTAATTAAATGTTACAATTTTTGAGAACACCTTCCAAAACATGCATCAATAATTTATTGCTATAACTCAGTTCGTTGTCTCAACATCTGTTGACTGTGGATAAAATTCTTCTGTACTCACTAGATTGTTAATATAAAATTCCACTGTATGGTGTTTATTACCCAGTTATGGAAACCGTCAAATTGACTATATGATGTACTTTGGCTTCTTCAGTCTTGTCTTTCTTTTACCAACTTATTTTTGGAGTTCTTTTATTGAGTTCATATTTTAATTAAATTCTGCTATTGTGGGAATCACGTAAAGATATTTGTTGCTATTTCTTGATATATTTTCCCAATAAACTTCTTTTTATAGGTTTTACATGTTTTTCTTGTATTTTTATTCACCAACTAGTTAATTAATTATCTTTAATATGTTTTATTTTATTTTGACCTTGAGGATGTAGCAATGAATATATCAAATATGATCCTGCACTTCTGGAACTTAAATTCTTGTCCTGAGAGACAGATGATCAACCTGAGAGTACATCCCATTGAATGTCTCTTAGAGAAGCCCTTTTCACCCAGCCTGGAGTCACTGCACCTGGTGAACTGATCTTGAAACACACCTGCCATGGGGGGTGGAAAGCTCAGAAGTCCTTCCTGCTCATGCTAATGTCCTGCACTTGTAAAAGGGATCTTTTTTCTGAGGAGTTTTCTACCCTTGGTTTATCCAGTGCCACCGTTTCCAAACTATAGAATATTATGAAAAGTCTTTCTACATTCTGCTTTCTGGAGACAGGGATAGAATGAAAATGTTCAGTTTGGCTGATTTAAATTTTTAATTTCTTATGTACTACTATCCTTTCTTCGTGACTCGTTGATGATGGAAAAATTTTAGCTAGTTTTTAATTTTATAAATCAATTTGCACCTTTGTATTTAATTTGTATACATATATTTTGCTCCTTTGTATTCATTTTTCTTAAGTGTTGCACGAGGAACATTCTATGACCATGTTTCATTCTGCCCTCTTTACCTGAAAATCTGAGCCTTAATGTAAAATAGTTACCTTAATGTCTCCTAGAACAAAATTCCTTGATATTCTTTAATGAATGATCTTTTTTTTGTCTTCCTACGGTGTCCATAGGCATTCAAATAGATGATGCTATCTGTCAGCTTCACACAACCATATCTGTAGGCTCCAGATGAGTATCTGAAATCAATAGGGATGAAATCGTGGTAATTAAATTATAGCACTTACATATAATTACACTTATGTAAAAAATATCCACCCCTGCTCATAGCTGCTCCTGAATATGATAGACATAAATCTTTGCAAATGATCTCTTTGGGGGTGGGGAGGAGAAAGAGCGTTAATCTTTAAAATTATGCCGGGAAAAATTAGGATACTGGAACTATTTCACTTCAGAGAAATCATTTGATTCAAAGTCCAGCTTTAAACAGGTTCATTTTAGTAATTTTTATCTTTGAAAATTAATTTTGATGCAGTTCTTTCTGCAAAGCTTCATGATGAAAGAACTGATCTCCTGGGGCAGTATGCTTGAGCACTGAGCAAAGCAGGACCCGTAGAATCAGGGTGGTAGGTTATGCACCTCATATCCTCAGGAACGCACATCACTCTGGACACCTTGTAAGCATTTAATCAATGAACTGATGCTTGTTTGAATAAGTTGATTAATTAATCGACATCAAAAAGAGTCCTGTTCTCCCAAGCATTCAGTAACACGGCCTAGATGATTACATTGTGTTAGACCAGAGGTGATATGTGGTATATTTTCTCCTTTGGGGTACAAGAAATAAGAGATTCAAAGTTTCTGTTGTCACTTGTTTTACACTGAATTCACTTTTTTGTTCGGCAAAAATTTGCTCATTTTACTGCAATTTGCTCTTTCTGCTCCTCATATGGGTGACCAATCAATAGTTTATTTATGTAGGTTCCAAATAGTCAATGATATGTATTCTCTAAACAATAAATTTCCTAGCACCTTTGCCCATATGGGATCTGAAATGATGGGAGTGTGGAAGGGGGACAAAAGTAGGTCTGCTATTGCTATGAGTTAGCTAGTGATCGAATTGTGAGGAAGTACCCATGGATAGGCCACCAGCCTCTACCATCCCAAACCAGTGCCAAATGAAAGAAGCATATCTCCTAACCCCTTTAAAATGGCATGACTTGGTAGCCTAGATTATGCTTTTTCCTCCAGGAGAATTAGTAGTCATTTCCTTTTAAGAATTGCCAAAAAAAAAGGTGAATTTTTTTTATCAAGTTTGACTTAAGAGTTTCAATAGCTATAAAATTAGAATTATACCAATCCTACCTATATTACACCTATGACAGAGAAAAAAAGAGAATAGATACAAAAAAGTGCTTTAAAATGATAAATTTTGGGGGCGCCTGGGTGGCTCAGCGGTTGAGCAGCCTGCCTTTGGCTCAGGTCATGATCTTGGGGTCCTGGGATTGAATCCTGCTTCAGACTCTCTGCAGGGAGCCTGCGCATGTCTTTGCCTCTCTCTCTGTGTCTCTTGTGAATAAGTAAATTAAATTTTTAAATAAATTTAAAAAATTAAAATGATAAATTTTTAATTTAGTAAATTAGTAAAACAGGTACATAAAGTACTGTTTATCATCATTTTATGATCATCATATAATCATCAAAAGCCTACTTTTCTTTTTTTTTTCAAAAGCCTACTTTTCTAATCTTCCTTTAATACGGAAAATTTATTGGTCAAAAATTATAAATGTATATGTAAAACAAATACTAGAAAGGTAAAAACATATGATTTAAAATATAAATAAGAAATAACCATGAATATACTAGGCTTAGTTTAGCAGCTTCTAACTCATAATTACCAATGTGTCACATATAATGTCTGCATCTACATGGAACCAACAAATTTTGCAACTTTCAATTATTTAGGTATTTGGCATTATGTACATAAAACACAAAATTTTCACTCACCACCTATGAAGACACATTTGACTGTACACGGTTGCCATCAAAGTAATTGAGAATTATTATTTGCTGCTCTTTAATCACTCTGGCTATTTGGAGAAAAGATATGTAAACCAAAGAACCACTACCTAGTTGGGATTTCACATTTTAAGAAACTGTTGATGTGGTCAAGAAAAAAAAGGAAATGGGAGATGCAGCTGTTAATAAAAATTGAAGTTTTTCCATGTTGGCAAGCATACATCACACATGCCTTTCCCTAAGCCTGCATCTCTGGGTCCCAGGAAAGTGTTCTCATGACCTAATACCGCCCTTCCCAGAGACAAAGGACCAGAAGTCCTTTCTGGATGTGAGGTTATTCAACCTCTGCTGGACGAGATCACCCTCCCAGGTGTGCTGACGGGATGTGCGTTAGTCCTCTGAAGAGCCACGTTTGCTTATTTGTCTCTCTTCTGAGTAGTTTTACTGTAATGTGGCAGTAGTTTAACCAGGGGTATCTGGAGACCAACCCCAATGCAAACAACCCTGCCTAATTTTCTTTTCTTTTACCATAGAAATCTTTACTCACTCTGCAGGTTGTTATTAATCACACTCACTTTTAAAGGTAATCTAGCTTTAATACATTGTCAGTGCATTTCTCTAGGGTGCATAAAAAGTGATCCTTCTTTTTAAGCAGTGAATATATACTTAATGCCATTTCCTGATTCTGGAACAGCTTTCTATTATTTCTGCTTTTAGCCAAGGGAAGTGACCAAAGTAAGGATGTATAAAGTACACCCTGCTCAGTGTTGTAACTTCCAAATGTCTTTAGGGTCACTGCTTTAAAATGGTGCCAGAGAGTAATGGCTGCATATTATCAGCTTTAGGACTCTTCCACTGGCATCTTCTTTAGTTCTTACCTGGCTCACACTGCCAGAAACAAAGCTCTCTGCTCTGAGAAGGGCGGGAGGATGGATATTTCAAAGAACCAAAAAGCCTCTCAGAGAGTCTCATAAAGCTACAGCTATAAAAAGGGTCTGCTATTTAAGGCACTTAGCTGGTTGCCCACCACCTTCCTATTTGCTTAGGTGTGTAGAATAAAATTTATTGTGTCTAGAAAGCACCATTAATGCTTCGATATTAGACTGAATCACATGAAATTGCCTTTTTCTTGTGAGTAAAAATGTGATCCAATATTAGCAGTTCTGTGTGGTTCAGCCTAATACTTGGGAATATGTTTATCTCCCTGCTACCCCACCAGTAACTTTTCCATAGAAATGGAGAATAGTGCTTGGCAACACAAAGGATATATATATATTTTTTGATTTATTTATGATAGTCACACAGAGAGAGAGAGAGAGAGGCAGAGACACAGGCAGAGGGAGAATCAGGCTCCAAGCACCGGGAGCCCAATGTGGGATTCGATCCCGGGTCTCCAGGATCACACCCTGGGCCAAAGGCAGGCGCCAAATCGCTGCGCTACCCGGGTATCCCCAACACAAAGGATATTAATGTTCTGATTTGCCCACATATTGGTAGAATGGTACATTCCCTTTAAGAGGCTCTGGATAGAAGCTGGCTTTTGTAGGTTGTGTTCAGAGTAGGTAGACCAGTTCATGAATAATTTTCAGTGGCTAAAGCAAAATAACTTTTTTCCCCTCACAAATGAGAAGCTTCAGTAAAGTCTGCTAGATAAATTATCCTATATGCTCTATTCTAAGATTTGTCTGTCGAATGTAGACCTCTCTGTGGATATAAGAAAAGAATGAATATGAGAAGAAATTTAGATATGACTACATCAGATATACATACATATTGATTGAAGAAGCATCTCTGTTTTAGTGCCATTAAGTGGATCCTGTGAGGGGCTGGATAAGAACATTTGTACCAAGAGAATCCCATTTGCCTGTTTGCATTGGAGATTATTAGGGATTTGGGCGCATCATCCAAATTACTGTTATGAGTATGTGTATGACAGACTCAAAGACAGATGGACATTTGGAATAAAATTTAATAGGTCAAAAAGCCACATTGGTTGGTGTTTATGTATGTAGGAATATTTCATACTCTTTCACCTTAGACATTTTTTCCTGGAAATGAAATGGACATCTGGTTGTCAGAAAGTATATTAATTTAAGCTAAAATGAATTTTGGACAATTCCAGGCTTTGAAGGAGTAAGGGTGAAGAGATGTGTGCAGAAAGTGTGTGCTTTGAGAAAAGATGAAACCAAAAGCAAAAAAAAATGCACCCTGAAAAACAAGCTAATTGAGATTGATGCAGATCTGTTAAGTGTTTCTAATATGTGTACACATTTAGTTCAAGGCTGAAGTAAACCTCGCCTGGAAATAACTGAGAAACAATGGAAGCAAAGATGGATATTGTTGCCAAGCTTCTCGATGCCCAGGTCCCATGAGTGAGAGAATAGAAGGGACACCTTTAAGTAAGGCCCATTGAAATAAAGCAGAGATTGATTCCAACACACATGGTTCGAAATGATATCTATTGAACAGACAATAATTTCATTAGAAATAAATCATTTGGTTGATTTAGTTAGAATTTGTCCTTTCCAGATTAAACATATAAACAACAACATACTATTGATATGAAATGTGGATGCATTTCAAATCTCAGCTCCAGGGTGAAGAAAGTCATGAAATTGTTCTCTTCTATTGCCAAATCCTACAGCATCATCACCAAACATCTGGTGACTGCCACTCAGAAGTTGAGAAACAGGTCAAAGCTTGTTTTATCCAACGTGTTTTTCCTTCTGTAAATGGATGACTTGAAATCTGTTCTGTTCACTTATATTCATTTCTGATCAGTACCCATCCTTCATTTTCTGATCTCTGAATCCAGGAGATATGTTCTCATGATGTAGAATCACTCTTCCCAGAGACAAGAAGAGTCCTACTTGTATTCACTATATGATGACACTTCTATTTTTTGGCCATAACCTTACTCTGGAATTCTTACAGTTCTTAAATTGACATTCCACACAATCAATCTTTCTGTGATGTGATATAGGACAATCTTTGTGAACATTTTGTGAAGTTTCAGAAATGTGGAAGCATGCCATTCTCATAAAATGATCATTTGGATTTATTTTTGAAGCAGTCATTGCACATGTTGTTCACAATCTGTTTCTAATGCATTAAAATATTTATTTAAAAGGTTTACTATGAGCCAATGGCCCTGTCTTCTAGAACAGTCCACACTGATGGGGAGAATGCAGCTGTTTGAGGTAGTGTCCCTAGGGGTTGATTATGTGTGTCATCATAAACTATGTTTATAAATTATGTCTATTGTGTTATAATTAGTAGTGCTAACAATACATAATATCAATAAGGTTGTTAAATATGTAAATAATAAATAATAGCGGTATTAATGCCACCACAGAGTAGTGTTCAACAGCATTATGTCTACTAAGTCAGCTTAGAGCCACATTTCTCATCTTTTCACCGGGAAGACATGGAATGGAGCCAGTCATTGCTCTAATGAACACACAGTGGAGTGCAGAGGTTGAATATAGCCTTGCTTAATTGCTGGAAAATAAGACCTGCAGGTTGTTTTCCTAGGAAATGGGGAAATGCTGCACCATGTATCTGGTCTCATCAGGTAGCAATTTTTTGGAAATTTGAAAAGTGGTTTGAGGCTGGGGAGGAGACCTACTTACCTTTTCATTGAAACTGACGTGTGTTAAAATTTCCCAGTACAGCTGCCCCTACATTCTCACTAAATGTCTATGGGGATACAGAAAAGAATATGGTGATCCAAAAGCACCACAAAAATAAGCACTTTCAGATAATTTATAGAGTGAATCTTGGAAAAAGTTTCTACTGGTTCCCTGCCAGTGAGTCTGGATTAGAGAACGCAGTTGATGGGGACCCTAGGAATTTCAGGTGGGCTCATCCACCAGCCGACCAGGCTGCAATTGGGAAGCCACATTCAAGTGAGCAAGAATGGGCCTGAGGGCGGGTCTGCAGAGACCCTTCCTTTTTGGTGATAAAATCTTTTCAAGAAATGAGAAATGGAATATTCTGAATTTGAAAAGAAAGGGCAGCATACTAAAATATAGAAATATATTTCCAGTGGGAAATACAATTAATTTTAGAAAACTCTTTGGCATCTTTTCAGTAGTATAGTCATGCAACGGGAGTGGAATGTCAAAGTTGGAAGATTGAACACACCAGGATGTGATGAATGGGACACAAGGAAGGGTGGAAAGATTGCAAGAGGCCAAAAACACAACACCAGAATGAACATTTACGCTTCAGGCAGCACATGTCGGAAATGTCAGAGCCAGAAAATTGAATTGTTGGTATGAGGGTAACTTTGAGAGCCTGCTCATGAGGGGAAAAGAGAGGAAAACCAAACAAAAATTTTTAGGAATGGAAGTCTCAGATGTGACAGGATGCCCCAACTAAAATAGTAGTTTTCTGAAGCAAAAGAAATGAGGAAATCTGTGAAAGGCACAGCTGAGGAAACATTTCTGGACTGAAATAAGAGCTGATTGTGTCAATCACCATGTGACTAGGTCCCAGTCATGTAAAAGGTCCATTATGAAAGGTCTGATCCCTTTCATCATGCTCCAGTCTAAAAATGAGCCAAGGATAAACAAATTCAAAGCATTCAAAATCAAAGACAATGACCAACACATACAATTAAAAAAATCTTGGAGGAAAAAGGGATTGAGATTGAAGAAAACTTAAAGAAAGAAATTACTAATATCCTTAGGGAAGTAGAAGAACATATTACATTCATGAAACAAGAGCAGGGTGCCATAACAACAGAACATTCTGAAGTCAGGAAAGCTCTGTTGAAAATTATCTACGGTCATAGCAGTAGAGAAGAACTTAATGAATGGATTAAAAAATCTGAAAAAAAAATTCAGAATAGCAGAGCAAACACACACACAAGAAAATTGAGAGAAAGAATATGGTAAGGTTAGTAGGTGAGTCAGAACAAGTCTTCACTTCTACAGTGAAGGTCCAGTGGGAAGAAAATGATTTGGAAGGAAATAAACCAAGAAATATATACATTTTAATGTTTTTGAATTAAAGACATGAGTTTCTAGTTTGAATGGGCACACCAAGTGCCTATCATTGTGGATGAAAACAGTCTCACAACAAGACAAGTTATCATGAAATTCAGAAAAATGAGGACAAAGAAAAGGCACAATTACAGAAGGAGAAACAGATGTGACTCGTGCAAAAAGCCAGGAATGAGAAAGGCATTGGACTTTTCCATAGCAATTTGGGATGCTAAAATTAATGCACAATTACCTCAATTACCAGGGAAAATCACTTCCCACCCAGGATTCTGTACTCATTAAACTACTAATCAAGTATGAGATAGGAATAAAGACATTTTAAATCATGGAATATCTTTAAAAAGTAGTACAGTGGACTTGAGAAATATTTGGCCATTTCAATAAAGTGATGACAATACTGAATGATGAAAACATTAATTTTTTAAAAAATGTGAACTAAAAAATAACTTAGATAAACAGGACAGGCACTCCATTTATTTTCTAAATCTGGCATATAACTTATATCAAAACCAGTTGAAAACATCACCAAACTAAAAGAGAAAGAACAGTCATCTCGCTTATAAATACGACCCAGAAATTCTAAAGTAAGCTTTAAAAAATAAAATGCAACACCATCTTCTAATAATAATCATTCTCAACCATGTAGGATTTATTTGGAGTAAAAAAAAAAAGTTTATTATTGGCAGTGAGTTAACATGGTGATCGGATGATTAGGCCAATTAAAAATGCTTATGTGGTTGCTAGAGCTCTTATCGTGCCAGAAACCGTGGCACACACTTTGCACGTTCTTAGGATTATATGGGAAATTGAAGCCCAGATTTCCTTTCGTGACCAAGAAGAGCCGTAGGTCATATCCCTACTTGCTCCCCACCCCCTGGGACAACGGGTCACTCAGAGAAGAGGCTCACACCAGCCCGCTGACCATTCCAACTGCTGCCTCTCCAACTCCACATCCTTCTCCCGGCCCTCAGCTGAGCTACCCTGTCCCCTCGCACCTCCTTGGTCATGCCAGCTGCACTCCCACCTGGGGACTTTGACCTGGTGCTCCCGGGGTTCACAATGTCCTCCCCCCTCCCCATCCCTAGCAGGAACCTGGTCTGATTTCCATTGACAGCCTCCTCATTGGTCCCACTTGGGGGCTTAGACGTCCTCACTTGCCTCAGGTCCCATCCAGGTCACCGAGGCTCCAATCACTCTTGGCTTGCTGGTTAGGACTACTCACTCACTCTAATCCACATCTCCAGATATTTTGAATCAGGGCTTTTTCTTTATTCTCCATATGTACCCCAAATCTGTTTTATTTCTATCTTAAAGAAAAATTCATTTCCTTCTAGGTCTACAGAAGTGCGTTTGCTATGCTATCCCTCCCGCACTTTCGTTTTCTCAGTATTCATTCTCCTATGAGATGATCAGTCGTGTGTTTCTCCAGAAAAACAACTGATGGACTTCCCAGGGCCAGTGGGCACCCATCTGCATTCTCGATGGGCATGTTCATAGAAAGCTGTCTCTCCCTGTTGACTGACTCTTTTGACGTGTCTTACCCGAAACATTCTTGGTTATCTGAATGCCAAAGGGAATTCTTCCATTGCAAATAATAATGCTCATTGTCAGACTTTCAGCTATGTTCACAGACACTTGCTTTAGTTGCATTATTCCTCTATTTTTGGACCGAGCTAAATGATCAAATGACTCCTACGTATAAACTGAAGAAGCAGAACATTCAATGACCTTGACGTATTTTTCTACATGGGTTTGTGATGGCAAAGGCATAGACACAGTGGCACAATGCACAGCTCAACGTCTCCCTCTGGGGTAGCTGCTGGGATCTAGAGGTGAGCCAGCACTCCTGAGAAAGTAGCTGTTGGGGAGGCTGTGTACTCCCAGAGGTTGGGCTTAACTCGAGATGGTTAAATGTAGCTACCATGTGTGGGTGTGTATCCTGATAATATTTTCTCACTGATAAGCTGCTTTTATTCCCACTCTACCCCAACCTCAAAAGCCAGGGACACGTGTGGCAGCATATAGAAAGAACAGGAAAAAGTTAGTGAGTAATGGACCTAGCCGTTTTCTCGATGATCTGATTTCCACCTAGCCCACTGTTACTTTAAATGGGTTGCTCTTAAACCCAAGGAGAAAACATTCAATCAAAATCTCAGGGACTCCAGCGGAAGAGTCCTAGAAAGTAATGATGTAGGTGAGTAAGGGTGTCAGGTGTATGTGTGGGGGTAAGTACTGCAGAGATTTGCCTGATAGCGATGTGACAAAGGAAACAAGCCACTGATGAGGATGGACCTCATTCCTGCTCAGTCTCCCCACCCTCCCTGGCCAAAGCCCCAGGCCTGAGTCTTCATCCCTCTCTTTGGACATCCAAAATCACACCCTTGAGATTACAATAGCTTTAAATCCGACCTACGCACCACAATTCTGCACGTCAGCTGCCCAGGCCTCTCTCCTGGTCTCCAGACTTACACCCAGCTGCCAACTCAGACTCTCTCCCGGTGGATCTCAAAGACGCCTCCACTGTGGCACATCCAAGACTGGATTTCTGATCCTCCCCAGAAGAAGCATCCAACTGCTACCCAGGCACCACTCTGGTTGTATATTCTAATCTCACCTGGATATTCTACTTTCCTCACAAAGTCACTATCTTTGTTTTGTTTTCACTCACGTGTTCGCTTGTTTAGCTCTCACCAATGTTGAAGCACAATGGTCCAGGTGCACTCAGCCGATGTTACAGTATTGACCCAGAGTCCTGAGAGAATGCAGCTGGCCACTCACCCCACGTTATAGTGGTTGTAGGAGCACGCTGGTCAGGTGAGCTGATGCGAACGCTTAACTTCTAAGAAAATACCTTTTATTTCCCATTCATGGGTAAGAAAATGTTTTTATTTTCTCCCACAGGCCAGACACTAGGCTAATTGATGGGGACACAAGGAGATTAAATTCTAGATTCTGAGCACCTGGGTGGCTCAGTCAGTTAAGCATCTGCGTTCAGCTCAGGTCATGATTCCAGGGTCCTGGGATTGAGCCCTACATCGGGCTCCTTGCTCAGTGCAGAACCGGCTTCTCCTTCTGTCTCTGCCCTCCCCACTCATACTCTCTCTGTCTCAAATAAATAAATAAAATACATTTTTTAAAATTCTAGATTCTACCTTCTAAAGTGTTGCCTTTCTTCCTTCCATATCACAACATAATAGGGACAGGAAATCCTAGGCAGAGAGAATGGTAGTACTTTGGCCTTAGTAAGAAGTGAAAGGTAAAATCCCTTTAGAAGCAGACCCAGTAAATCAGAGATATCAGCTGGCTGGTGTTGTTTGCTGTTGATCCAAATAGCCGCACACACATGAAAGTTTCTAGGATGTCACTAAATTTGATGATGTGAGAAACAAAGCAAGAAAACTGAGTTCTATATACTCTGTTTAGGAAGGCAGGAATCTAGAGAATATATTGTAGAAATAACCCACCTGAAATTATTTTTTAAATGTCACCTCCCTGGAAAATTTTACAATGCTACCACATGGGGAAGGAGCACACTGAAGGCTGGAAGTCTCTCTTTTTGCTGTTGTTCAGAGGTTTAATATCTTGACATCAAAGTTTCTAAATTATTCTGTCTGGAAAAGCAATTCTCCAAAGTTTGGAAAGTTCTGTTTTTGTTTTTATTATTATTATTATTATTATTATTATTGTTATTATTACATTTGTTTTTATTTAAGTTTGATTTGCCAACATATAGTGTAACACCCAGTGCTCATCTCATCAAGTGCCCTCCTCGGAAGTTTCTATTTTTGTTACAACTTTTGAGCAAGAAGTTTTAGGAACCATTGTAATTAGATCTTTTTCCTTTCACAGAAACTCCTTCCTACATCACAAGCATTCACCATGTCAATTCACAACAAGGTTAATAATAATAATACTGTTATGGTTGTAAGATGAAAAATGTTCTCAGCAGAATGGAGAGGTTACTCCTCTACATGTGACATCATCTGTAAAATGTTTCATCCCATTCATTTTGAATATTTTTTTTTTTCTAAGACTGTCCTAGAAACGTGTCAATTGAAAGTAAGCTGATCATCAACAGCATGATGGCTAGCTATTACCTGGAAATGTGTGCTCAAAGCTGTGAGGCTCGGGATCTCAGTGGACCTCACAGAAATCAGCGACCTGTGAAGTCAAACCCTCTGTCCCACCGCAGTTGGCTAAGGGGCCCTGTCTTTCCTCCCCCTGATGGGCTCCTGGGTGCGAGGTGCATGATACGGTACCTATTTTTTGCCCATCACTCATGACGTATCACCTCTCCTACTGGGAAACAAACATTAATATCTCTGAAGTTGTTTGAAGCATCCAAGAAGGTCAAAGTTGGGATAATTACAGTTATTCGACTGATGTTCAGATGCTCACATTCCCAGATGAATCCGTAACTAACTCTATGTGATGGAAGTATCACATTATTCTTGTGTTTGCCAGCTTGCAGTGTCATTCCAGATGGCAAATACAAAAATAGCATGAAAAATTTCCTCCTGAAATGCACTCTTTGAAAGTGTTCTGTTAGCCCAATAACAGATCAAGATGTTCCAACATTTCAATTCTCATGAGCATAAGTGATATGCCCTCCTCCCCTTTAAAAAAAAAGTCCAGATATTAAAATGCTTCATTACAGCAAATTGCTGGTTGTTATTAATGTCATTATTGGTTGTTCACGGAAGTTCTCTCTCCCACCCCTAAGGAAATACCCCGTGCTTTATTCCTAGAAGCTGCATTCATTATAGTAGGGAGGATCTCCAGAGCAATAGAAACGTAAAGGTCTCAGTTGTTAACACAAAAGTGGAACTGCTTAAATTTGATTACCTTGTTTAATGAAGTGTCGCATTTATTTACAAGATGACATGATGAATCACATTACAGCTACCATAAATCAGCTTATAAAAATGGACAAATCGTTCAATAAAGTGATGCATTTACAAATTTGAAATGAGGAGATTTGAACCCATTTTGATATTTTCCACATTAAAAAAAAAAAGTCGCTTTCAGATCAGCCCAGGAATTAAACTTGATGATTTGATTCTGAAAAATCTTTTCTGTTCTTCAATCACGGAGGCTCTGTGTCCTGTCTTGGCCTCAATTTGCATCATGCAGTGACTGGGAACCTCCTTGCCTTCAACCTTCTCAACATTGGCATCTGCTAACCCAGCCCTCAGGCTTGGCGGCTCCCCCAGGCGCAGGGAAAATCACCACGGTGTCTGACAACTGGACAGGATTGCCAGGGGCATTGGCTCTTCTTGTTCAGCCTTTTTTCTTTCTTTCTTTCTTTCTTTCTTTCTTTCTTTCTTTCTTTCTTTCTTTTTTTTTTTTTTTTTTTTTTAATCTGCTGGGTGGGAAACTATGAGTAACCCCTGGGAGCACAGGGCCAATGCCCTTATCTGCCCAGAATGAATTCAGATCTGTATTCACCATGAGCTTCCCCAGGGAAGAAGCAGAGTCTCTGATGTGGAGAAAGAACAGTGTGGAGTTGAGGGCTGGGGCTGGGGATGTCGCCTCCTGCTCTGGGCCCCAGCACGGGTGTGATGGGATGAGGCCAGGCAGGGGTCATGGGTGTAGATAGCTGTGTCACTTTACCAAATCCCGTGGTTTCTGAATCTCAATTTTTCAGGAATGGACTGGGGTGAGGGAGGAGGAACCTCCAACCTAACCAGGCTGAAAGATTCAAAGTGACAAGATACACTCCCAAGTTGACACTATGTGATTCACACATTTGCAAAATAGGACCTCTTCTTTGGGATCTGTAAAAGAAATGTTGCACAGAGAGGAAGGAAGAAAGCTGGTTAAGAAAAAAAAATGTATTTATTAGGTAGTATTTTCACCACCAACAGTGGATAGGAAGCAATGGGTGCTTCTCAAAGTTTATTTCCTCAAGTGAACTAGACTTGGCTTCATTAGATGTGGTGAAAATGGATTCCCAGTTTGGGTTAGATTTGTCTTCATAATCCACCCTATTACTAATTGTGTGACCTGGACAAATGACTGGTTTTCTTATCATAGATGAGAGATACTGACACCTGACTTTCCAAGATCATAGTGAAGGTTCCATGAGAAAAGGAGCTCTCAGAGGGCTGCGAGTAGCCCATCATCCATTGGAATGGTGTTGGAATGTACAGAGGGTCTCTTCTTTGCCAGTGTGTCATTTGAACACATCACGAACATATACAGTCATACAACACACATTTTTTGTGTTCACTATCTACTGAAAAGTGTTCTCTGTGAGTCCAAATTGGCTATGCTTTTAATGTATTTTGAGGGTGACCCATAGGGGGAAAAAAGGAAGTCATACTTAAATTTAAGCCTCTAGGAAGATAGTTTACAGAGCTCTTGATTTCGGTTACAAAAGGTAAATAGAAGCTTCAGATCCTGTCTCTCTGGATTTTCTCACCAGGCAAACAGATAAGCTAAACCTCAGATCTCTGGGGCCTCAGATCTTAGTGGAAGAAGAAAAAAAGAAAAAAAAAAAATTAGAAGAGGAAATTTGAAGCCACTCTGGACTTTTAAACAGGACCCAAACCTCCATTTCAAGTAGGGAGTCGGGTAGGAATGGAGTGGAGTGAGGCCTGGGAGGAGTGCGCGCTGTTTTACGGCTGAGAGCCGCAGCGGCCGGGGTCTCGCAGCTCCGACCACCCCAAGAGGCCGCGGGATCGCTGGCAGAGTGGGGACCAGGGGGGACCCGGGGGGGACCGAGGGGGGACCAGGGGGGACCGAGGGGGGACCGAGGGGGGGGCCGCGGGGGGGCCGGTGGGCAGCGTCTCCCTGGAGACCAGCGCCCGCAGCCCCTCCTGCCATCGCCGCTCGGCACCGCCGCTGGGACCGGGACCGGGACCGGGACCAGAACCGGGACCAGGACCGGGACCGGGACCGGGACCAGGCTTCCAGCCCGGGGAGCGGCTCTGACCCCACGGTGCTGACGCCGCAGCCCGCTGTGATAACCCGAAGCCTCGGTGGCTTTCCCTGACCTCTCCCACCTTGGAAGGCCCCCCCTGCTCAGACCGGTGCTGCTCAATAAAAAGAAAAAAAGCAAGAAAACTAGGAAAATGTTCCTCCCATTTAGAAATTCGCCTCCACCCCTCCGCCCGCGGAGGCCGGTGGGCTTGGCTGGAGGGAGATCAGCGGGGCGAGCGCTGGGGCTTCCCGGCCCCCCCGCCCTGCAGAGCCGCCGCGGCCACACGAGCCCGGATGCGCCGCCCCACGCCGTGGGCCCTGAGTGTGCAGGCGCCAGGTGGGGGTGGGCGCAGGGGCCGCGTGGGAGCCCGAGCCTGCCTGCCGCGTCTGCGCGGGGAGACCTGAGTGGCAGGTGTACGCGGACGCCACGTCGGCTGCCAATATGTTAGGAGACCATGGTAACAATCGCGCATCTCCGGGGAGCAGGCGGCTTCGGTCTTCACTATCAGACATGAAAGAAGTAATTTCAGAGGCCAGAAAAGGAGCTCTGATAAAAGAAAACATTCTAGCTTCCGTGGCACTGGAGTTTGCCCCAAAGCCATAGCTTTGATATGTTTTTTTTTTTTCAATGTCTTTCTTTATGTCTTTATGTTTACAATTAATCCATGATTATCTATGAAAAATCTTTTGGCCTATAGGGTGCTGGTAGAAAAGAATTGCTTTCTTTCTTTAAAAAACATTCTTTTTTTTTTTTTTTTATTGACTTGAATATCATCCATAATAACATTTACATAGTACGTTACCGTTTGCAAAGAACTTTCACACACAGGCCTTGATTTCCGTGCAGCTAACTTAATCCTCACATAAACATGTGAGGTATGAATTACAAGATTATCTCTGTTCTGTAATGAATAATATTAAGTATCATTCAAAGGGACTGCCTAACATAGAATTATCCCCCGAACATTTCCCGACATCCTTCCGATGACACTCTGCAGCCACCCCACCCATCTGTTGAAAGCAGTGAAGAAATGGCAGGATGGTTAGGACCCCCCGAGGTGCGGGGCGCAGTCTCCGGTTCTTTGGGGAGCGCGTGTGCGGACGACAGCCGCGAGTGGAACTCGGAGCCCGCAGTTCTCGTCTCCTCCTTGGTGTCCTTTCTTTTATTGCGATCTTCTTTGTATTTAAGAATCCAGGATTCACAGAGAGCAAATTTACACCAATGAACCATCAGCTTTGGTCACAATCCCTGGTTCTGTAGCTTTGAAGGGTAGAGCATTGCAAAGAGCTAAATCTGCACGAGCCTATTTGTACGCACAGCCCGCTCTCCTGTACCCTCGCTGTGACTTGCCCACGTTCTTAATTAGTTAAAATGAAAAGCTTCACACTGTGGTAACAGAGAGAGGGAGCCAGAGGCCCCGCCCAGGAGCGCCTTGGATTCGGGAGACGCCGGCATCAGTTATCCCCGAGAACGCAGGGCAGCGGGTAGCTCCCAGGGCACCCTGCTCCCTGGGCCCCGGCCCACCCCAGCACTTCTGCTCTGGCCCTGCCCCTTCGTGGGCTGGGAGGGGAGGGCGAGGGGAGGTGCCAGCCCGGGGTGGGTGGGGGCACATGCGCACCTGCTGATCACAAGTCCTCCGAAGAGGCAACCAGGCGGAGTGCGATGAAGAGGACCACACCTCAGGCACCTGAGCTACATTTGAGCCGTGAGAGAAGGGAAGTCCTCATATTTGGAGAAATGACGGTGGAATCTTATTCTCAACTGAGGAATGGGTGTGTGGCCAGTTTAAAATTCCACGATTCTTGATTTGACTGATTGGATCAATGGTGACTTGGAGGAGAATCTTCTGATGGATGTGGGCAAATCTCAGTTCGCTGCCTCCCTCGTTCCTCCCTTGCGTCCGCTCGTAAATGCAGAGCTTTGCTCTCCCTGGGCGTTGGAAGCTGGGTGTACAGACAAGATGAGGCATCTGGGTGCTCCTTATGAGGCATACAATGGTGCATTTAATTAAGTGACCCCAGAGGAATTGGTTTTGCTCCTACAGCTTAACTACCCTAGAGAGGATGCTTTCACCATTCTGCGAGGCTGGTCTCGAGAAACAGAGTGGTTGAGGTGGGAAGGGCAGCAGGGATAACATCCGGGAGGAGCTGGGCAGTGCGGCTTCTGCATGCTTTCCCCAGGACCAACCTTTGTGGGGCCAGACCCAACCATGACTCCTGCTCATCAGGAAGCCCCCGAGGAGGACAGGCACTTACCCTGAGATCCATTCTAGTGAAACCTCCCCATCCAGCGTTTCTAATGCAGGGCGCAGCTGGGGGTGGTGATGCCCCTGGGAGACAAGATGAGGCCCATGGTGGGGGACAAGTCGTGCGCTTATCAGAAGATGACCTGATCTCCGATATCCCAGAGATGCCTGGCTTGCCACCCTCACTGGACTTCCTCCTCCCCACCCATCCTTCCTCACTACTGTATTTTCTGGGACTCTCACGATGGATCTTTGCTTTTGATTTTCAGCCCACTTTCATTTAACCTTACAACTATGGGAGGAAGAAAGCATTTGGAAAATTTTAAGTGAGACAATAATGTTAATGTCTGTGTTGCTTGGAAAATGTTGTCCAAAGGGGTCAGTGTGGGATGAGGATGAAGAGCTGTGTTCATGGGGACAATCATGTGACCCTGGACAAGCCACCTCACTGGCTCCCAGTTTCTCCATTTACAAACTGGGGGCAATGGCCGTGCCCAGCTCGTAGAGTGCGGCTCACATCCAGACTCATGCAGGGCATGACACGACAGGCCGGGTGTGTGTGCGGTCAGTGCTGGGATGTCTGCTCTCTTTACTTTGAGTGTTGACCCTTCTGCTTGCACCGTGCTTAGGGATATCTGAGGGGCCGCTGACACCACCCAAGTGGACCAGGCTTGGGTCCAGGTGACGATGGAGCCCACCCGAGTGACCCGAAGGTGGAGTCCACATACTAGACCCTGCGTGTCATGTTGAGTAGATTGCATATATTGACTCAAAAGAATGATTACAACCAAAGCAACACATTATGTGCACAGGAAACATTCGTAATGTCTAAATGATACACCTTTTGTATTTTTGTATTTTGGGGACATCACTCTCCCTTCAGGTTGATTAATATGGCAAACATCCAGTTTTGCACACCCTGTTGCTTTTATTTAATTAAAAGAAAAGAAACCACAAAGTGAAAGCAATCCTTTCTTTTTCTTCTTTCCTCCTGCTGGAAACTTCCTCTCACCAAGATCCACTTGGGAAATTTCCATTCCAGGAATTTTTTATGAAGTTGCAAGAGACAAATTAGGTGATTTGAATAAGTTAACATTGTATCTGCTGCTTTGGAGATCACAATGCACAGGGTAAGTAATATATGCTACTTGCCTCGTGGGGGATGTGAGACGTCATTCGCAGAGGTTTTGTAAAACATTTACAGACACTTCATCAAGAGGCCATTCTAGAAGCACGGGCATGGTGAGGAACCCTGGGCTGATGGATGCTGAAGTATCCTCCGAGTTAGTTTGCGAGGTGACACCAGACCCTGTGATGTGAAGTGGACGCAGGGCTGTATATCATGAAGGCGTGTGGCCTTACTGCTCTACGGTGTGCGAACTTCAGCTATTTCAGAGTGGTTGAGTTAGACACAAACAGGACATATTGGACATATTTTCAAGTTTGAAAATACATGTATTCATTCACGTTTGCAAATCTGGCCACAATGACCTTTGCTGATGACTGAGGAAAAAAACCATTTGTGCCTCCTTCCTTCGTTTACAGCACCCCCACCACCCCAACATGTACTCTTTTGGGGAAACTGGGGCCTTGCCATATTTAAGGAAGATTATTTCAGGAAAGAACATTCCCCCGCCCAGGTTAGATAAAAGGAACAAGATTTACTCCCCACACTGAGATTGTTTAAAAGCCCTAAACTGGCATGTGACCTCCACCGGCCCAATGTCCCCACCGTGGCCAACAGCTCAGGAGTGGATGGTGGTTGAAGACTTACAAGACCCACGGAGTTGACCCCTCTTCCCTCCCCATCTAGCAGAATATGGAGTGACGTTTGTGCAAATGCACAAGCACATCCTCAGGGATGAGCAAAAGAAGGTGGGTGCACCTCGAGGGAGCCCAGCCTGGGGTTTCCATGGCAACCATGGAAGCCACCAGAGTAAGAGAGCTTCAGTATCCCTGCTAACTCCCTCCCAGGACCTCCATGTTGCCAAAAACCTGTAGCACTGAGATGGCGGTGAGAGGAACAGAGGCACAGCACGCTGTAGGACAGGGCCTGTGGATGCTTCTGCCCAGGAGAGAAGGGGCCCGGGGCTGGGTGGGGGGCACTCGTGATGTGCCACCTCATGAAGTGCGTTAAGTATTTACAGTGATGTGGAACACAAGGATGAAATCACTGCAACAGCCTAAAATGCTCCAACTTAACGTACCAGAACCTGCAAACACAAAGCAGTCCTATGCATCACCATGTGCCATGAGCACATCTGTAGACTAGAACCTGCCTTGTGGGGCTGTTAATGCTCAGGTGCCTCCCTCTTGGAGAACGCATCTTGGATTCCCACTCTGGCTACTGGAAGGGGTGCCTTCACTGAGAGGGCTCTTTCCCCGGGGGCAAGTGACCCTGGCTGCACCTAACTGAGCACCTCCAGGCGATAGAAGAATCATGGCAAAAACTGAAGAAACGAGCTTCAAACCCCTGGGAAAAGATGAGGGGTCTCCCCTGACCCGTGAGCTGTCACCCCATGAGCTGGTCTGGCTCCCGTCCTCCCTCCTTTCCCCCCCATCACAGGGGCCGGGGCTCTTGCTGTTTATCGTTCCCTTCCTCCCTCCCTCTGCTCAGCATCAACATGCCTCCCGTCCAGTTTTATGTGACTGTCTTCCAACTAACCAGGCAGCGATGCTTTTAAAGATGGGCTGATTTATGGAAAGAAATAAAAACAATCCAAGGGATAATAACAAACAGATTGGAGAGATGGAGGAATTATTAAGGACCAAAGCCCAGGCAGGGTTTTGTGCCATTATACACGGATCACCCCCTCTTGCCTGGAAGTCTCCGCGCAAATGCTGGGAGCTCCTCTGCTCTCTCTTCCCCCTCTCCTCTTTTTTTTTTTTTTTTCCTTTTCAAAACAAAAATAGGAAGAAAATAACCCACCAAACAGAGCTTTAGTGTATATGTTTGTTCGTGTTTTAGAGAGAAAAAAACCCAGGGCATTGTGTGGGAGAGGCTGCTCTGTAGCGAATCGACAAGGGTTTATTATTCTGAGCAGCACTCAATCAAATGTGGCCCTATGAACAGAGAGTAATGTTGGCGAATCATCCTGGGGGCTTTTCTTCTGTGTGTGAGTGGTATCCATCTGTCAGCTGTCAATGCCAGTGAGAGATATACAGGGCTGTCACTTCTCGTCAACCAGCATTTGTGAAGTCTTTTGCAGCTGCTACACAACACATACTGTCCTCATTGAAGGCCGGCGAGGGCTCGGAGACCATCGGGCTGGCCAGGCTGAGGGGGAGAGAGAGATGTCAGGGCTGCTCTGGGATAACAGGGTCGACTCGTCAAAGGCATGAGTACAAGCCTCATTTGTTTCCTTAAAGAAAAAAAAAAGGAATTGAAAAAAAAAAAAGAAAACTCTCTTAGAAGGTAATGTGGCTATACTTTGTCTCCAGAGGGTCCATGCAGGTTGCAGTCCCAGGGCCTGGGAAACCCATAATAGCAAATACAATTTACATCCCGGTAAATGAATATGTTCAAGGTAGAGATTGTGATACATATTTTTTAAATCAGCAGAATAAAAAGAGAGCATAAGTTTTTTTATGGCCTCCCCTAAATAAATTATATTACTACAAAGATTATGCATATGCATAAAGTTTGCATAATGGAATATATACTTAATATGTATTTGTAATGTGAAAATGAACATCGTGAACCACGGACATGCCCATACTATAATAATGCAGATGTTAAAAAACTGGGTTAATTTTTATATGGAAACACTCTATTAATCATTACTCTGGTACTCCAGTGGACATTTCAATATGTTTATTTATAGGGTGACTTCCACTTAATTGAATTATTTTAAACTAAGCATGGTTTTGGTTTTGTGGTCCTCCGTCTGCAGGAAGTTCTTTGTACAACACCTACCTCAGCAAAACTGCCTTTCCTAACCATTAATTCATTCACTAGTACACAGCTAGAAATAAAATGGGGAATTTCAATGCACTCTTTTGTTTGCTTCTTGTTTTAAGGTATTGCAAAATTTGATTATGTTTTAGTTTTCTGTGGGTTTGACACAGCTCTAATTTAAAAAGAAGTCAGATATTTGTGGCCTCTGTATATCACAGATTCTTATTTTAGAGAAAAAATGGACAAGGGATTTGTTGGAAAAATGAAGAATGAACTGATGGGAGAGTCACTGGAATCGTGAAAAGAGGAAACGCAGACAGAGTTGGGTGCTCAGAGACTGCATAAACAGGGGGGAAGTTTAAGGCTACACCCAGGGAAATGAGGATCCTTGGGCATACTGGCTAAAAAATCTTGGGGTGAAGGCCCAGGATGTAAAGCTTATATTCCTGTCATATACACACACACTCTCCATGTACCTACTGACCAGGATGACTCCCACCAAAGAATTGATGGACCATGCTTACTAAAGTCTTGGGTCTGCTTCCGGGGGACCTGGGAAGATAAATTTGAGTTCATAGTTTCTATATTCAAAAAAGCTATAATCAGGGTGTGAACACCACATAAATAAGAAAACTTGAATAAAGCAAGTACTTACAGGAAGTATCTGCATACAACTTAAGAGAGTGAGTAATATAGTGCCATTTTTGTTTCAGTTGAATGGATCCGAGCAATAATTGTTACATATGTTTAAGAGGTAAGGGGATCACTTCAGATCAAAGCAACAAACAGATACTGGGTCTGGCCAGATGAGAGGGACACATTAAGCAGAATGAAAATAGGAAAGCTTTTTAGGCATGTTTTTGTTCCCTCTGGATGTTGTAACAAATTACTATAAACTGGAAGCTTGAAAAACACACATTTATTATGCCTTTCTGGAGGTGAAAAATTCTAAAATCAGGGTGTGTATAGGGCTGTGTTCCTTCTGGGGGTTCTGATGGAGAACCTGTCTCCTTGCCTCTCCAGTGTCTGGAGACCACCTGCTTTCCCTGGATAGTGGCTCCTCTCTCTAGCAGCTACAGCAGATGCAGCAGACATCTCTGCAAGTCCCTCTTCTCTGCTTTTATCTTCGTGTCTTCTCCCTCTGCTTCTACATACCCTTTGCCCATGTAAACAGCCCAGGATGATCCTCCCATCTCAGGACCCTTTATGTCATCACATCTGCAAAGTCTTCCTGCCAAGTAAAGTAACCTACTTACAGATTCAGAGGATTTGGGCATGGCAGTCTTTGGTTGGAAACAGTTGCCCTGGAGCTAAGGGATGGGAAGAAAAGTGCCAAAAACAGTGGAATTGAATTCTATGAATTTGGAATCCCATCCCAGGCATAGGATATGGTGACTGTAAAGAGGTAGGTATCAGTTTATGTGAGCGAATTTGTCTAATAAAGAAAACAGAGCAGAGGTAGAAAGGGGAATGGGTTCTCTGACATCAGAGACTTTGAAGCAAATATGGGCGACAAGCCCGGATAGAATTTTAAGGTTCTCCTAATTCTGTGATTTTAAGGTACTTTTGTTATCATCAAATTGACACTTTCAAGAGCAGGCTCAATTCAGAAGCATGCATTTTCAGAACTGAGGGAGGTCTACTGGTCTCTTTTTTGTTAATCTCATTAGAATGATAAGATAGATCATACATGGCAACATCCTATGGTATTCGTATTGTCACTAAAGAATGAAAAGCAAGAATTTCTTTTTTAGAACTAGATGTGTCTGAGCAAACTTTGAAATAGTTTGACAGCTGTTTCCTCTCATGGTAAGTGAACCTCAGACAGTACACAGTACAAGTGAAACGAGCCAGGATCCCATCAACCATTTTGACCTTATGGTATTTGGTTACTCCACTCATTTTTCAAACACAAATGAATCAAGAAAGAAGATTCAAAGGAACGACTAAGGGAAACGGAATCTTGCACACACACAGCACACATATTGATAATGGCTGCTGAACAGAGCTGTAAACAAAAGCACCCCTAGGATTTGCAGCCCCTGTTATAGGTATACATGAGGTCTGTGTTCTGCAAGAGTATGTCCTTCAGTGACCCTCAGAGAGGGTACTGGTCTGTAGACTCAGTTCACAAAGGAAAATTGACGGGATTACAACAGATTGCCTTGTAAAAGTTATTCTTTCCTGGGGGGCACAAAAGAAATGGCTTCTGTGGAGGTGGAGAGGGATGGGGCGAGGGGCAATGCCAGTTATCATGATTAAGAAGCCCAGGAGGCAAGAGGATCTTTATAAACTTAGTTACTCTCAAGGATAGAAAGCATAAGCCCAAGTAAATTGGATCTAGAGAAGCCTGTTTTCCACCAGGTACTGAAGAAGGCAGAGAAACAAAGAAAGACGGCTTCTCTCATACTATTTTGAAGTCACCAGATCACACAGTGTTAAAACAACTCATTGCCATTAACAATGTTTTCTCTTCATCCCCCCTTCCCTCTCTTTCTTCCTCCCTCCCTCCCTTCTTCCCTTTTTTCTCCTTACCCTTTATATTGCAGCTTTGTGGAAACAGACAGGCCCCTTAAATCCCATCTCTCCTTGTGTCTCCGTGGATCATATATTCAGCTCGCTAAGATTCGAGAAGAACGCAATAAATGTGAGAGGTGGGTCTAAAAATGGATGATAGCTATCAGGCAGCTCCCATTGACAGGAGACTGTGTTTTAGAAGTTTTGAGTTTTGTGACATATGTGTGCACACAATGATTCTAGATTGATGGGCATCTGGACACTGTTAAAATACATTGTGTGGAGAATATCAAGTCTTCACTGCCTTTGACTTACAATATACTGAAGTTTGTATGTTAGCAGAACACATATGACTGGATATTCTTTGAATCTTAAGCATGAGAGGATAGTCAGCAAGTTGCAAATCTTTAGCAGAAAAAGTCATAAACTATGGTGAGATGCAAGCTTGGGTAGGAAAGAAAAAGCAGCAAAATATGTTTTGTGTATTGACATTTTTATTAGAAAAATATAACTAAAAGAACAAAATTGACAGGGATAAAATTTTCCAACCAGCAGTGGTACAATTATTGCTTGGAGATCTTGTCAAACATCAGGAGACCATTAAGAAGCAGTCCTAGTCATCACACACCAAGGAAAACAAATTCACAGAAAAACACCTTGTCAGGGTAAATTCCTTTCTGCTCCAGATACCAAGCATCTAACAATTTTCTCCCCAGGAGAGGTAATGAAGTGAATGCATTAGAATAACAATAATAATAATTCCTATGGTTATGAATTATTTCAATTTTATCCAAATTTTCCAATTCCCCATTAGGCTAGGGGAGCTACAAGAAATCCTAAGAGAAGATGCAAAAAGGCCCAGGTCAGTATCATCTGCCCATCACTGACTTTTATGCTTCTCTTCTCCATGGAAATACTTCTTTGGAGAAGGGTAGTGTAGAAAAGGAATTTCTCAATTATCTTTGCCCGTATTCTGTTCTGTGGCTTACTTCAATTCACCTTCTCCCCATCGCGGTGTGTGCGTGTGCTCTTGCATGCACTGCATGGATGAGGAATGGGGACTATTTCAATTATGGCCTGACCTTCTTAGGGATCTTTAAAACCTGACTACTAAAACCAAGAGTCCAGAGACATAGACCAAGCTGGTAGGGAGCAGGACTCTAAGGCATCCCATTGCACTTCAGATAAGGTAGGATCCAGTCACCTTACCTGGGGTTAGCAACCTCTCTATGTGCTTACCCTAGTAACCTCTCCCACCCCATCTTCTCTTCCAAAATCAAGATTCAACGATTCTAGTTTTTTGGTCTGTTTTTAAAACATATTGAACTTGATCTCACCAAAGGCTTTCACTCTGCTGGGGTCAGTCTTCTGGGACCATCCGTAGTTCCTTCGTGCCTTTCACATCTCAGCTTTCATTTGAGCTTCATACGGCTTTCCTTGTTCTGCCATTCAAATCTCAGCCTAATGTTATCTCCGTGATAAGACTCTCACTTCTGGCAAAGGTGGAGTCCCAGAGGATGGTTTTATCTTCCCACCTGGAAGAATAATAATAATAATAATAATAATAATAATAATAATAAAGACATTGAATTAAAGAATGGAATTAAGTATTTATTTACATCATTTTTAAGGAAACTGGATGTCAGGCAACAAATGACAACAATTTTTGAGAGAAAGGAAATAAATTAACCCCAACTTCTGTCATCTTTCTCTGCTCTCTAGAAAGACTTTCCAGGCCATGGTGCAAAGGTAGGGAATCCCGGAGGAGCTAAGCAGATATCCTGAGTTGAGGAGAGAAGATGAAATTCAGGGGAGAATAAGGCAGTCAGAATCCCCGAACAAAGTTTCAGAGAATTTCACAGACAGAATCTGAAAGATCTGCAGAAAGTCCCTTCATGTATTTATCAAAGTACTCATCAGCATATGCATGTGAAGAAACTAATTCAGCTTGAGAGACAAACCATCAAAAAGTATTAGAGAGATGGATAAATTGTATCTCACCAAAAATTCAAAATTTCAAAGCATTTGAGCTTCAAATGACACCATTAAGAAAATGAAGACAAGAAATAGACTGAGAGAAAATATTTGCAAAACATATCTAACAAAAAGCTTGTGTCCAAACTACACTCACACACAGCAAAACAAAAACAAAAAACACTCCTTAGTAATATGAAGACAAACAGTTCAATTAAAAAATAAAAGTGGGAAAACTGTTTCCATAGATATTTCACCAAAGAAGATATATAGAATGGTCAATAGGTAAAGATCAACATTGCATTAGGGAACTGCAAAGTAAAGATGCAATGCAATACCATTAGACATCCATTAGAATGACCAAAGTAAAAGGGATATACAATAAAAAAATATTGGCAAGGATGTGGAGAAACAGGAACACTTATATATTACTTGTGAGAGTTGTAGCCATGTTGGAAAACCATTTGGCAATTTCTTCAAAAGTTAAATATAAATTTGTACTATGACTCAGCAATTCCATTCTTAAGTATCTACTCAAGAGACATAAACACACACAGCTACACAAGAGCTTACACATGAGTGTCCTTAACAGGCATCTATAGGAAAATAGATTAGTAGTTGTCTGGGGAAGGGAACAAGGATTAACAGCAAATGGGCATGAAGCCTCTTATTAGTATGATGAAAATATCCTAAAACTGACTTGTGGTCATGGTTTCACAACTTGCTAAATTAACTAAAAAATCATTGAGTTGTATACTTGAAATGGGTAAACTATAATATGTTAAAAATATATATTAGAGAGAATAGAACCATTATTCACACAGGGCCAAGTATAGTACCTTTTCCTACCAGTAAGCCTGAAATATCTTATAAATCATGGAGCACTGGATACTCTACTCAAAATAGTTTTTCCCCAGAAGCTGGGGATAATTACCCTATTCAAGGCACTGTTCTTATACTGCCTAACAAATACTAAAAACAAAATCTGGAAGAAAGAAACTATTTCCATGTAACTTAATTGACTGCACCTGAGAGCAAAGGTCAAAAATATTTTTAGGAATAGAAAGATATACCATATCATACTAGGGAAAATTCACGATGTCTGGTTGACATCCAACCAAAGATGAGCAGGCACACAAAGAAAAAGGCAGAAAAGTATAAATCATAGTAACAATTTTTAAAAAACAACAAATTGAAACTTACCTAGAACTATTAGATCCAGAGATGTTAAAACTTGTGAGGATATTAAACAGTTGTGATAGCTTTATTCTGAATGTTAAAAGTTAAGCAAAAACATGGATGACATAAAATATGATACAAATTGAATTTCTGAGAGATGAAAACTACAGTGGATGAGATGAAAATACATTAGATGAGATTCATGGTCAGCTGCTGTGCAAGAAAAGATAATTGAATATGATATAGTGATAAAACTAAGAAAATGAAACACATAAGGAAAAAAGAAATTTTTTTTAAAAAGGGAAACCATGAGCTTTGAACTGTGGAACAACTTTAATGGCTGAAAATTTTCCAAATTTGATTTAAAAGAAAAATACTCTAAATCCATGGGCACATGTAACTCCCAGAATCTCAATTATAAGAAACACGAAGAAAATTGCACCAAGGTGCATCATAATAAAACTACTCAAAACCAGTTCTAAAAAGATATTTTTATAAGCATCCAAAGGGAAAGAACATGTTATTTGCAGAACAAAAATAAGGACTCCACCAGAATTTTTGTCCAAAAAAATGCAATTTAGAATACATTGGAAAAGCATTTTTAAAGTATTGAAAGAAAAACAAAACTATCAATCCAGATTTTGATAGCCTGTAAAAATATCTCTCAAAAAAGGAGGTGAAATGATGACATTTTTTTCAAATGTACACAAGTTGTCTAGATCAGCAGTTCATCGATACAGCAGTAGATCATCACCAATAGATCCATGACGCTAGGAATGTGAAATAAAGAAGGAAGATGTCACGTAGAAGGAAAATGATACCAGCTAAAAATATCAATCTGCACAAAAGAATGAAAAGCACTGGAAATGATAAAGCAAAGTTCTTTTTTCTTTCTTTTTAAAGATTTTATTTATTTATTCATGAGAGACAGAGGGAGAGAGGCAGAGACATAGGCAGAGGGAGAAGTAGCTCCCTGTGGGGAGCCCAATCTGGGACTTGATCCCAGGACTCAGGATCATGACCTGAGCTACAGGCAGTTGCTCAACCACTGAGCCACCTAGCTGTCCTGAAATTTCTTTCTTATACATGAAATGATGTATTGCTTGAAGACAAAGGTGGTAAATAAAGGAGATAAAATAAAATGATAAAATATATTTGATTTGAAAGAAGACAAAAAATAGGAAAAAAGGAAAAAAGAACAGATTGGACAAATTGAAAGAATAATTGCAAGATGATAGGCTGAAACTTAATCATTTCTATGATAAAACTAAATGTAAATGATATAAATATTCTATTTAAAAGGCAGAGATTAGGGGCACCTGGGTGGTGTAGTGGTTAAGTGTCTGACTCTTGATTTCATCTCAAGTTATGAACAGGGTGATGAGACTGAGCCCTGGGTTCAGTGGGGAGTCTGCTTGAGATACTCTCTCTCCCTCTGCCCTTCCATGCTCTCTAAAATAAATAAATCTTTAAAATTTTTTTTAAAAATAAAAGGCAGGGATTATCAGATTTTATTCAACAGTAAGACCCAACAACACACTACTTACAAGAAGTGCACTTTTACAAGATACAAATAAGTTAAAAGTAAAAGGATGGAGAAAAAAAGACATACCATGCTAGTAAAAATTCAAAACATGACAGACAGGGCGTTGTAATCAGAAAAAGTAGATATACATGCAAAGAATATTACCCAGCATAAAGGTTATTTTGTGATTTTAAAGGACTCACTTTATCGAGAGGACAAAGCAAACTAAACTGTACTAGACTACAAACAAGGCACCAGGAAAGGTCAAAATAAGGTCTGGGAGCAAGAAATAAGAAGGACATTTTTGTTATGAACCAAATTATAGATAGGGTAGGAGTTTGCCCAACCAGGCAACCAGGGCTGGAGGGAGAGACCTCCAGAAAGTTCACCTAGCAAACAGATTTCTATGCTGATTGCTTTCACAGCTGCTTTAACAATGCTCTGGCAAAGAGAACTCAAGTATTGTTTTCCTAAAGCAATACACACTCTACTGACAATTGGTATTGAGAATCACAAAGTGCAGAGTTTTCATGGAACTGCTCCTGCTTTGCAGGAAAGCCTCCTTACATGCTCTTTTGCATCTGACACATAACTTTTCTTTGCTTCTATGGAGCAGCAGGCTCCTTTCAGGGAGTCCAACATGAGACTTGATCCCTAGACCAGGATCACATTCTGAACCCAAGGCAAATGCTCAACTGCTGAGCCACCCAGGCATTCCTGGGTCTTAGAAATTCTTATTTGCATGGCATGCAGGTGCTGTGGTGATAAACTCAGCATGGATAACGTTTAAATGTTGCAAACTTAATTAAACCATGGGCAAATCTCTCAAGACCTTATAAAAATCTCATACACAAGTAGTAGTTGAATAAAAGGCTGAGATTAATATATTTAAGTGAACCTCAAACAAACCCCAATTCAAACTGGGTACAGGCATGATCGCCCAGGAAGTCTTACTGTCAATTCAAAATACCCTTGACAATCTTCCAAAAGATCCACTGAGACCCTTTTCTTAAACAAAGCCTATTATCATATTGATAGTAGCGATTTGAAGGAAAATAGGGGCGAATACACATATGCATGTGTGTGTTTATTTGCACATAGACATGTTTACATACATGCATACACAGTGCATTCTTATTATCCACAACAATTATGTTCTATAAAGTCACTGTAAACACTGCATTAGTGAAACTGAACCCATTGCTCCTACGGGAAAATATTTATTGTATTTATATTTATTTAATATATAATATATATTATATATATATAATATTCTATAATCTTATATAGAGTCCATACATATATCTCCATTTTTAAGAATTTTTAAAACATTTTTCATTTCTAATATCTAACATCTCTTCCCAGAGCTCTTCTATTTCTTCTTTCTGGTCTTCCTTTCTAGAGGCAATTCAAGTTTAAAAGTTTTTAAAACCATGTGAAATATTTCCACACAACTTTCATTTTATGTTAAAATGATCATTTTCCAATTAGTGACATTTATTTTCTGGGTTAGATGTCTATTTAATACTGAAATTTTTTTGCCAATTTTTTCTTACAGTCGCTTTGTATCAGTGGTATGGCAGCTTGACTTTTACTCTTTATCATGGAAAAAAGTCTGGATTTTCCTTAAGCAGTTATGTGTAGGGGTTTCCTATGGCGGGGGGGGGGGGGGGCGGCGGGAAGGGCCAGAATGGCTCCCTGCAGGTCAGCCCTCCAGGATTCATAGCCCACAGCATCCCTTGGCTTCCACTGCCTGAGACTCAGGCCTGTTCCTACAAGCAGATCTCCACCTTCTCTGCTTCTGAGTCTTTTTGTTACAAACAAGGCACATGGGATGTTTTCAGCTTCAAGGTGAGTTCTTGACCTTCAGGAAAGGTCCCTCCACTGATGTTTCCTGAGACCCACTTCCCAGACATGCTGCCCATTCTCTGCCTCCACTGTCCCTTCTTTGTCTCTCCTCTTCCACTCACTCAGCTGCTTCTGATAGGTCTTTCACATAATCAGAGATGGCATGATATTTGCTTCCTGGTTTCACTGAAAATAGTGTGTGCAGTTTTTCTTTTCTTTTTTCTCTTCTTTTCTTTTCATCTTTTTTGTTGTTGTTGTTGTTCCTTTAGTGTGATTTGTAGGAAAAAGCAGCCATGGTCGTACATTTATTACTTTTAATAATTATGTTAAAAGTTACATGTCTGCAGAATCCACCTCAGGCCTTATGCCTCCACAACTTACATTTTAGAGCTGCCTTCATTTTTCCTGAAGGTCACCATGGTTAAGTCTTGGAATCCCTCTTCTTATCATAAATCTATTGCTAATGGGCCTCAGGGTTATTTGCAATCCTCTTTTTCTTCCTTTGTTCCTGGCTACATCTGGGTCTGCTCTTTGAAGAATGGCTGGGCTTGTGTTCTCATGACATCACTCAGAAATCTCTTGCAGCCATGATAGTTCTCGCTGGGCTAAGGAGAGCTCTATCTTCCTGTTTCTAACACTTCTGATTGCATTCCTATTTCAAGATAGGCAGTGTTATAATCAGAATAATGGTCCCCAAAGATTTCCACATCGTAATCCCTGAAATCTGTGGATGTGTTACCTTAAACAGTAAAATAATTTTGCAGCTGTGGTTAAATTAAGGATCTTGTGATAGAGAAATCATCCTGAATTATCTGGGCAGGATCCTTATAAAAGGGAGGTAGGAAATTCAGATTGAGTGGGGGTGAAATTTGAAGATGCTGCTTTGCTGGCTTTGAAGATGGAGGAAGGGGCCATGAGCCAAGGATTGCAGGTGGCTTCTAGAAGGAGAAAAAGGCAAGATACAGATTTTCCCCTGGAGCCTCCAGAAAGAACAAAGCCCTGGCAGCACCTAGTTTTTAGCCCAATGAGAGTTCTGACTCTCCACAGAACCTTAAGTTAATAAATATGTGTTGTAAAAATCAGTAAATGTATGGCTAATTTCTTATGGCTGCACCTGGAAACTCATATGGGCCATATCCTGTCTTTGTGGAAGGTGGTGCTGTGGTATTCAGCAATCTAGGTTATTAAAATCTTTTTGCTTTCCTAAACTCTTCTCTCCCATTATATTATTTCACACAACCCTTTGCACTTCCACTATAGCTAAAAGAGCTGTCTTGAAGATTTTGTAGAACTATGAATGTTTACAACCAGACCAAAAAAAAAGTTATATTGGTAAATATATATTTTATTTAAAATTAATATCATGCTTCCTCACCAAGCCATTTTTTCTTATTCAGGCTAAACATTCATAGTTTTCTTAACCATTCCTCATATGACAGCTTCAAAATCTTTTGTCAATATTCTCTTGAAATTTTTTAGCTTGTCCATGTTACACTTACAGTGTGGTTATCAGAACTAGACACCAAAATATGGCCTCATTAGGTAGTAATAGTAATAATAGTAATAGCTTTGACTTGATGAGTGTTTTGTGTGAGAAATTGTCCTAAATTGTTCATTAGACAGATCCACTGATTTCAATCTCTCAATGATCCTATGCATACTGTCATTAGCCATATTCCAAAGACCAGGAAATGGGCACAGAGCATCAAATAATCTGCTTACAGTCAGTCACATGGCTAGAAAGTGGAACTTAAGTCCAGATGGTTTTGCTCTAGAAATTATGTTCTTAACAAATCTACTATGTGCCACCCCACCACCATTCTATTTAAACTAATATCTATAAAATATTTCATAGTGTTAAGAAATGAACTGCACACTTCAAAAAAGCCCCTGTCTTACAAAAGACAGAACAAAAGAAGCAAGAGACAAATGGAGCCAAATGGAAAGAGACACAAGTCAGTGTGAAAAGAAAGTTTTAAAGGAAATTTAATGAAGAGCCACAGAGAGAAAGGAAGAGATATTGCATCAATGAAAATATAGACAAGATGCTCTAAAAGAAGGATAATTAGTGAACATGAGCTCTTATGAATAAAAAATTTAATAACTGAAATAAAAATTAAGTTGAAAGGTTAAAAGATAAATCAAGGATATCTCCTTAGAAGCAGAACAAAAACACAGAGATGGACAATATGAGATAAGGAATAATATGAAAAATAGAGGAGAATTAATCCATGAGGACTAATATCTAGCTAACAGGACTTTAAAAAAATTCAGCACTGGAGAACATGAAAATCCAGATTAATTGGCTCCATGAATAGTAGGCACAATGTTGGAATAAAGAATAAAATACCAGGCATGAAAAGAAATTCCTAAATGCTTTGAGAAAGACTCAGATCAAACCTGGCAACACAGCAAGTCATAAGAGTCAAAAAGCATCATTCTTCTCATCTTGAATTTCTGTACCCAGTCAAATTACCATCAAATTAAAGAATAACATAAATATATCTTCAGACATGTACAATCTCATAAAATATACTTCCTATGTATTTGTTTTCAGGGAGCTTATAGGAAAAAGTGCTCTGCCCAAACAGTGGAATAAACCAAGAAAGAGGGTTTCTTTTCTGTGCATGGGGACTAGCACAGAAAAGAAATGAATAAAATGACTACAAAAGCCAGTCCCAAGATGATAGGTGCACAAAGAAGCCTAGAAAATGTAGTCCAGACCAGAGAGGTGTACTAGATGGCTTAGGGTGGCTTGTCAAAGATAGATCAAGAGGGACAGACATTCTGGGTAAGAAACACTGATAGTTTGTAAGGAAAATTACATTGAGAATTTTTAGCCAGAGATTCACAAAGGAACTAAGTGAATGAGAAAAATAAGCAATGATTAACTCCTGGTAAAGGCTAAAAGTTATAGGAGATAGGTAGTACAAATATAGTAGTACCCCACTAGGCTCAGCAATAAATAGTATTTTTATAGTCGTGGTAATGAAAGTCCAGACAAGTTTATGGATTTAGCAGTAATATTAGGAATTATATTTGGATGTATGTGGGGAGGAGAAAGTTGTTAGATCCCAATACCTTCATCTACCATAATAAAAAGTCAACAAAGGCTAAAATTGATGCATCAGATAGCAATGCACCATATTATTTAGAAATGTGGAGGTAACTATCAAAGGAAAAAACCAAAGGAGTTGAGAGTAGAAACTACTAAAAAATGAAGAGATATAAGATGGGGACCACCACAGAAGATGACTGTGACTGTAACCCTTGGAGACTAGTAGAAATTTTCCAGTTTTATTGAGATATAATTGACATATAGCCTTGTGTTAAGTTTAAGGTGTACAGCATAATGATGTGATCTGCATATGTTATGAAATGATTCCCACAATCATCTAAGTTTAGTTAACATCCATCATCTTATACAGATACAAAGAATGAAGAAAGGAGAAGAAGGAGAAGAAGAAGGAAAAGAAGAAGAAAGAAGAAGAAGAAGAAGAAGAAGAAGAAGAAGAAGAAGAAGAAGAAGAAGAAAAGAAAGAAAAAGAAAGAAGAAAGAAAGAAAGAAAGAAAGAAGAAAGAAAGAAAGAAAGAAGAAAGAAAGAAAGAGAAAGGAAGGAAGGAAGGAAGGAAGGAAGGAAGGAAGGAAGGAAGGAAGGAAGAAGAAAGAAGAAAAAGAATCTTGGAATTGACCCTCTTAACAACTCTCAAATAAACTCTCAAATAAACCATGTGTCACTTTAAAATATTATTTAAAAGAATAAGAAGGAACATTAAACCAAAAGATAAAATATCAAAGCATCTGAACACTGCAAGTTCCTTGTTACATGTTTGACCAAGTGTATCAGACACTGAAACATTTTACACTCCTATGGATTGTAGTCATCAGTTTGACATGCGTTGTGAGCCTTACCATAGTTTTTGCATTTAATAAATGAGAAAAGAGTAACTTCTAGAAATTCACATTGTTGAGGTGCTAGAAAAAAGGAATATTTTTTTAAAATGCTTACTCATCAATTGATGTCCTTTTCTGTGAACTGCTTATTGGATGGTCACTCTTCTACCTGTTGGAATCTTTAGTATTTCTCATTGACCCTTTTTAGGGTTTTTCAGGCATAAAGATGAATGGCTTACTAGCCAGTATTGTCAGCAGATAATTTTTTTTAGCTTTGCATTTTCACAATTAAAAATAATTTTTATGTAAACAAAACTCTTTTTTTGGGGTCATTTCTTTACTTTTTCGTGCACCATACCCAGAGAGTAAATAAGCATGTACTGAAAAATAAAAAGAAGCAGGAACAAGTAAACATCAAAGTCCTGAGAGTCTTCCGAAAAGGACTACAGCTTACTTCAAAGTATGCTCTGAGGAAATCTGAGTACTGGGTGTTATAAGCAACTGATGAATCACTAAATTCTATCCGTACTGAGTCATTGAGTCCACTTACTAGAGTGAATCTTCATAGACAAACCACTAGGATTCAGGAAACAGATAATAGTAATAACTCACTAGCACTGATGGACCACTCATTAAATGCCAGACACTAATCCAAGAGATTCACATGTATGATCTTGTAAGTACAGAAGAAACTGAACTCCCTGTGCTACAACCTATGTGGGGAGAGGTCAGGGTGAGAGTCATGATGTGTGCATTTGAAATAAAAAAATCAAATATTGGTCATTCTATCTGAGATGGAAAGAATAATTGTTTAAATAATAAAATCAAAACAAAACATTCTTTGTATTTTTCCATGACATTCTTTTCTGTAAAGACAGGCAACATTTTTAAAGACATTGTCATTAAACAAATGGAGATTGATATAATCCTCCATCATTTGGTTCTCTCTCACTTACATTTGTTTGCTTATTTGGAATTTATTTTCTTACTCACAAAGTATAAATGTCACACACAGTCTCCCCAACCACTGTAATAGAATTATCTTTCCTGAGTGTGAGATCCCTCTAACTGTCCTCTGCTTTTCTGTTGATAATAAATTTTGGGTCACACTTAGCTCAGTCACGACAAAATGAGAAAATAAGGGGAATACTCAGCGTGAATGCACTTCTCTTTGAATATGAATGAGTGTGTGTGGAGAGTCCTGCCAGCTCCTCCACATGGGAGCAGGTGTGCAGGACACCCATGGAGAGGCCAGCTGTGGCGTGAGCGTGCTCACCTTCAGCAAGACTGGGGGCACCACCATGGCTCTCCTTTCCCAGCTCCTCAGTGGCACACCAGCATTATTCTGCTCCTTTCCACGAAGGTCCTGCTTCTTTCTTCCCTTGGTTTCCCACATCTGACTCTATCTTCCACTTGAGCCCCATTTGTCCACCCAAGGCCACAAGTCATGTCTTCTGAATCCTTATGCCTTCAGGTCTTGCTTCTCCTGTCTCCCTTCAAAGCCTTATTTAGGGAGGGCTCATCTGGCAAACTAGTTCTCGTTAACTGCTAATGAGTGATAATGACTCGATTGGTTATTTTCCATCACATATTTGCATTTCAGCAGGTATATTCAAAACTTGGCCCTAAGGCCAGCCTTTACAAGAAAAAGACCAGCCATAGGCCTGATTTCCTCAACCTTAAAAGGAGGTTACATCCTCACCATGGACACTCCATGGCCAATTGTAGCTGGTGGCCAGAGGACATGTTACTGTCCTGAAATAGTGTCATTTTCAGGAGCTACTGACATTGATGTTTATGGAGATTTGATTCTGAGTGGTCAGGGACAGCTCTTGCTGGTTCTCTGGGAAAAGGACATTGTCTACAAGGGGTGAAATTATAGAGGAGGGTCACTTTTCATCACATATCCCTCCAGAGTCTTGGGGATTCCAGGTCTAGTAATTTTTGGATTTCTCTGAATTGGCTCCTGGCTGGTGTCTCACTCAAATTTTTAACCTAGAAAGCAATATACAAATATTAACCTTTTCAAAATACAGTTATTATATATTTTTTTATATTTTTAGACTGAGAAAGAGAGGGGGCAGTGGCAGAGAGGAGAGAGATAGAATCTTAAGCAGACTCCACACCCAGTGCAGAATCTAACATGGGGCTCAATCTCATGACCTTGAGATCATGACCTAAGCCCAAATCATGAGTTAGATCCTCAAATGACTGAGCCACCTAGGCACCCCTAAAAATATTGCTATTGTAAGCAATGACTTTATTGTAATATATAATAGTCAATTAGTCAATAATATAGTCAATTATATTAATGTAACGATTATATAGTAACATGGCTGTTAAATATAATTTTAATAATTGTCTTATTTAGTTTTTTATAATTTAATATATAACTAACATTATGTCATATATAATTATTACATAATTAATGTGACATAATTAATTATAAATTTTATAATAAATAAATGGGTACACTTTATTATAAAAATATCAACTATGGGGATGCCTGGGTGGCTTAGCAGTTGGACATCTGTCTTTGGCTCAGGGTGTGATCCTGAAGTCTGAAATAAAGTCCCACATTAGCCTCCCTGTGAGGATCCTGCTTCTCCCTCTGTCTGTGTCTCTGCCTCTCTCTCTCCCTCTCTCTCATGAATAAATAAATAGAATCTTCTTTAAAAAATATATCAACTATGAGCACAGATATACCTATAGTATTGATAAATTTCCCCCAAATGATGCTTAGTTCATTTACCATTTAAATTAAGCACATGATATGAAATCTTTCAAAACATGTTTTTGTTGAAGCTCTTTGCCCACATACATGGTTAGATTCCTTTGCTTCTCTTGACTGATCATACTAGAAAAATGTTCAATGAGTTATTTGACTGACATGACTTTCAAAAATCAATTGAGATAGTCGCACTGATTAGAGGCAAGACAATTTTTATGTACCCCAGTATTCTGAAGTTCAGAGACAGCCAAGTTCAGATGGCCTTGGGTCTGGGCTGCCCATGACCTATGTATGTGACAGATAATGAAAGACCCCGATATTCCACATGAGCCTCTGGCTGGCTCTGCTTCAGTTGACCAGTTGACCCATCTCTACCCCAGATACACAGCACAATCACATTGAGCGCTTGGAAGCTTAGTTAATACTTAAAACATTTTGATGCCCAGATAAAAGGAGATTCAAGTTGTCACCAATTAGTAGGAAAAGACTAATTATTATACAGACCTATGATCTTTTATAAGTAAAAATATTAAAGGAATCTAAAAGCTATCACATTTCATAAAAGAGCAGATGGCCTGAATGAGACCCCCAAGATACAAGTGTATGTGTATCTGTGTAGGTGCAGACGTGGAAATGGGTATAAGCATCAATCTCTAAACAGGAAATTTTTAAAGGGCTGTTGAAGGGAGGGGAGAAGAGAATGGAACAGAAAATAAAATGTGGACCTCGTTCTATTCATTCTAGCTAGCTAGCACTTGCTGTGGAAACCAATATTATCTTCTGCTCCAGACATTTAACAACTTGGGGATGTGTTTAAGTTAGCATATATCAACAAATTCATAGTTTAGGTGATGCATACTTATTGAGTCCCTCCTCTGTGCTAGGTGCTCAGAGAATGTGATTAGAACCCTGCTGGTTCTTAGGGAGCTTACCCCCTGGTGGAAAAAGACAGATGCACATGTGTGTAAGCGCTGTTACTCTGTACCCCGATTTTCTGCTTTAACATACCCACCACCACCACCAAGGTTCCATCAGTGTTCTCGGGGAGGAGTAGTCTGGCTCCTGCTGGCTAAGAGTCTTCTCCTCAGTAGGTGTGCTCCGTCCCAGACTGCTGCTGCCTCTGCCACTCGTCAGCTGCTGACCCTGGCCGGACTCCCTGTACCATGATGCACATGTGCCTGCCCCCTTTGTGCACGTCACCCCACAGTAGCACCACTTCTAGAGGTTGTTGCTCGAAACCCTTTTAGTGTACCCCTATGGCCTGAATGAGACCCCCAAGATTGAAAGGCTTCCACTAGCTGCCTAGGCCTCACTTCTTCACAACAGTGTGTGGTATCACACTCTGCTAAAAGTTTGGGAGGAAACTAAAGGAACTTAGTGTAGGAGAAAATATGCCAAGAGTGGCTCTTCCCAAAGGTCAAAGGAAACCTTCTGAGAAACAGTGCAAATCTTTGCAACCCTTGCAAGCATTTCCCCAAGAAAGAAATCTGAAAGACATCCATATCTTTCACAAAGGCAAAGTAGCTTCAAGTGAGGGCATGTGTGATGGGCATGGGGAGCACCTTCAGCTGAGAAGTCTGATGGTGCTTCACCATCGTAGGCTCATCTCAGAGGTATGTGTGCCAGTGGGACAGGATCATCATCCTCCCTAGTCTTCTGAGGGAACCATCAGTTCAGACATGCATACGCACAACACACACACAGGCATGCACAGCACACACACAGACATGTAAAATGCACACACAGAGGTATGCACACACACAGGCATGTACATGCACACACACAGACATGTAAAATGCACACACAGAGGTATGCACACACACAGGCACGTACATGCACACACGCACACATAGAGAGACATGGACACACATGCACACAAACTTGCGCATACACATACATGCAGGTGCACAAGCAAGTGTGCACATACACCACTTGTGATTTTCTTTATCCCCAGACACATGAAATTCTTAACTGTGAAAGGCGTCATCAGTGCCTGTTTTCCAGAACAAACCCACAGAGCCAGGAGGAAGGAGGCATGTGAAGGAGAAGTTGACTCCCAAATGAAGCTGAAATGAGTAACAATGACCATAGGACTGTGGCCTTTGGAAGCAGAACTGAATCTGTCTGTTTTCAAAATAATTGCCAGGCAACTGAATTAACTCAGTTTTTTTCCCCCAATCTGGTTTGCAAATGTAAAGATAGGAACTTTCTTGTTTGCCATTTCCTCCAAAATCTCGGTAGCCCTAGATTATTTACAAACAGGTTCAGAAACTTAGGGAGTAAAGATTTGGGGTGAAAAGTTTCTTTTCACTGGGTGTGGGATAGGAACCAGGGGCACAAGGATAAAGGGTGCCGAGTGGCAGAGTAATTAAATGTGTCAAGAGGTAGTGAAACTTTTGCAAACCTGGGAGTTTTCCTGGACTCAACAGCAAGACCTGGTATCCTCACACTTCTGTCCAACAGCTCCTAATGAGTCACAGATAATGACCGAGGTGGATTATTTTGTCACAAGTGGATGTCTGTGAGCAGAGACAGCTGCGTTTGCAAGATGGGGCCTCCATAACTCCGAATGCAATGCAAAGGCACTGCACCTCCTGGGCAGAGGGTGGCATGCTCCAAGGAAGCCGCACAGACCTCCCCTCAAAGGGCAAACTCATTTCCCTAATTTTTATTTAGCTCCACTGTCCTGCTACTGTGGGGTCTCACTAAGCATGTCTCTCCTCTCTGACACAGCATGACCGACTCCAGATGCTGCACATGGTGGGGTCCGTGAGGGAGGACCCATCTATGGCCTCGGGTCTCCCCTAGTTGCAGGGGGGAAGCTTCAGATTTGTTTTATCCTCCTTTTCTTCTTGAGAGAATTTTGTCCAATCATCTCTCTTCATTCTTGACTTTCTGTGACCAATCCATTGTTTGATCTTCCCAATTTTGAGACCAGACGAGGATTTGTTTCTCTAAATTGGTTACAGAGGCACCTGGGGGGCTCAGCCGTTGAATGTCTGCCTTCGGCCTAGGGCAAGATCCTGGGGCCCAAGGATCGAGTTCTGCATCGGGCTCCCTGCACAGAGCCTGCTTCTCCCTCTGCCTGTGTCTCTGCCTTTCTCCCTGTGTCTCTCATGAATAAGTAAATAAAATCTAAAAAATAAAATAAAATAAATTATTTGGTTACAAAAAGAAAAGGTAAAAAGAGTCCTATCAGAGACGGAGGTGGAGGTAAGACCCCAGGTTGGTGACCCCTGGGCAGTTCCAGGTCCTTGAGGCTCTGGTGGCAAACCCCGATGAGACATTTCAGAAGTTAGAAGTATTTTTAGGTGCCTTTAAAAACAGAAACAAAGAATAAATCTGATAGAAACAAGGAAAGGAGAACTTTGATTCTGCTTCTTGAAATGTGAATAAAATTGCTTCCTGAAAAAGCTCGAGAAAGTTGTTAATCATCCCTCTTCGGTCATGATGTTTAGCAGGGTCTCAAGTGCCTGCCTAAGAAAGAGTCCCATTGGCTCGAGTGACCCAAACCAGCCATAAATCCTTACACACTTCCTACATGTCACAATGGCCTGCAAGATTTAAAAATAACGTCCTTGCTTGACAACTCCTCTGCAATTAGGCGGCGGGACCACGCGCACCCTGCCGACTTGTGCGCTGCCTGCGGTCCTTCCCTCCCATTGTCCCCTGTGCCCCCGTCCCTTTAACTGTATGTTGTCTGCATCCCCTGCAGTCTTCACAGTGCCAGCATTCTTGGTGGTCAAGTGTTCCTGAAACTAGAACCCAGAGAGTCATTCAAAAAGTAATTTTAGGGATGCCTCGGTGACTCAGTAGTTGAGTGTCTGCCTTCAGCTCAGGGCATGATCCCAGGGTCCTGGGATTGGGGCCCACATCAGGCTCCCCATGGGGAGCCCGCCCCACTTGTCCCTCTGCTTATGTCTCTGCCTCTTTCTCTCTGTCATTCATGAATAAATGAATAAAACCTTTTTTTCTTTAAAGGTAATTTCAGTAAGAGTCCAAGAAAGGATGTGTTGAGTCCAAGCATACCTTTATCTCCCTTGGGAGAAAGCAGAGTGTCTGAATGAAAAATATCTAGACCTACTTGCTATAATGCAACAGTTAAAAGCCAATTTTATTTTTTTAAATATTTTATTCATTTTTTCACAAGAGACAGAGAGAGGGAGAGAGAGAGAGAGAGGCAGAGACATAGGCAGAGAGAGAAGCAGGCTCCATGTAGGAAGCCCGACGTGGGACTCGATCCTGGGACTCCAGGATCATGCCCTGGGCCGAAGGCAGGTGCCAAACCGCTGAGCCACCCAGGGATCCCCCAAAGCCAATTTTAGATAGATAAAACTAAAGTAGCATGTGAAGACACAGTACCTTAGTTCATTGACCCAGTCCTTCGATTAGCTTTTGTTGTGCACCTACTATGTGATGGGCGTGTGCTTCTGTGTTATGCAACTTGATGGAAACAAGCAGTGTGTCCCCACCTGTCGTTCAGATATTTTAAAACTCGCAAACAAAACAAAACAAAACAAAACAAAACAAAAAAAACCTCGCAGTGAGGACAAGTTATGCATCCAAATAGCTGTGTCACAAAGTAGAAGAATTTAAATAGAGCTCCAGAGTGTTCTTAGGAGAACAGGACTGGATTAGACTAGGGAATAGGAAATCTTCATGCAGGAATGGACTTTCCTCCTAGAAAATGACTTCTTAAGAATTACTCGGGCTCCTGCAGCTAGAGATTCGGTAGGAGGTCATGCCCCAGTCATGGGGATTGTGCCTAGAAAGCCAGTAAGGCAGTGAGGATTGGGTGTGTCGGGAAAATGTTCACATAGCCTCTCCGAGTTGTTCTGGAGTGTTTCATGTATAATGAAGATAACAAAAGAGACACAGATCCTGCCACGGGGAGCTTCCAGTCTTCTGTGGGACGTGAACAAAAATGCTGTTGAATACAGTGTTACACGTCTATACACAGCTCACAGAAGAGCATACAGAGAAGGTAAGAAAGATGAGTTCTGAGAGATACATATAATTTTTGCCAACCCAGACAGGCTTATTGGAGAAGAGTGTATACAGAAATACAGAAAGGGGAAGGGTACTTCTGTGGAGTGAACCATAAATTCTGGTGGCCAGAGCAAGGAGGACAGCCAGGAGGGTGAGGACACAAAGGACACCAGACAGTCAGGCAACGGTCACAGTATGAAGAACTTTGAATGCCAAGGAAAGGAATGTGAATTTGTTTATTAAGCCACAAAGGTTACTAAATGAGGGAAGGAAATAATCACAGAAAATTATGTAACCAAATGCTTTTCTCGTTCACCAAAATAAAACACAGAACCTCCTTTACTAAAGTCTATGGGATAACACTGAATAGACAGCAATACAAATCTCAATAACCTGGCTTATAAAGTAGATTTTAAATTTTTGATCATGGTCAAGTACAAGGACAACCCTGAGCTGCTACAGGATCCACCAGGGCACCAGCGTCTGTGTGTGTCCGTTACTAGGCCCCATGTGTTTAATTAATATTTGTTGAAAAAATGATGGAAATATCTGACAAAGGAATAAAACAATGAAAATGACCCCAAAACAATTTGAATATTTACGAATGATGGAGCAGCGAGGAAGATCAATGCTCTTCTGACTTTGGATAGACAGCCTCTGGACTCAAGAGGTAACACAGTGGAGCCTTTGATAAAGGATGAGGGCATCAGTCCACCAGGCTGCCTTTTTCTCTGGTGAGCTCAGCAACTAAGGGGTAATGAAGAGAAAATATCCCAAAGTCAGAGCAAACCAAAGGATATCACACCTGGTGTATACATTTGCTGGGGACTTTCAATAAACCTACCCGACAAAAAGGTGAGTGGGAAGAGGTCACGGGTAGCACCACGGGTCACCCCACTATGATATTAGAAGGAATGTGGGTGAAGAAACCACACTCCACCCCAAACCAATATTGAGTAGCTAATTTATAGGGTTAGCAGAAGAGCTATATGGATACATGTCATTATCAAGGAAAACAGTGCTTAAAAATAGATGTGACCTCTCAGAGCTTGGAGACCACACACCCGATGTCTTGGTTCCTCACCAGGCTAGTGGGCAGCCAATAAATGAAGAGGAAAGGCAAGTGAATTTACTCTGGTGTGCACTGTGGGGTCCATACCCATCCCTCCTGCCACAATATGAAGGTGGGTGGTAGTTGCATCTGATCCCCAGCCTCTCATCGTCTAGAGGCTCACAGGAGGCTATATTCTTCCTCCAGAGCCCAGCTGCCAGCTCAGCGTTATGACAGTAAGGCAGGAATGCTCTATTTTATCTTTATGATTTCTTTCTTTTTACCCTTTTTGTGGCTTCTTAGTGTGCTCAGGAAAACAAGAGCCTGACAGCTCTGAGGAGAGGTTGAAGAGCAAGGTAGAAGGTTGCACAGGCTCTTCCACAGAGGCCCTGCCAGCTCCCTGGGTTGTGTGTGCCACACCTCGGCGCTGACCCCAAATGCTCCCCACTCTTCGAGGACAGCTGCCCTTCCGGAATGCAGACTGCTGGCTGAGGCCAAATGCCACTCCGGGCTTGAGGAGGTACACAGGGAGGGGGCACAGAATCAATGCCTATGGACACTTGGATTTCCTCTGTATACACCTGACATACCCTTGAACCCAGTGGTTTACCTGAGAACAGGGCTCACGTCCATGACCTCTAACCTCTGATGCTGGAGGTTTCACGCAACCTTCTGAACGCCATCCTGCCTTGCACCCTCCCCAGCTAGCAAAGCAAGGCCAGCATGTGTCACGCTGCTCCCGTTGGCAGAAGACATCGCCTGGGCTCACCGCCCCACCCAGTGTTGGCACAGCATCCTTTAAAGCCAAAACTCTCCTCTTACCATTTCCATGATGGAATCATTTCATCTGTAATAATTTTCTGTCGGAGGCTGGAGAGGAGATGGCTGGAGCTTTGCCTGCTGTCCAAACCAGGCACAGTAGAAAGAGACCATTTTTCTTTGTGTTTGAAACCAACAGGAGGATGAGCAGGCCCCATAAATACAGCCAATCAGGAGTATTTTATATCTACTGCTGCAATGAGAGAGCCCACCTGTAACAGAAAAGAAGAGGGATGCAAGGAAATAAGAAGAAAAAAAAGAAGAAGAAAAGGAAGAAAGATTTAGGGAAAGAAGGGAGCAAGGTTGCTCCTTTATTTTGCAACGTCCCTGTAGTTTATGGCAAACTAGTGCTTGGGACTGTCAGGGCTATCCGTCAAGGGCTTGATGCCACTCAAATCACGCCCATTATGAACTGGAATGTGTGTGTGTGTGTGTGTGTGTGTGTGTGTGTATAAGGATGGAGATGCTACTTTCTTATGCATTTCAAATGGAGCCACTCTGGCCTGGAGATGACCTGCCACACGATTTTTAAATTATCTCTGTGTGCGCTCTGCTTGTTTTGGAAATGCTCTAAATAAAAATAATGGACTGTCTTTTAATAAGTCTCATTGTGAGGATTCCACATATCAAACCACGCAGCGCAGCTTGGAGGCAAACATCGGGCATGTGTGATCTCCTGGAAGAGAGACAAATGGTGTTGCGGGGAGCTCCATCTAGGGACCGCTGACAAGAAAATGGCATTCACAAACTGACACATCTGTCAGGGTGGAGGATATTGGCACCTGTCATGCAATCTCAGTCATGACTTTTAATAAAGCTGCTTTCCCTTAGGTAAAATTGGAACTTGACTGTAATATTAGCTGCAAGCACGTCTTGTTTTCCCCTTCAGAGCGCTTTTGTACGTGAGGTGGTTCAAATGAATCTTCAGGCTGAAGTAATGATGTTTACCAGCTCTTTCCCCCTGGCTCCCCAGAACTCCGGATTTGAAAAAGATGTTTCACTGAGTTTTTCCACCCCCCTTCCTTTCTTGCTTTTGCAAAATGTCTCCTTTTGCCAACTAATGCCGCTTTCCATATTTATTTTCATATCACTTGCCTCCCCCCCACACACACACCTCCTCCTCCTCCCTCTCCTCCCCCTTCTGACTGGGTTGTTGTTTGAGTGAATTTAGCCTGGGGAAGTATGTATATCATAAAAACCGGGTTGGGATTTGTTGGCTGTCAGTCAATAAATCAGTCAGAGTTTAATTACCAGGCAAGTGATGGGATGTGGCGACAGGCATCAGCTCCGGTGGAGAGCATTTCTTCTGGGGCAACTGCTATGAAAACCCTAAAAATGAGGTTACTGCATGTGTATGCATCAGATGTGAGAAGGATAAGGGGCAAAAGCAAAACCAAGAAGCAAAAGTTAAGAGGAGGATGCAAAGTTAAGGAACTCTGTGGCTGCAAACAACCCAAGAAAGTTTTTGTTTTGAGACAGTAGCAGTTTCAGGAGTTGTTTCAATAATATATTCTTTAGTCAAAGCTTTTTACTTTGTGTTTGAAAGAAACAGCAGCACTGAGTGCTATGAGATTCCTAGGCTAACATATATTAATTTCATTTCTTTTTGTGACACATTAGAAGCATTTTGTTTGTAATCTATTGAATTAAAAAAAAAAAACTCTAAAAACCTCACTCCCCTCCCTCAAAGAACATCAGAGAGAATAATTAGGTGAGAATCAACAGAATGTGTTAAATGGAGTTTCCTAAAGTGGGAGTCAAGAGGGTTTCTCTGTGGTTGACATTCCCACTGGCCATCTGCTGTTCTTCTGCCCTGGTCCCCCAAAACCAACACTTTTAGGCAAGCTTCAAGGTTGAGTAACCCCAATAGAGAGATTCCGGATTTTTGTTCTATTCTTTTTCTTTTCTTCCAAAGACAATTCACAATCAACATGGATGTCATTTCTGACTACTTGTAAGAAACGCCACCTTCCACGCTGCCTTGTGTCGTAAAGCCATATGTGGAGCTACTGCAGGATATTTTGACTAAAAAGATGTTCTTTTTTCCTTTAACTAGTCTCTAGTGTAGGTCTGCCTATTTATTTGAAACTATTTGACCAACTTAAGGAATTATGGGAATCTTGGGGCAACGTTAAGTTTATGCTTGGAGGGCAAATTCCCTGTTGAGGAGCATAATCCAGAACTGTGGAGGAGACCTAGCATAAGGGCCCTTTCCCAGAAGTTAAATTCCATGGGATTTGCCATGTTATCCTGGATCTTGTCCTCCTCTCTGGAATTCCTTTAGGATTCTATCATTACAAAGATGTGGTGATCATCCACCAAGTGCAAGGGCACAAGATTCCAATAAATATATCATAAAGGTTTAAGACAAAAGATCAGGCAGAATGAGCTGCGAAGCCATGGAAAGGGAATTATGCACATCACCAAAATCACTGGGCTTTGGCTTCTGCCAATTCCTCTTTGCGAAGAAAACGTTTGGCAGTTTGCCCGCAATCTCAGCAGTAAACAGCAGCCACTTCAGTTTAAATTGCTGTTAAGAAACAAAATGAAAAAGCAAAGCAAAACAAAACAGAAACCTATATCACCTGGCCAGAAAATTGCCCTGTGACCTGAATTCTGGAAATGTAAAAAGTAGAACCAGTACTCCTGTGCCTGTTGGCTCTACGTCAAATCCTTCCTCGGCCTCAGTTTACCTAGCCTACAACTCAAACGTCAAAACTCTTGGACCCAGTAAATTCCTCCATGGCTTCAGTCCAGGTAGCAAGTGATCCATTTCCATAAACTAAAGAATGAGCAGGCTTTGTTTAAATGTCCATTGAAACAAATTTTATGACTGCTTCAGTGCTATATCAGATAACCTACTGAGCCCACCGAGCCGATAAAACACATCACCAGCTCCCCGGACGTGTTGGGTTGAGGGAACCAGAGTCTTTCCTGGGGACATTCCCTTTTTGAACAGCTCACCCCATATTAACAACCATTAAGTCCAAACCTGATGGGGAATTTTAAACAGAAGAACCAATAGAAGAAATAATAGTGGTCTTGTCTTAGCGTAGAAAAGAAGACATAATATCATAAAGTGGACAAAATAAACTAAATGCTACCGCAAATTAGCCTAAAGGAGCGTCAATCCATATGGTTTGACGTCTCACAGGGGCAAGACCTGTCTGTATTATCACCCCAACAGGAGTCTTACCTGCCACAGAACCATGTCTAAAGGGAAGACACAGATAATCATCCTTCCCCTCTTGAGGGAAATCAAAATGTGTCCTCCAAAATTAAAAGATAAGCAGGCCACTCATTTAATCCCACAATTTCTGTTGAGTATTATTGACCTACGTCTTCAAATAAGAGAGAAAACACATCCTGGAAGACTTGTGAAGTGTGCTTTTTCCACTGCTTCCAAGCAATTGGAAGCATGTGAACACGTCCCATGGTGATGTTCTGTGCAACATTCTTTGTGGCTGTTCTGGTTAAAATAAACTTTGGGCTCCAGAACAAAGTGGAAATCAGGCTACATCTTTATATTATCCCATTGTGAAAGATCTTCAGGAAGGGGGTTTCCAGAAATGGAATAACACCTCATTACAGTGCTCTAAAATCTTTTATCACTTTATAACCCAAAGATGCTCATTTCCTCTTGTTCATTTAAAAGAGAGAGGAAAGACTTCACTTACCTGCTATGTTTTTAATTTTCATAGGCCAGCTCATTGGAATGGGACAAAGGACCTCCAGAGGGTGGGTGTGGACCTCCCTGTGCGGCAAGCTCCCCAAACCCCAAGCTCCTACAATGTTGTTGTGAGCACATGTTATTCACTGGTTCAGAGAGCCAGTCCACACATTTCCAGTGAAGACCTTCCCCTCTGCCCCTGAGAAAATACAGTTGTGAATAAGAAAGGCAAGTCCTGCTCTTTTAAAAAGGGCCGGTTCTAATGGCTGAGTAATATTCCATTGTATACATAAACCACATCTTCTTTATCCATTCATCTTTCGATGGACACCGAGGCTCCTTCCACAGTTTGGCTATTGTGGACATTGCTGCTAGAAACATCGGGGTGCAGGTGTCCCGGCGTTTCACTGCATCTGTATCTTTGGGGTAAATCCCCAACAGTGCAATTGCTGGGTCGTAGGGCGGGTCTATTTTTAACCCTTTGAGGAACCTCCACAGTTTTCCAGAGTGGCTGCACCAGTTCACATTCCCACCAACAGCGCAAGAGGGTTCCCTTTTCTCCGCATCCCCTCCAACATTTGTAGTTTCCTGCCTTGTTAATTTGCCCCATTCTCACTGGTGTGAGGTGGGATCTCATTGTGGTTTTGATTTGTATTTCCCTGATGGCAAGTGATGCAGAGCATTTTCTCATATGCATGTTGGCCATGTCTATGTCTTCCTCTGTGAGATTTCTCTTCATGTCTTTTGCCCATTTCACAATTGGATTGTTTGTTTCTTTGCTTTGAGTTTAATAAGTTCTTTATAGATCTTGGATACTAGCCCTTTATCTGATAGGTCATTTGCAAATATCTTCTTCCATTCTGTAGGTTGTCTTTTAGTTTTTTTGACTGTTTCTTTTGTTGTGCAGAAGCTTTTTATCTTGAGTAAGTCCCAATACTTTATTTTTGCTTTTGTTTCCCTTGCCTTCATAGATGTATCTTGCAAGAAGTTGCTGTGCCCAAGTTCAGAAAGGGTATTGCCTGTGTCCTCCTCTAGGATTTTGATGGATTCTTGTCTCACATTTAGATCTTTCATCCATTTTGAGTTTATCTTTGTGTATGGTGTAAGAGAATGGTCTAGTTTCATTCTTCTGCATGTGGCTGTCCAATTTTCCCAGCACCATTTATTGAAGAGACTGTCTTTTTTTCCAGTGGCTTCATCAACGTGGATGGAACTGGAGGGTATTATGCTGAGTGAAGCAAGTCAATTGGAGAAGGACAAACATTATATGGTCTCATTCATTTGGGGAATATAAAAAATAGTGAAAGGGAATAAAGGGGAAAGGAGAGAAAATGAGTGGTAAATATCAGAGAAGGTGACAAAACATGAAAGACTCCTAACTCTGGGAAATGAACAAGGAGTAGTGGAAGGGAGGCAGGTGGGGCGTTGGGGTGACTGGGTGACAGCCACTGAGGGGGGCACTTGGTGGGATGAGCACTGGGTGTTATACTATATGTTGGCAAATTGAACTCCAATAAAAAAATAAAATAATTTAAAATTTTTTCAAAAGATCACCATTTTCAGAATAAACAAATGTACTTTAAATGTCTTAAAATTTTGTCAGTTATACATCACTAAACTTGGAAAAAAACAAATAAAAACAATTCCACTCCTTAAAAAAAAACGGGGGGGGGGCGGCATTCTCCTGGGGACAGACCAAAAGCAAACAAACACATAAGCATTAAATCCTATCGGATGGTGGTGAGTGCCACGTGGAAAATGAAATCATGTGGTGTACTAGATGTGGTTTCTTAGTCAGGAAAGATCCCTGTGAAGAGAGGACATGTAAGTGAAGGAGTCAGCTGAGTGGATGTTGAGGCAAGAACATTCCAGATGGAGCAGACAGATGGGAGGTTTGGGAAATGAAATGAGAGCTGGTGTTTTTGGAGTGTAATGAGTGAGGGTAACATGGGATGAGGTGAGTGAGAGCAGGCGGGAGGAAGATGACTGTGTGGGGTCTTGTACCCAGGGCAGCTGTTCCCACTTCCTCCTAGGTTTAAAAGAAATCCTCTGGAAGGTTTCAGAGAGGAGACTTGCCTGGTTTGAATTGATAGGACTTTTAGAAAGATCTCTAGGTTCTTTTTAAGGGTCCAAAAGTAGTTAACAGGGAAACCAAAGAGGGGAATATTGCAATAGTCCAGGTGAGAGATGGCTTGGGGCTTGGGCTGGATAATAGCAACAGAGATGAGGAGATGACAAGAAGTGGACAGATCCAGGAGATACATTGAAGTAGAATCAGCAGGAGTTCCTGATGGCCTGGACGATGCCAAGAGACAGAGAAGTGTATCCTTCATTACAGCTAGGTTGTGCTATATAAGAAATAACACCCAAATCTTAGTGGTTTAAGACAACTCTGATTAACTCCTCCTCATGCCTCACTCCATGCAGGTCAGCAAGGATTTTATTCCATATTGGTCCTGCTCAAAGGATGAAACTCCTCACCTGGAATGTGACTGGTTCTTGAATCAGGAATGAAAGACCATCAAGCACCATGTGTTGACCTGTAAATGTTTCCATGCAGTCGTGACACCCATCACCCCCACTCACAGCTTGTTAGCAAGGACAAGTCACGCAGAAGTGGCTACTCTCTAGGAAGATAGTAGAGAGAGACTGCATATTGGGGAGCAGGATTAGTGTAAATCCCAGGATGTATCAAGGACAATCCCTAGATTGTTGATAGATGCAAGAGCATAGATGGTGCTACCATTTCTTGGCTGTGGGGAAATGAGGCAGGACCTCCTGCGATCCTTCACTATTATTCTAGGTGTTCAATGACCATCTTGTGAGAGACCACAAGCTCCATGCTTTCCAGGTCACCACTGTCCTAAACCCTCTGGCCCCATGACTGGTATATAATACATATTTGGTGACTTTATGACGGAGTTAATGAACCAAAGACTAAGAATGAATCATTAAGCTGTTTGACTTTCCAAGGGTGGTGAACAATTACACCTTCATGCTTCCTGTCCGAAGCCAACTCAGAAGTCCACATTTAAATGTATGTTATAACCAAGGTCCCAGGCTCACAGACTGACTCACACATGAGTTGCTGGCAGCTATAGATTTTCCTCAGGGCCATCATTCGGCTGTCTCAGAGTTTTGTACTTTGGCTCCTGATATCTGCATAAATTGTGGCAACTTATTCCAATACTTAGATTAACTATCTGAATGCCAGTATTTAACTCTCGTTTTTTTGAGTTAGATGAACTTTCCGATCCAGCTGAAGAAGGGATACTTTCTTTGGTCAGTGGAGGTATTTCAACTTGATCCTACCTGCCATTGAAGGTATCGACCATTTTGGAAGGAAAGATTAGCATAAACTATATCTTGACTCCTGAAAGCCGGTACTGTATTCCTTGAGTCTGAGAAGACCTAGTATATCAGAGTAGTGAACATATACAGGCCTACAATGAAAGTCTGATGTATGAATTACTGAACAAATGAATGAACAGATGGATGATTGATTGAGGCTGAAAGATTAATGTTATGACAGTAGTAGGGGGAGGTACACACTTGTGGGGGAAAAAACAGACACTGTTGGAAAAGTATAGAGGTGAATTTGTGAGACTCTCATAGGCACTGACAAATGTCCAAATACTGTCTATCTCAGTTCAGTGAGTTACTGACTAAAGATGAGTGATATTTAAAATTGCAACTCAATAGTCCTTCCCATTCAATGTCAGTGCAACTTGTTATAAAGACACAGGGCAAGATTTAAAGAAATAACCCATAAAATATTTATATAGAGAGATATATAAATAAAATTATGTCATCAGAACTACTAATACCATGACTACCTATGCAATAGTAACCTTGAATCCCAACACTATATATAATTTGATCTAATGAAAACATCCATCAAGTATAAAGTTAAGTTAACAAGGCATAGAGCTTTCAAACCCTTTAAAATCTGTGCTATTAATTTGGATACCTGCTCAAGGGGCCTAAAATACACTTTGGCTATATAAGAATACTAAAATCCAACTAATTTTCTACTGGCATATTAACACGGAGCTGTCTACTTGCAAGAGCAAAAACACAATTCGAACTAGCCTAGAGAAACGCGTGAACCATAAGAACAAACCATAGACAGGGCAGGGGTACAATTGAAAAGCTGTGTGTAATTGAATTTTGAGGATGGCTGAGAGCAGGGACTCAAACACCTAAGTATGCGCCTGTTTGTCAAATCCATTCGTTCATACTATGGACCAGCTTCTTTCACGCTGAGAAGACATGGCAGCCAACAGCCCTAGGCTGTTACATCTGTATCCCTGGGGGGTGTTCAATCCCTTTTCCATGCTGTGCTCAAAGAACCAGGATACCCATCATCTGTCACCTGGAGAGGAAATGGAATATGATTGACAGGTTTCATGCAAACCATGAAGTTGGGGCTCATGGCCAATGGGTAGGAGCACCTCTCCTGAAGAAGATTGGGGCAGAAGAGAACAGTCACACTTATTCTTCTGCCCTTTCTATCTGTTATACACCTTCAAGAGGCTACTGCTATCCCTATTAACTGTGCTGGGCTTGTTTTTTTTGTTTTTCACCCAGTTGTATGGGTGAGAGAATGATAATGTATTACTTTGGGCAGGTATAGCAAGGTGCCACACACTGGGTGCCTTAAACAGCAGAGATTCATTCTCTCAAAAGTCTGCAGGTTGGAAACCCTGGATCATGCTGTCTGCAGGGTTGGCTCCTTTCAATGCCATGAGGGAGAATCTGCTCCAGGTCTTTCTCCTTGGTGGTTTGCTGACAATCTTGAGTATTTTTGGCCTGTAGAAGCGTTACCCTGATCCCTGCCTTCAGCCCCATCTGCCTTTTCCTTGCCTGCAACTGTGTCCACATTTTACCTTCTTATAAGGACACTAGTCGTGTTGGCTTAGGGCCCACCCAAATGCCCTCATTTAAACCCAATCACCTCTATAAAGATTCTATCTCCAAATAAGACCCCACTCTGAGAAACTGGGGGTTAAGAGCCCAACTTTTCTTCTTTGGGGAGACAAAATTCAACCTATTACAGAGGGTGATGGGCTTTTCTGCTAAATAAAAACAATGGACTTGCTGAGAATTAATATCATTCAAGCTACTTTTTCTCTAAATCAATTCTTCTTAAACCTTCTTCTACTTGTTAATTTCTTGCTTTCTGAGCATTCCAACTAAGCTTTAAGGGTTTTTTTTTAACTAAAATTAAAATTGTCAATTTGTATTTAACTGTAGCAACACAAACATAAACAGCTTTTCTTGATTCTTACCTAATAATAAGTAATTACACATTTTTTTCTTTACAAACCTATGAACAATCAACATGCAATGTATGTTCTTAGAATTTTTTAAACTGAATTAGTTTTTCTTGAGACTATTACTCATGCAGAACATTGCATATTTCCCCATCTACTTACTGAAACAATCCTCAGCAAATGCAGTTGCTGTGGTACACAAGTTTAAAATTGTGTTATAAATGGTGGTCATCAAACACTGAATCTTCTTTTGAACATTGTGTCTGTCCTCCATGTTGTACCAATAGGTATTAAAGAAAGAAGGTAAGTGGAAAAATAAATTACTAATAAAGGGCATTTTTCATTGTTACACTCTGTAAAGGGTTTCCTATGAGAAGGCATCATGAGCAAGGATTAATCTGAAACTTCGTTTTAAAATCATGTCATGCTTTGTGCCGGTCTGAAAAACCATCTGTGCCCCCACTCCCATCCCCCACCCCTGACAAGCCACTGGGAAGACTTGCTGGAGTCAAGGAGCAGACGGAATTTCTGGAGACCCTGCTCACCTGTTTTGTGCTCTTGGAATATGTCGACATTAATTGGCGTTCATTTTGGGAAGGCTGTGATGGCCTCCAGTGGTGTATGCTGCTTGTGTACACGTAAACACTGATGTGTCTTTCCTTTATTCTGAGAATGACAGTGGAAGAAAGTGTGTTCTGGATGTACTGACATCAATATATTGTTACAATATGAGTAACAAGACAGCCCACTGACAGATGGGGCTGTTCCGTTTATAACACGCACGCTCCCCTTTCTTCCACACTCGGAGGATGAGGGTGCTTGCCACGTGCTGGGAGCAGAAGCAGTAGCTGATATTTAACAATGACACATTATGTGCAATGGATTCTCTCCCTGTGCATGTGCCCTTGTGTTCAAGTCCCAACACCAAGGACTGATGACATACTCCATTTGGCAGGGTTACCCAAACTTACCTCCCATTGGAGTTGCAAGGAGAGAACCCACCCTCTGGGTATGCACACACGGGGACACTCACAAAGAAATGCAACCACCTCGGTAGGACGCTATTAAGTCCTGGAGACTCCCAGCCCAAAGCCGTGCAACTCAAGAGTTCTAGCAGCCCGGGTTTTTTGTTTTTGTTTTTGTTGTTTTACATTTTTTTAATTTAAATTCAATTTGCCAACATATATATATATCGTATAACACCCAGTGCTCATCTCCTCAAGTGCCCTCCTCATTGCCCTTCACCCAGTTACCCCATCACCCCACCCAGCTCCCCTTCCTCAATCCTTTGTTTGTTTTCCAGAGTTAGGAGTGTCTCATAGTTTGTCTCCCTCTCTGATTTTTCCTACTCGTTTGCTTCCAGGTTTTACTAGGTGTTTTCCTTCCATTTCAGTGACACATACTTCTTGTTTCAAATCACCGCTGCTAAAATTCGATCAAAACCAGCGCCACATATAAGGATGTGCTTTTGGCTCCTCCCTTCCCCTCATACAGGTGCATAAGCATCAGCATGAATCCAGTGGAAGGTAGAGGAGAGGCCCACCACAGTTTGTGCAACCACGGGTGTAACAACGCTGCCTTTAGCAGACCCTGCTCTTCCAGGCGGCAAAAGTACTTGGGACCCGGGAGGGCACAGAGTAAGATGTTTTCTCAACAGTTTTCCAAGCAACGATACACAGACAAAAAGGTCAGAGTCTGGCGGCCTCACTCTAGCATATGCACACCTATTTATGAAGACACTTAGCATGGATTTAGTAAGTTCACAGCAAAGCTCCAGGGGCGCCTGTCTCTTTAAATCCGTCTCCTCCCAAGTGAAATTTGTGGGCCTGATGAATGGCAGAGCAGAGTCATCCATAAAAGGGCAGAGGAAAATCACACTCATTTGCATACAGTAATTATTCTGTGAATCAGGCCACCTTTATTGCTGCAGAAAATCTACTGTCAGCATCACTCTATAGATCACGTTTGAAAATCCAACAGCTGAGGAGAGTAATTGTTTGGAATCCATGTGGTCCAGTACTCCTGTCTCCAGCATGTCAATTATCCTGTGTCTAGGTAGACAGCAAAGTTTCTGGGTGTCATTCAACTGAGCCTGTGTTTTCTTCCTCCTCCCTGCTTTTCTGGGAGGTCCCTACAGATCGGGCATGGCTCTTGTTCCAAAGGACGTGTGTGAGCATGGGCATGCACTGCACCCAGAGGACTTGAGAATAACCCTGGACTTGACTGGTCAGAATTGACATCAAACATAAATGGTGGTGGGGGCGGGTGCTGTCCTCCCTTGTCTAGAACCCTGCCCTGGCCGCATCAACCTGCTAGCACATGTACACATCACCACATCTACTCACTCCCGCTGTGTCTACCTTATCCCATGTCTGGAAGTGAGTCCCAGACATGACCGCCACACACGTGTCCCTGATGGAGAAGACAAATGCATGCATTACCTCTTAGTGGCTCTCCAATTTTAGGAAAATAGGGGGAATTGAGGTAGAATAGAAGAGAAGCTATGCCCACGGCTTTGAAAAGGAATACAAGGAATAAATTAATCATTTATAGGGTGGTAGAAGGATGCCTACCACCTATTTTGATCCCCAGAGGAATGGTTTAAAGGCCTGTTTCCATTGAGAAGAGTTGGTCTAGGGAGTCGTTGAAAGAGCAAAACTTACATGAGACTTGATTCAAAGAGTTAGCAAGAATAGCACAAGCAGAAAGGCTCAACCCAGGGATGGTCAAGAGTGAGATAAACAGCTAATGTGATTGACACAGGTGCTTTTCGATTTTGAGCGTTTACATTGTCACTTAGAGGTACCCGGCTTCCTCCTGGTCTGCAGGTTGCAAGATGCACAGAATAAGGGGGCCAGAGACCACACAGAGCCTGAGAAACAGCTCCGTGGGCCAAATGTGGTCCTCACGTTTTGATCTGTCCTTTCTGTACCTGGGTCTAAATGCCTGTTGTAAAAACAGAGTAAAGATTTATGTATATCAAAAATTCAAAGAAGACACCTGAGGTAGAAAAGGCAACATTTGAAATACCATTAGCTGAAGGGCTATGTAGAGCCACATTACTGCTGCCAGGAATTCACATAGGAAGTTAGAAGGGACAAAAATCAGCTAGGGTAGTGCTGGAAGGTCTGTAACTAGAGATCTCAAGTAAACGCATCCCAGCCTCAAGGACTGCTACAGGCTGAGGTTTGGTTTGGATAAGTTACTTGAGCATAAATGTTTATTAAAGGTTTATATTCTCTAGAAATCTTGGTTTTTCTTTTTCCTCTTTCACTTCTTATTTTTTAAAAAAATGTTTTTCACAACATGGATGAACCATAAAGACTTTATATGATGTGAAGTAAGTCAGGCACAAAAGGGCACGATCTCCTGCACAATTCCACTCACAGGAGATATGGGAGGGGGGTTAAATTCATAGAGATGGAAAGCGGATGGTGGGGGCCAGGGGCTGGGGAGCCACTGTCTTATGGGGATACAGCTTCAGTTTGAGGAAAGGTTCAGCAGATGGATGGTACACTGTGACTGTACTCAATGCCACTTAAGGGCACAATGGCAAATTCTGTGTCGTATATATTTTCCCCAATAAAAAAATAGTATCTACCTTACAAACTGTTTCTCTTCCTGGATAATGGTGGTGGTGGTGGTGGGGAAATCCAAAGAGAATGTTACAAAAGTTACAAAAAATGGCAAAAGTACCAAGGATTTTGATCAGAGATGGCATCTTCAATAAATTAGTTTCTTCCTCTCTTCTTAGAAATATTTGGGAGGACTCGTGAGTTTTAGCACAAACCCAACTCTGCCAGAAGAGAGAAGGACCTGAGGGGTGGAGAAGGCACATCCACCACGCTTTGAAGAGCAAACCACAGGTGTTGGGGAACACAGTAAACCTTCTAATCCATTGATGTTATTATACTAGGTCTTCTAATAATTCAGAAATAATGAGTGTATTACAACTCCAGCCACAGTCTCCATCACAACACAGACCTTGGGAAGATGGCAATAGTTAGTAGTAGGTGTATGCCACCATTGTCGGTCTAAGTGATGATTGTCCCACTGTTCTCACAACTGCAGGGATATTTATTTGGATGCTCTTCCAAATTTATAGGTAACCAACCTGAGAGAATGGTTTGGTGGTTAACAAACTCACAAAATTAGCGAATGTTGGAAGGAGGCGTGATGCCACCAAATTCCACGCCTCACTCAGTGGCTCTGTTCACAGCCTTCCTGCAGAATTTATCCTGTAGCTCCTCAGGTCTATTTTCAGTGACAGGACAAAAGCTGATATTTAAGTGAAAGTGGGATGAGTTGATGCCATCGATACCACTACTGACATAAGAGGCAGCCTTGCAAAGATTACAAAAAAACCTTTCACTTCAACTTCCAAAATAACAAAATAAGGTCCAATCAAGATTCAAAAACTCAAAAAAAAAAAAAAAGATTCAAAAATTCTTCGTTACTCAGAAGCTGCTCACCTTTCTATTCTTTTTCTGCCTTACTGGTCAAGTTTCTGATTTCGTCAAGTTGATCCACACAAAAGTGGAAAACCTTCCGTAAAATCGTGCAGCACAAATACTAGAAATGGAAGAGTCTCTCCTAATTTAACCTTCCTGAGAATGTTTAGTTTTTGTCATTTTTGTTTGAAGGTATACATTTCTGTTGGTCACTAAAGGGATCACCACATTTTAAGTGCTAACCAAGGAGTTGCAGAGGGAGTGTTCGTGAACAAAAGGCATGGCTTCTCCAAAGCACTTGAGGACACCTGGAGTTGCTGAGTGGGTTGTGGGATCCCAAGGACTCAATAAAGGGAAATACGGGGGTGGCCTGGGGGTGACAGACTGGGCCTGGGAGAGTAAATGAGCCGCATGGGCTGAGTCTTGCTTTCTGTGGCACTTAACAGAAAGAGAGGGTTGATTCCAAAGGGGCTGGAACTAAGCAGATGTGAGATGTGAGTACATGGCAGGACGAGTCAGCTCGCCATAATGGGAAAAAAACCCTAAGGACTTTGAAATTCACTTATTACTTCAACTAAGACTCCCCAAGAAGGTATAATGTCCTGAAGTCACAGGTACAAAGAGAAAAGGGACCCCATCAATCGGAAGTCAAATTGCATGAGTAGTATCAGGCCATTGGGCAGCCAAGCTTTACCATCAACCTGATTCTGACCTAAGAACTCTATGGTCAGAATGTTTTGACACAGTTAGAATAACCTGGTTCAAGAGTGAGGGCCACTTCTTACCAGTTTTGCCTTCTTTCCTGACAGGGCCAAATAGTTTGCTTTGCAATGAATAGACATTTAATAAATACCACAACCTGAGCAAAATATTTGTTGATTTATTAGATAGAAACTCTAATGTAAGTGATTAACAGGGTGAGGGGAGGCAGGCTTCAAATGGAAAAGCCATGCCACCAAGAAAATAAATAGCAAAGATTTTAGCATATTTTAGACTACCGATAAAATCAGTTTTAAAATTTTAATTTAAAATTCACATTGTATAAATGGCCAGATTGGTTCAGGCTGTGTTGTGGGTTAGAATTTTAAGTTTTCTCTACATAACTTCATATGCAGGTCATGGCAAGAAACTGCTACCGTGTAATTTTTTTTCAAATTTCCTATATATCACATGAATTATAATGCAAAAAAAAAAAGAGGAGGGGGAGAGAAACAGAGAGAATCAACTTAAAATATCCCCATATATTGTGATATATTCCCTCCATGTGAAACATAGTATTTTACTGCAAAGGGCCCCGTCTTGGGCATACTTGGCATATTCTAGCTCTGCAGCAGTTTACCCTTCTTGCCATCCTCAGCGAGCTATGCAGATCTCTGGAGACCTATCTGTTGTGTGGTAGGGAAGTTTAAGGCGTTATCTGGAAAGCAGTCCAAGATGGCCAAGTTCATTAATGCATTAGGCCCATGAATAGATGGGAGGCAAATTTACTTCTCAGAGTCTTGTGTTCCCAAAGATGAGCATAGAACTCTCACATTTGCACATGGTAAAACCACTCTGAGAGCCAGAGAAAAGCCCAGTTAACTCATGATCTACTACTCTCTCCTGTATCCTTTGGTTCTTGGGTGACCACATGCCCACCATCCCTTGGGTGGTAGTAATGAATGCTGACACTTTTCTTTTCTAATTTTTTTAAGAGAAAAAGGGTGAGGGGAGGGGCAGAGAGAAAGAGGGAGAGAATTTCAAGGCAACTCCATGCTCAGTGCAGAGCCCAACCTGGGGCTCAATCTATGACCCTGAGATCACAACCTGAGCTGCAATCAAAGTCTGACACTCAACCAACTGAACCACCCGGGCTCCCCTAAATGCTAATACTTCTAAGCTAAAATTCTATATATTTTATCTTCCCTGTCAGAACTCAGTGGCCAAGGAAAGTGCTGAAAAGGTACACAGAGTTTTGGTTCTTTTTCTCCTTCTAGCAAGTAGTGCTACTTCAGGGTTCTGCTGTTCATTAGGGATCAAGCTGCCAATATTGGCTTGCTCAGATTAGCTCTTTATATAACTGTACCGATACCAGTGTTTGCATTCCTCTTCAACTGAAAATTTGTCAGAGAAGAAAAGCATTAAACCTGTCACCGCAGATAAAGATCAGATGTTTGATTTCAAACAGAAGAAGCAAACACTCCACTATGGACTCCATTAACTCTTGAGAACTCTACTCAAAGTAATGTGAAGAACTAAACCAGAAGTGGGAAGGGGGAATAAATCCAAATTTCACCGCCATTTTAACAGCTACAGAGGATATTGGACTTGGAACAGAAACACAGAGGAGAGGGACCCAATGCTAAACCCTTTCCACTTTTTTCCTTTGTTTCCTTTTATTACAAATGTGCTTTCACAGCACACGTATAGCTAGCACATGCTATGTGGAGACCAAATGAGGCTCAGCCATTTGCATATAACTAAAGGTTTGGGAAGATCCCTGTAGAAAGAGATTTGGACATTAGAAAACTCAAGGCATGTCGTTACGCCTCCATAGCAGGATTAGAAAACCAACCCCTTATCGATGAATTAAATGCGTCCTTTCAAAACCTCCTTGTGGTTCCACATTTCTTCTTACCTCCATTAAAATAAAACCAATGGGTTTCTCTATTTCACTGAATAATGTAAAAGTCATTGGCTTTGATCTTAACCTAAACCTGGAGTTTGTATGGCAGCTATTGCCTAGCGGTCTATTCACTAAAAAGATTACCCTGCATACTAGCTCGGCAGCAAGCCAGATGACAAGTGCTATTGCTCCCATTTTGTGGATTCAGACATCTGGGCAGTGAGACACTGAGAGACATGCTGGGTGTCAGAGGAAAATTAGACTCTCAAATTTAGTGCACTTGTATTACACTCTCCCAGAAAGGAGGTATGAGGAGGTAGACCAGAAGTCAGGAATCTGGGGCTGTAATCTCAACTCTGGTATTGACTCATCCTCCAGCCTTAGGCAAGTCATTTCACCTCTGCAGTTCCCTCTCGACATTAGGTAAAATTGACAATCCCTACCAACCCTCTCCTCCCCTGCTGCGAGGATTAATGAAATGAGACCTGCACCACACAGCTTGTTGGTAGAAAGGCTCTCTATAAATACAAAATATGCTAAGTGCCTTCCTACAGGTTCTGGTCGGGTTCAGCAGGCCTCCCGAGATAGGACTACTACTGTGTGCATTTGAATAAGCTATCCCTCAGCACCCCTGGGGCCACCAAGGCACAGTGACACCACGGCCTCCACACTGGGGAGGGACACACGGGCTGCCAAGTGTTCTTGCTGGCCCGGGAGTACCCTGGGCCACCTCCCTGTGGCTGGGATGGGTCACCCAACTGGCAACCTCCAGGCAGTCACTCGACCTCCTCAGACCAGCTCTGGACATCAGAAGAATCTCCTGGTAGGTGGGGTTGTTCTTGGAAATCCCATCGATGGCAGCTGGGCCCGGGAGGCTCTGGGGCAGTGGTGCAGAAGCTTCTGGGCTCTCTCTGGCTCACAACGGAGGGCCATGAGACTTCTGATAGCAAGTGGCCCAGGATGGGGAGTGAAATATCGGTAGGCAACCATTCCTAAGTGAGTGGAGGGGAAAGCAGATGGGACCTGGGACTCACATGGTGGGCACAGACTGCCCTGAGCACGATCAAGGGATGGAGACTGTGATCTTTCCCTTTCACACTGTGACACACCATGGGACACCATGGGACACTGTGGCCCCTCTTGACTCTGCCCTTGAAAAATGCTCGAAGGGACTTCTCTTTGGGTGCATGCCCTCCTCTGCTCTGACTTCACACACAACACATATGGTGGTAACTCTCAAAATGTATCTCCAATCAGGAGCTCTCTGGAATGTGAAGGCCATTTATGCACAACTTCTCAGCCAGCATCAGGCTGGGCCGGCAAATGGGCTTACCCAGTTCAGCGCATCCAGCACTGGAGCTCTCACCTTCCCCCACAAGAACCCCCTTCTTGGTCTCGGGTCATGGCAGCTCCATCTTTCCGGAGTCTCAGGCCAAAGATGACTGGAGTCACCCTGCACGTCTGTCTTCTCATGAGTCCTGTCCAGTCTTCAGGAGGCCTCTGGGCACCACATCCCAGTTTTCCCAGATGCACTGTCCCCTGACCTCCTGGTGGCAACCACCCAGCCTGGATCCATGCCAGCGCTACTGCCACAGGGATCACTGAGCCCCGTGCATGCCTCTGTGGCCACCCTTCTGCTCTATAAGGTCACCAGTCATATGAACACACACACTGATGACCTCATTTTAAAGTAATCACCTCTGTGAAAACCCTATCTTCAAATTAGGTCTCAGTCTGAGGGTTCAGCATTAGGACCCCAACTTGTCTTCCCTTAGGGGACACAATTCAAAGCAAACAAAACACGTGGCATATGTTCATCAAATGTGTTTGCCTCTATTGTCTGTTTTTCCTTGCTAGAAAGTAAACTCCGAGAGGCAGGAGTGTGTGCGTGCATGTGTGTGTGTGTGTGTGTGTGTGTGTGTGTGTGCTATCCTCCTGATATAAAGTAAACTAAGCATTGAGAGTAGGGATTGGAGCATAAGAGAGGTCGGTAAATACTTTTAAGTGAAGGAATGGATGGACTTTATCATGGTGCGCAGGCAAGTTCTATGTCTTGCCCAAAGACGTGCAGATATTTTGCCCGAAAGTCTGGACTCAGATCTCAGGGCCTTGAGTTCCACAACACAGGATTAGGATAAATCACTGATTACATGGGGCGAAGGGGGGGCATGATAGACATGATGAGATTATTATCAGATGGTAAATGCAGGCTGCAAAAGCCCGGGAATCTGGCTAACTCTGATGCGGAACTTTTCCAGGCTCTGGTTTCAGACAGGTCGCCGGGAGCACCGGGGTGCCCGTGAGAGCCTCCCACTCGGCGTCTCTGTGTTAATCAAACAGCACAATAGTTGCCTGGATACCCTCCTCATTTCATCAGCCACGGTGGCCTGTTACCAATTTCCAGAAAATGAAATGAGACCCCTGAGGACTGTAATTTGGGGAGTGCAGTAATTTAGGAATGTTTAAAGGGATCTGGAAAACCTGTCCAGCCAGTTCCTTCTCAGGCACAAATGGCAGGAGGCCCGGGCACGCGAGGGTGAATACCCAGCACTGAGCTGCTGAGCTTGGCCTCCTTATCAGTCTCCCTACCAGGGACCTTTTGTTTGTTTACTCACTTAGATAAACTCTTGAATCCTTGGGAATGCTCCAATAAATCTGTTTCCCTAAATACTTCACTCTTGTTTATAGAACTCCTTCAAAAGATGTGACAGCTTATGGCAGACAGAAACGAGGCCTGTCTCTTAGCAAACTCTGTCCTCTTCCCTTGCCCCAAATATTTCTGGAGAACGTAAAGCCCTCTAAGTCATGATCTCAAGTCTTAGCCTAAGTGGATAAGCCTCGCTGGGATTCCTTGGGGTCCATTTTGCATATTCTCAGTGTCGTTTCATGGAAACTAAGCTCATTCCTTAATTACATTTGGGTTCTGTAACATATTTCAATATATGGCCATAATATAATGACTCTTCCAGCCAAAGGCCATGAACTTAATTTTTACTTTTCATCGTTATGAAAACAATCCAGTAGAAAATTCTGATCACTGTGCTTTTTACAGAAACAGAGTTTTAGCAAATAACACCCACGTGTTTTCTGGGCCACGATGAGTCCGGCATCAGACCAGGCTCCCGTGCGCGGTTTCACAGTTCCCAGGCAGTTGGGTGTAAGTCCAACAGCCTTGCCTCTATTATCTGTCTAATAGATTATCCTGCTTCATATCTCCGTGGCACCAGATGGCATTATCTCCTTAGACTGGCTGTTGCCTTGTTAATACAGAGTTACATAGAAACATTAAAGGTCAGGAGGATACCATATGGTCTATTCTGTCCTGCCCTTTTATGCCCAGGAAAGGCCAAACCATCATCCGAGCTTCGCCTCCGCCAATAGCTGCTCGTATTTGATTGTCCGTTTGACTCATTATTCCATTTCTGCTGAGACGCTGCAGCCAACAATGCCTTCCACGTCTACACGGTGGCCATCACTTGTACATCCCAAACATCTTCGAGAAAACTGACCTGTAAACAACCGGTATCCAGTTTCTTCCATTTAAATGCTGTGCTAGACATTTTTTTTTAAATAGATACATTTTCTAACAGTTTGCATATACTTTTCTAACGCTTTATACAGAGTTTATATTGTGGGTCTCCTACCCATGGGTTTGTAATTATCATTTGCAATCTGGGTTCTATTTGCGCGATCTGCTTCTTTTTTTTTTTCTTTCTTTCTTTCTTTTCTTTTCTTTTCTTTTTTTTTTTTTTTTTTTTTTTTTGCCAAGGATGCCAGTCTGTTCTCGTCGGGTAGGTTTTAACCCCTCTTTCATCTTTTGGCTGTTGCTGCAAACATCTCCCATTCAAACAGAGAGGCCTTTGCATCTCTCCAATGACTCCGGTTCTAATAAAATGAAAAGGTTGAACTGTTGACTTTGGAGGCAGAGCTTCTGAACAAGAAACATCCTAGCTTGGAGCCAATAGCTATTATCAGTTCCAGAAGACTCACCATCAGATGTTCTTGCAGGAGCTGATGCTAGACTAGAGTCAGTGCATCAATAATTCTGACCCCGAGCCTTTTCGTGTTCAAGTACCTCATGCACATGGGTGGTGACTTCCTGATGCACCTTGTCTGACTTGGCAGCTCATTTCCATCCTCTCTTTGCCTCTCTCTTCTTTTTTCCCTTTTTATTTTCTGTTATTTTTTTTTGGGGGGGGAGGCTCAAGAACTTGGATGAAAGAGTGGATTTGTCTTAAAAATCTCTCTCTCTCTCTCTCTCTCTAGGACAGTGTGCCACTACCGTCAGCAGATTCACCTTCCATTTCCTTTGCCGCTGTCGACTTACAATCCTTGAATTTATGCAAAGCGTTTGTCCCAATAATTTAGATGAAATCTTTCTTCCCTCCCTCTTACTTTGGGCCTTGAAGGTCAGACAATTGAATTTTCACCAGATACAATTAAGAAATAATTACTCTGTGAAAAAGCAAGGATACAGATCAGTTATTAACCTCAACGCCTAATGCCCTCCCCACTCCCTTACTCTCAGACAGCTTAGAAATGCTGTTTATAATTTCAGGTATTTCCCCCCTTTTTTCTTTTTCTTTATAAGTAGTCTGGCTCTATTTCTGGTGTCTCTCACAGGTTCCAGGATCATGAGGTGAGCTTATGCCTGCACCTGCACCGTGTGAAGCTGGTGCCCCGGGCAGCATCGCAGCATCACCTTGCCACTCTCCCTGGGTCGTTTCAGTGCCACTTGTAATCAAATAATCTGCAAATTCTTTTTTAAATTACATAGAAAGAGGAAGATCCAAAGTACTCTAAATGTATTGCCACTTCATGTGGGGATAGTAGTGATCATGAATCTGCCTCCTGGGGCTGCTGCATGCTTTCCCGAAGGGGGCAAGTCAACCATTTATCTCAGTGCCTGGAGAGCAAGGAGGGCTCGCTGAGCAGTATTATTATTGCATGAGCTCTCCTGATGACTGTGAGGTGAGTCTTATCACTCCTATTTCCCAGGTAGATAAGCTGAGGCACAGTCAGGTGCCTTCAGCTCAAACTGTGAGTCTGTGAAAAGGCAAGACAAAAGCCCAGATATCTTAAATTTTATCTGATTGATACACGGTACCACCCGACAATATAATACAATATCTATTACAGATAGAAATGAGTCTCCTGGTTACCGTTTCCCCCAAACAAATAGAAATAGAAGTCATCCAACCCTGAAACCCACATAAGTGCAGGTAGATAAAAGCTCTTCCTCTGGGGCCATGGTCAAGTGTGGGATGGAGTCTCGGATCCAGGTGAGGGCAGAATCAGACGGCCCAGACTCGAGCGAGGCTGCCTGCGGAGCCCGGGTTAGGGTTGGCACCTGGTGTTTGGGGTGACTGAAACAAACCTCCAATGGTCGCAACACTTATCTCGATTAAGCCCCACTCCCAAACCCCTGGGCTCATCCTCAGCTCTAATAGTGTGTCAGTGATGGTGACCAGTAAATTAACCCTGGAAAACACTTATTGATCTCTACCTCAGATTGCTGACTTCAAAAAAATGTCATTGTTTCATCACATACACTGTTCTGCCTCATTAGCTGCTGTCACCATGTTCCTGGGCACCAAGGGACTCATTATTCGTGACGCAGGCCTCGGCATGAACTTGCCGGGCAGTTTCCGGACAGAGGCAACAAGTGTTGCTCTCTCTCCCACCCTCTTCCTCCACTTGTGGTCGGAAAGGGACTCAGTCTTGCTCACCCACCAATGGGCGCAAAGCTACAACTCGAAGGATACTCTCCAGCCCTCTGTCCTTCACAGCCTACAGAGAGCGTGAGCTTAGGCTTCCTCAAAGGCTACTTTCAAAGCCTACTCGGGCTCCATTTCATGGAATAATTGTCACCTCCTGGGCTCCTAGTGATGACCCGCTCACCCCTAGGAGCATTTCATAGTAGAAGTCATTGAGCTCCATTAGATGAGGCTTAATTAGATTAAGCCTGATTCTACCTTTAAATAATGGTTTCAGATTTTTTTCTAACTTTCCAAATTCAGAAGCCAGTAAATATTTGTCAGCAGGTTGCCTTCCCCAAAGCCAATCCACCATTAATATAACATTGATGAACTTCAAGATGTCAAATATTCTGAAAAGGAATATGTCTCTTTCCAAGTCTATGAATATATGCTAGCTGATTCCACTAGTTTTACTTAATTGACGACAGAACAAATTAATTTAAAGCAATTTCAATCAAACTTTCTTTTTTTTTTTTTTTTCCATGGCTTGGTTAATAGCCAGTTGAACCCATCAAACAATCAAAAGGATCATGGACACACATGTTAGATTCAGTTGGTAAATTTTATCCATATTCTCTGATATTTAAATATTACCTAACTATACTCTTTATTTCACTTTTCCAGAGGAAAATTTTCTCCTGGGAAAATAAATACATTCAGTATGGTATTATAATAAGAATTCTTTCATATGCAGATTGAAGTATAACATCTATGCATTTAGAAAGATTAACAACCTCCATATTCTTTCTTAGTTGGTGCTGATATAAATATATATATTTAAGAACATATTAAATATTCTTTGCAGATGTAGCCAAACACCTGCTATTTATGCTATCTTCAGAAACCTTAATTGCCCACTCTTGAATACATATCTTGGAAGAATTTAATGGTGCGTTCCGGGTACCTATTCTGGAGGTGATCTTCTCAGAATCTGTGGAAGAGCAACCAAACTCATGACTCTGAGGAAGAAGGAAGATTGAGGAAAATACCATACCAGGCATTATGGTAGCATTAATAAACAACATGTACAATCACTAAAACTCTGATCTCAGGCAACAAATCTGAAATGGCTCATTATCAATTTCCTGGGAAGTACACCAACTAAATAAATACTAATAGGCACAAAGCAGCTGGAATGATGATCAGAAAGCTTAATTTCTGACAAGATGTAGATGTGTAGCCATGCCTGCCCACAGTGATTATCAGTTGAGTGACAGTATTTAGAGGAATCAGTTAACTGGGGGGACTCAGAAGAACTGGTAACCTGATTGAAGGAGGGGCCATAACCATTCTAGAGAGACAAAGGGAGCTATCAGGGAACCAGAGTGTGAGCACCATCAGGAGAAAACTCCATCATCCCATCTCATGACCTGTTAGATGTGAGAGGAAGAAAGCTCAAAGGAAACAACTGGCATTTCCTGAGAAAATGTATGAACATGATGTTCCTGGAGATCAAAAAAGTTTATCTAATCCCTCCAATATATCTATTTTTGTTGCCCACAGGGGTGCTGATTAATCTATTCTTAGAGATTTCCATGAATAAGCTGATGTAGTAACATTAGAGTTTATCAAGCCTTTCCAGTAATATGAAAACCCTTCCCTAAAAAAAGAAGCCTAGATGTTGGTTGGGATGGAGTATTGCTTCAAGCAATACTCCAACTGTAGTAGCTCCCCAAAGATGCACACATCCTCATCCCCAGAATCTGTGAGTGTGTCACCTAACATGGCTCAAGGCACTTTGCAGATAGACCTTAAATAGGGAGATTTTCAGGGATTATCCGGGAGAGCCCAAGGTCATCCCATGAGCTCTTAAAAGCTGGAAGCAGAGGAGATGCGGCAGGTGGAGGAGTTAGAAGAGTACTTAAGGCCTGCCATGCCTTCCTGGTTTGAAGGAACCACTGCATGATAGATGTGGATGGCCTTTGGAGCAGCCAGCACCCAGGGTCTTGGCCCTGGGGCCCAGGCAACTAACTCAACAGCAACACACATGCACTTGAGGTAGACTCTCCCCCACCCCCACCCTCGGCCTTAGGACTGGAGCCCAGTCGGGCAGTACCCAGTAAGACACTGAGTGCAGGAACCAAGCAAGCCCACCTGCACCTTTGACTCCAGAACTGAAAGATGATAAATAGGTGTACTTCTAAGTAGCTAGGTTTGTAGTGAATTTTGTAAAAAAAATTAGTAAAAAACAAAAACAAAAAAAAAAAACTAACAAAAGTATTTTTGGCAGTATTTTGAAATGTTCTTATTAATTAAATAAACTTTCCCTCTGTACATTAGGATTTGAGTCCACTGTTGGGGAAGGCAAGCTTATCTGACTCTGCAAATGATCCAGAGCCCAGTTCTTTGGGACACAACATGCACAAAGCACCTGATGTGTTTATGCCTGCCATAGCTGGGTATGGCACCCTGCAGGCTTCCTGGCAGCCACACGGGATGAGCAACGCAGAATCATTGCCTGTATGAGCCGCCCCATGCAGCATTTAAGGTATGTTGGAAAGGCTTATAGCATCTCCCCAAATCACTTCTCCATTGCTCCCTCTTTATTTACAGGATGATTCTACTGATCAGATTTTTTTTTTTGCCTAATGCAAATTTCCTGGTAAGGAAGTGGGGATTCTTATCTACATGTTAGCAGACATGCAATCAATTTCTTCCAAATATCTAGGGTAATCAGTTTCAAGACAGTCATAGGGCTTCTCTGGGTCTGGAAAAAAGGCTTAGAGGAAAAGTTAAATTGACAGAAGAGGCACTCTGAGGGAGGCAGGGTGAACTCCAAAGGCACTGAGGTCTGAGGCAGTGGGTCTTTGCCTGGAAGGAATGTAAAACCAGGAGACAGAAGAAGGGCACAGAAGGAGAAAGAGGTTGGCAGAACCAACTTGCACAGATCGGGAAATTTTATGGAGGGATGACTCTGGGTCAGGGCCTGACTCCTTTCCCGTCTACCTATGGACCCCTTTTCCAAATAATGTTTTTAAATGAATAAAAAGGATCACGTAGGATTATCAAGGGGACCAATTGCCTTGAAATTCAGCTATCACAATATTAAAAAATTTGTATGATATCATAATATGCTCCTTTCGTAATTTTAAGTAACTTAAAATAGTTTGAATAACCATACCAAAATTTCAAAGTAGTGACAGGAGTAAATATTTACAGGAGTAAAATATTTACCCCTACTTTACTTAGTAGATATTTTAAGTTATCTGCCACACTACAGATATGATGTGAACACATCTGTAAGTTGTATTGTTGTCAAAGTGGCAATACTGCTTACGCTCCTACAATTTGTGGTCCATGTTCTTCACTAAAAGATGCTTCTTAGGGCACCTGGATGGCTCAGTTGGCTGAGTGTCCAACTCTTGGTTTTGGCTCAGGTCATGATCTCTGGGTTGTGGGATGGAGCCCCTGCATCAGGCTGCATCCCTGCCCTCAGTCGGTAGTCTGCTTGAGATTTTCTCTCTCTCTCTTTCTCCACCTCTGCCTCTCCTCCTACTCTCTCTCTTTCTTAAATAAACAAATCTTTTAAGAGAATACTTCTAAGTTAGAGGTAATTCCAAAATTAAAATGTAAATTTTGCTCATCCCAGGCCATGGGCTCCTATGAATTCCCCACAGAAACACCCCTTTGAGGAGCAGCCTGGGAGGATCCACAGACCCTAAGTGAAGAACTCCTGACCTGGGGTACCCAGGGGCCTCAGCCACTGCATACCACTTAGTTTGCTTTAGTAACTTACAATGTAAATTTTATGAATAAAAACTTGAAAATATATTAAATTTATAAAAATGAAAACATAATTCAAAAATAAAGGAGTCAGACAAATGAAGCAGCCAGAATTCTGCTACATCACACAGGCAGATAATTCCAAAACATATTTTGTACAAAATTATAAGTCTTGTTTTCCTCTGAATAGTGTTCTGTGCAGATACAGTCATATACAGACAGGATAAGTCACATTTAATTACATATTTTTTTCTCCATCAAAAGGGTTGATGAAATTATTTTATAGAGTTTAAGTTGAATCTCTTCCATTCGGGTCCAACAGTGGGTACAAGGAAAACATCCTTATAAATGGCAGTTGTTTGCAATTTAATACTTTTGTGAAGTTGCTCCCATCATAAAATCTGGGATAAGATGTTTTTACTTCCTGACTTCTAGGCTGGGATTTGATTCATTGTACCAGACCCTTCTACACAGTATTGTATTAAATTGAATCTCCATAATCAGGTTGGTGCATTTTTCTGTCCAATCATCCAAACAAACAAGTACTTAAATCTTTTAAGCATGAACAGCACACATCTAAGTGGCCCCCAAATCTTTTTCTAACCTCTGTAGATAATTACAAAACAAGAAGAAGTAATCAAAAATTTCTGAATAGTGAGAAATATGTTAAAAATAGTTAAAAATCCAGAGCATTTTGGAGGGTTTTCAAAGTCATGCAGAGAGGAAGGCACTGCTAGTTCATTGAGTCATAACTGACATATTTTCACTATTAGAGGAGTGTTCATTCCCAGATTTTATGCAGACCTGCACAGAAGCAAATAGAAACAGAAATGATTATCACTAACATTGCTGAAGATGTTACACTTTACAATTATGAACACAGAGCAGTTTCAAATGGAGACAGGAATTTCTGTGATTAGCACATTGCCAGGAGCAGGAGGGGTTGCACAGAGGATCAGCAGATAAGACCCAAGAGCTGTGAGAGGGTCAGGGTCCAACAGACTACCTGGAATGCTTCAATATCCTTGGCTGGAGAAGGACCAGAGGTCCACTGGCTGGATTTCACCTGAGTCTGCCCATCATTTCTTTGAGGTAAATGTATGTTTAGGTCAATGGTATAGCCATTTGCATCTTATTCTTTTACAGATCTTTCATTATTTATAAAAGTCCAATTTGGGGGGAACCTGGTTAAGCATCTGCCTTCAGCTCAGGTCATGATCCTAGAGTCCTGGGATCGAGCCCTGCATTCAGCTTCTTGCTGGGTGGGGAGCCTGCTTCTCTGTCTCCCTCTGCCTCTGACCTTCTCTCTGCTTGTACTCTCTCTCAAATAAATAAATAAAATATTTTTTAAAAATCCAATTAGGATAGTCTCTGTGGTTATGCCTGTGCACAGAGGCCCTTTCCTCTGTGGTTATGGACCAAATGCTTATGTCTCCTTACTTCATGTATTGAAATATGCTGCCTAATGTGCCTGTACATGGAGATAGGACCTGTGAGGAGGTGATGAGGTTAAGTGAGGTCCTAGGGTGAGGCCTTCGGGCCACAGGGCTGTTGCTCTGATGGAAAAGGAAGAGATACTAGAGCTTTCTCCCTCCCGCAGGTGAGCATGCAGCAGGAAGGCAAACACATATGAGCCAGGAAGGGAGCTCTCAGCAGGAACCCAATCAGCTGGCACTGTGATCTTGGGCTTCCAATCTTCGGAACTATGAGAAATAGACATCCGTTGTTTACAACACCCAGTGTTCTATCATGGCAGCCCACGTGGACTACTATACCATCTTCTCATAGGGAGCCTTTTCTAGGGAGATAATCCTTTTCATTGCTAAGGTTGATGAGTCTACTAATCAAAGTCCCAAACACCCTGAGCCACTGGTGGGAGAATAGAGAGTAACACAGAATTATAGGATGTGTTATCATGGACACAGTGATTATCCCAGGGATGGACACAGGGTCCAGGGTAAGTCTATCAGCCTCTTCCCTGGGAACATAGCTTAGGAAAGACCATGGGCTCTGGTCTTGCTAAGCTGTGTGACACTCCTCTCTCTAGAGCTCTCTGAACCTTGCCCTCACTTCCTCCTCTCCACAGAGCAAGCCCACTAGTCACTGGAAGCACTGATGCCTAAACCCAAAAAGAGGAGGCTGATAGAGGGAGGGAGAAGTTAACAGAGAAAGTGAGGGGAGAAGGATAGCAAGTGTGGGGGTACAGAAGGCAGAAAGAGGGAGCTGCCATAGCAGATCTCTTCACCTACTGCTGGAGCCTGAACACTAGTGGATCTTGGAGCTGCCCCGATCATGTCAAGAATGCCTAATAGACCTAATAGACCCTGGCCACTTATTCATCAGGGAATCCAAACATTTGTCACATTTTCTACTTCAATGGTTCCTAGAAAGGTGGTGACGTCAGCTGTTGAATGGACTCTGGCAGCAAGGGACGCCACCATGACTGTTGGCAATGTACTGACTGTCCTCTCAGGTAGGCATGGGCAGTTGACAATTGAGACTGTCATTGAGCACTGCACAAGGTCTGGGAGATCAGACTCCCACAGGTCTCTGACACATGTCTCTTGCTGAGACCTTTCCTCCAAATATCTTGTGCAGGGAGCTAAGCAGCTTAGCTTAGCTTAACAGTGAGCCATGGTGGTGGGCTGTGCACCCTGACTACCTGACTGAGATTAAAAGCAGCCCATTGCGTGACTTTCAAATTGTTTCTTTTCACTGACCGGAACCTACTTTCCTTCCTTCTCCTCCTTTTTTTCCCATGGAAATATATTATTTGTGTGATAATGAAATACACTTTTGAATTGTTTTTTAAGTATTAAACAATCAAAAACGAATCAAACCAAAAACCAAATCAAAGTGAATGAAATCCTGATAGCAGGCAGGCCCTGATAAATGTTTTATGGCCTCTCCCCCACCAACATCAAGGACAGTCTGCTTAACCACTAAAGAGTATCGATGAATCTGGAGGAAACTTCACTTATTCCAAATCTTTTAGGACTAAAATTACTTTTTATTTTAATTTTTTACAATAGAAAATTTCCAAACAAAAATAGAAAAAAAATAGAGTGAGCTCCATGTACATGACTTGGTTTTTAAAATGATCAAATCATTGTCAATATGGTTTCAATTATGTCCCCATTAACTTCTGTTCCTCTTCTCTTACACTGCGGCAAATTCCAGATAACATTCATAAACATTGCACAATATATTTTATCTGGAATTTTAAAAAAATGAACAAAACACTCTACCTAGGCTTTGCATCATGAAACAACAGTCAGAAGATGTGTCATTCAACAATAGATGTGAGCAGAGATGTCACAGATGTCTCCCATAGATGTCAGCATGACTTTTCAGCCAAACTATTTGAGAAGCTTCATATTTGCTTGTTGTTTTCCTATCAACAGTGTGTGTCTGCTTCTCCTCCCCTTGAATCCAGGCTGCCCTGTGACTTGCTTTGATCAAAGAATGCAGCAGTGTTGTGCAGATTTTAGGCCCAGTCCTTAAAAGGCCTGGAAGCTTCCATTTTCACTCTCTTGGAATGCACACTCCTAGAAGCCAGCCACCACACAAAACATTCAGGTTGGACAGCTAACTATTGAGAGGCCCAGTGGGATAGTGACAGTGCCAAGATGAGCCCAGCCCAGCTCCCCCATCCTGCACAGACCTTCCTGCTCACCTGTCTCCCTGGTGAACCCAGATATTCATGAAGAACCAAAGGCCACACAGGTGCCCTGAGATCAAACGGAGTGAGAAATGATGCTCTTGTGCTAAATTGCCAAGTTTGTGGGTTTGGGGACAGAAATTTTTAAGTGAAAGGAATCCAAATGTAAGAAATTGGAACATGATTCACTCAAAATTCTGTGATGATATTAAGCAAAAGTAAGTTAAGATTTTTAAAAATGTAACTATGCAAGCAATAGAATTGACATAGCAGTGGCGAGATGGCATGGAAGCTTGGAATGAGGCTGGCTGGATTCACAGTGTACTATTTCTGTAACTGTAGAAAAGTTACCCTGACTTTCTTCTCTGTAAAATGCAATAAATCAACCCTTTAGGGTTGCCACAAGGATCAAATGAAGTAATGAAAGACAAACATAAATGAGTGAATGATGTAATAAAAATCATGGCAGAAGAGTGAGATTGATAAATCCAAGACATTAACATTGACAACTACCTGGCAAATGTAGCCAGAGAAAAGACAAGAGGAAGAAAGAGCTTGAAGAAGGAAAATGAAGAGAAACAAATCAGGAAACATAAACAGCAAATATTAGGAATAAAAAAAAAGGTGATATAATTACAGAAATAAAGACAAAAATAATCTAAGAAAAATAAACCCCTGAACAATAAATTAGGAAATTTTGAAGAAATAACTGTTTCTTGATGACTGATTTGACCCACGAAGAAACAGAAATCTTGAGTAGACAAAATGGAAAGTACTAAAAATATTGTCAAATAACTATGTCCAACAAAACCACCAAAATCAGACAGTTTTACATTTTTTTTCCTTTTATCTTTCAAATAAAAATAATTCTTGTGAGAATGTAAAACTCCAGAGCATGGAAAAGGTGGCAATTGGCTTCTACTTCCAAGTTCTGCAGTAAGATTCTTTCTAGCTCTTACTGTATGTTCTTAGGTTTGCAGCATTCTTTTTTCCATGTGATTCTGTTGTTTTCATCAGGATGTGATTTCCTGCTTTATCAAGTTTATATTCTCAGGAAATTATCTACAGATATGAGAAATTTCCATACTTTGTGGATATTTCTTCTCTCTTGCACTGTGCTTTTTTTTTCCAGACTACGTTCTTGCTTAAAAATTTAATAAATTAAATTCATCTCTTATGCAGAAGAAAATACAAAAACAGTCTGAAAAATAAGTGTTATTTGAGGAAATTTACTGTGATTAAAAAAATAATTAAAATGTGCAATAATTAAAAGTACTTTGCTCTGACATAAGAATAAATAATTTGTGATAGTTTTCTTTAAAATGTATGTTATAGACGCCGATCTACCTATCTACCTATCATCTATCTACCATCTTTCTCTCAATCTCTGTACACCCCATATTCTCTATCTGTCTGTCTCTCTTTCTTTTCACCCAATATCTAACTAATACTGCTACATCATTTCCTTCTGGGATCCATTCTCTCCTGAACTCTCATTCTTGTGATATTTTTCTGGGTCCATTTGGAAAGTAATTTTGGCTTTTCTCTGCTGGACCTGCAGCTGCAAGGTGGTTGGTTATGGGCATGATGCTCAGCCCTCTGAAGGAGACCAAAGCCACAAGACAAATGATGAAAGGCTCTTGATACTATTTAAATTCTGAATCCAGGCAAGCCTGGAGTTAGCTTCATCTTAGCCTTTTAATTGGATTGACACAAATCTCCCTGTTTTACTTAAGCCAGTTTGAGTTATATATTTCCTAAGTGCTATAGGTTTATTTTCAGAACTCTCTTTATTTTTAAATAGCATTGTTGAGGTATGACTCACAGACCACAAAATTCATCAGAAGGGCAGAATTGAATGGATCTTAGTATATGCACATATATTTGCATCCATCACCAGGATTTTTGCCCTATATCCCTAAACTGAGACCACCCCAGCCACAGCTCCTCCAGCACTAGAAAACAACCAATGGAATCACACAACATGTGGTCTTTTGTGACTGAATTTTTTCACGTAGCATGATGTTTTCAAAATCTATCCAAGCTGTAGCATGTATCAGCATTCATTCCTTTTTACTGCCAGTAACATACCATTGCATGGATATATCACATTTTATTTATCCATTCATCCATTGATGGACATTTGAAGAATAAGAAAAGACACATGGATGAAATATTTTGGTAGTGTTTTACCCCCTTTTGTTGTTCTCTTTTTTCTATTAAGCAATCCTTCTGACCCTAAAACTGAGAAGGTTTAGAGTAAGCATCCATTGTTACGATTAGGATTCTTGGTTGGACATCCTTGGTGACTGACAAGAACAAGGGGGTTGAAATCACTGGGATGCTCTTATCAGCAAGGAGGGAAGTAGAAAACAACTAAATCAAACCTGTACCTTTTGGAAGTCCAGAGCCCAGAGTCTGCAATTCTAGAACATTGGTGATCAGTGGTGAGGACCATGCAGTTGCTTGTCCTTTGTGAAAAACTTACTCCTTTTAATTTACTGGCAGAGAGCTGTGTGTCTATGTGGAAGATACAATGGTCCAAACCTAAACGAAACAGTCTGCTAATGAGACAGTTCCAAATATCTTTAACTCATTTATCAGTTCTTATATTTTTCTCCAACAGCTTCCATGCTACCCTCAACACCTAGACTCACGGGATCATATGGGAGAATAATAATGCAAACCACATTATGTTGGCATAACCAACTTTCTACATCCGTGTCCTATTGGTACCTCTGCTAAGATGTGAATGGTCACTCAGATTTGACTACTGAGTGCTGTCAGACAGTGAGGACAGAGACCGATAAGCATCTACTCAACAGACTTGGCTGGTAAGCTGAGAAAAACTCTATCTACCATTAACACGATTACCATTTTTCTCTTCTAGGATGTTCTAGCAGGTTATGATCCATCGAGGTTAAAAAACCACCAGGAGCTTTCTTTCACTTCTAAACATAGTTTCCTAAAAGAATCTAGGAATATTTGCTATTTATCAATATGAATTTGACTTCCCTCCTTGGCATTTTTGTTGTTGGTTTTGAATTTTTTTGGTTTGTTTTTCATTTTCTTGTCCTTTCCCAAGTGTGCAGAGTGTGGCTGCCTTTGGAGCAAGCATCTGTCATTTGTCTGGCACAGATCATCTTCTGGGTATGGCATGTACATTTTATGGTGCTTTATACAGACCAGCCTGAGTGAAATAAATACACAAGATGCGAAGCTCAAAGTGACATATTCCAGATCTGACATTCTCACCATGGCTTTGAGCTTTAGGCACTGACAAATATTCCACACGTACCAACTCTCCCAGAGGAGGAAATGTAATGATGTTTATGTTATGCAATATGTAAAATATTTATACCCGGGCTTCAACACAAACTGACTATCATCTAAATCAGGAGGTAGTGTTTACAATAAGGACAAGTGAAGTTATCTGTGCCACTCTTTGTAGGCAAATGGGGAATCCCACAGAATAAATGATCAGTTTACGTACAGAATAAGATCTCACCACTGTCAGTGTTTTAAAGAATAACAGTTATGGGAAAGGTTTTTTAATGTGCATGCTTCTTTTAGAATTGTTAAATTACCAAGAAGGGCAAAATTTATGCCTCTCTGACTATTGCCCTTATCTTTAGAATGGAAAAGTCTTTTCTTTTGACAAACCATTCTTTCATGAATAACCTCTTCAAGAGCATTTAGTTATCATTATTAATAAATTGTTACAGTAATAAATTATATTTTAAACATTTTATTAAATGCAGTTCTCATGTACTTAAAATAAATTGCAAAGCAGGCTTTTTTCATGGTATTTAATATATATGGTATGACACAATGTGCTTTTAATATATTTAATGTTATATACTTTAAAATGTAAGTGTGTTGTACTTTTATGGAACTTACTTTATATTCCTTTCTGTATGGAAAATGTATTACTTTTTAATATGGGTTCATTGTGGAGTGCCATTAGGAAATAGAGCACGGTTCTTAAAAGTGGTAACTTTGAGAATTTAAGTACATTAAATGTGGGGGAGGGGAAGAAACTGCATTATGGTAACATCAAGCATCTAATTGAAACTGACAAAAGCAAGGGGAGACGTCTCCCGTTGACACTGTAATGGCACCTGCATTTGCATTGACATCATAACAGTTTCTAATGCAAGCACATGAGACAGTTCCACCGACAAAAAAGACTTCCCCTGACATGCCGCCGCTTTCGCACATTCTTTGGACACGCTATCACTGTCATTCAAGATAAAGATAAAAATATTACGGAAAACATCTTGAGTCCATGATTATTAGATACTTTCTACAGTTGAAATATGGTGGTCGTTTTCAAGAGCTTCCTATTTTGAAGCTTCAAAAATATGCTATTCAACTCTATGGGAAGGATGCATCACCAAATACTCAATCGCTTAAAACCATTCCGTGAAGAAGAAATTTAAAAACGGGTTTTGCAGAGGAAAAAAAAAATGTTTTGCATAGATCTTTAAGGCAAGGGAGAATGATGGTTCTTTTTTTGAAGCTGCAGTAGATTTTTCAGGTCAGTAGGTGAAATCAGACGTGGGTGAAAGGTGTGCCCCCAAACAAGGCAAAATAATTAATTAATTTAAAGGGAGTCTTTGGGTCCCCTGATTACAATTACTTACCAAATAAAGTTTGGAAAACACATTTCCACATTGAAATTCTGGAACTCAGCCCTTGCTCTTTAGCTATCCTGTCATGGACACCAGGCTTCAAACTCAAAAGCAGGCTTTGGAACCAGAACACCTGTCTTAGAATGCTTAGTACCTGTGGGCCATTCCATCAGTCAGGACCCTGCTTGCTTCTTCCTCACTGTCCCTGCCTCTGCACCCTGGCCGGGCCCTGCTAGCTACTCACCGGCTTTCCTGGGGCCCCAGTAAGCTGCAGGGCCAGACTTTCCCCAACACCAGAACGTGAATCTGACTTCCTAAAGTCTATCCCTTTCCAGAAGGTGCGTCTTATTCCAGATGCCAGATGTCCTCCCATCTTTCCTATCATAACAGAGGTCACCAGGCTTTTCTGGTCATGTCCTCACAAATGATGTGAGAAGGATCACTTAAGTTCAGTAACATTTTCATGTTAAAATGTTAGATCTTTGGAGGGAGTGTGGATTTTTCTTTCATTCATTTATTCAACATCCATTCACTGGATATTTACCAAGCACCAGCTCCCTGCCTAGGCTGCCAGAGTCACTGTTCATCAGAGAATAAGAGGTCATTCTGCCTAAGAGAAGTTAAAGCAGGAACAAGTAACTGGCCAGTAGAACACAGGATCTCAAATGGTGATGATGCTATAAAGAAGCCAGGATGAAGACAAGAAGTTAACCCAGAGAAAGAGTACTTTTTTTCATATCATCAAGAAAGGCTTCTCTCAAGTAAAGACTGAAGGAAAGAACAGGAGCCATGAGACAGTGTAAAGATGATTCCACAGTGCAAGATGTGAGGGCCCAGGAAGAACCCAGTTTGGCTACAGTGCAGGTGAGAAGGCTGGGTTTGGATAAGAGACTAATATAAAGCTGTCAGTCATGTCAGATTTTGGAAGTAGCTACAAGATTTAAGTAGCAAGTTTTCCCATCCTAATTTGTATTTTAAAAGACAATCTGTCTGGTGGAGAAAGAAAAATATCATAGGATTTCAGCCATATGTGGAATTCAAGAAACAAAACAAACAAACAAACAAAGGGAAAAATAATAAAGAGAGAGAGAAACCAAGAAAAAGACTGTTAACCATAGAGAATAATCTGATGGTCACCAGAGGGGAGGTGGGTGGAAGGTGGATGAAATAGGTGATGGGGATTAAGGAGTGCACTTGTCGTGATGAGTACCAGGTATTGTATGGAGGTGTTGAATCACTATATATTGTGCACCTGAAACTAATATAACACTCTATTAACTAAGTGGAATTAAAATAAAAACTTAAAAAAAGAGAGAGAGAAACAAAGATGGGCATTACATAATGATAGAAGGATCAAAAAAAAAATAAGTAAAACACATGAAAGGCTGTCTGGCTATTATCTGCAGAGTAGATTGAAAGGCACCAAGGACAGAATGTAGTAAAGAGGAAAGACAGCATTGCAGCAAACCAGGAAGACAGGTGAGCTCTTTGGCTAGCGTGCCATTGGAAGGAAGTAGTTGGACTCAAACATGTGTTAGAGGAGGAACCCATGGGACCTTGTGATGTAGGATGTAAAGAGAAGGAGCTAAAGGCAATGGCAAGGTTCTTCTCTGAGTAACTATGTGAAGATAAGAGAGCCTGAAGCAGACATAGCTTAAGGTGCCATGACATGTGTGTACACATTTGTGGGTGTTTACACATGTGGGAAGTGGATAGGTATCCCATGCTCTGTTTTCAACATGCTGTGCTTGAGGTGTTTCTGTGAACTCAGGTAGAGATGTCAGATATGCAGCTGGATAAATAAGTTTGAAACTTGGAGGAGAGGTTTGTGCCAAAGATATACATTTTGGAGTCACCAGTATAGTGATAAAGCCCTTGTGAAAAGGAGTTAGAGAGAGAGAGAGAGAGAGCACAGGGTGAGATAACAAGAGGCTACAGGACTGAAATCTTAAGAACTGCAAAATCTGTTTATCAAGTTGAAGGGGAAGAGTCCAAAAGCAGAGTAGCCAGAAAGAAGAGAATCGGGAAATCCTGAGAAGTCCTCCAGAGAGAGAAGTCAAGTGCAGGGAATATTAAAGAATGATCAAGTCACAGGTCAGAGGCGAGGTAATTCAGCCTGAGAAGCAGGAATTCACTAGTAACCCTGGCAAGGATGATCCCGGCGGTCCCCACTGACCATAGACAGCCCACCCTGGACAAGATTGAAGGAATGAAGGTTGAGGAGATGTGAGGTCACCTTGTGTAGAAAAGGCCTCAGGAGTTTGCTGAGAGGAGTAGAGAAGTGGGTCTATGCTGGGCTGGAGGAACAGGGAGGCTAGAAAACTGTTTGACTTTAGTGGTTTCCATTTCTGTTATATCAGAATGGCATTTATTTATTTTTATTTATTCATGAGAGACACAGAGAGAGAGAGAGAGAGAGACAGGCAGAGGGAGAAGCAGGCTCCATGAAGGGAGCCTGATGTGGGACTCGATCCTGGGACTCCAGGATCACACTCTGGGTTGAAGGCAGGCACTAAACTGCTGAGCCATCCAGGGATCCCCAGAATGACATTTAACACTGTAATACTCCCATGTACTTCGGCCAATTTCATTTCATAAACACGTCTCATGTGAGGTTGATAGGGCCTTCCCTACTTATACTTTACTGATGAGCAACTGAAGCTGGGATGGATGAAGACACCTGTCTGAGGTCAGTGCTGGCTTCATGAGCACATGTAGTGCATTGAATGATGTCTGCCTAGAAGATTTGTCTGTGTCCCAAACTCCAGAAATGGAATGTGTCCTTACTTAGAAAAGTGGCTTTTACAGATGTAATTAAATTCAGGATCTTGAGATGAGATCATTATGGATTATCCAGAAGGGCCCTAAATCCAATGATAAATGTTGTTATAAGAAACAGAAAAAGAGAAAACACAGAGAAGACTATGTGAAGACAGAGGCAGAGATTGGAATGATGAGGCACAAACCAAGGAACACTTGGAGTCACCAAAAGCTGAGAGAGACAAGAAGGCTTCTCCCCTGGAGCTGTCAGAGGGAGCATGGCTCTGCCAACACCTTTATTAAAGACTTCTGGCCTCCAGAACTGTGCAAGAATAAATTTCTATTGTTTTAAGCCACTATTCATGGTATTTGTTAGGGCAGCCCCAGGACACTAATCTACCAGGCAGCTGGTGCAGTCCTATAGAAGTCTGCACCCAGAGGGCCCTCTGGGGGTTTAGTGGCTCCCTTATTACCATCTCCAAGTTACTTGTAATATTTGAATAAGGGACCTGCATTTCCATTTTGCACTGGGCCCTGCAAATATGTACCTGGTCCTGCTAAGGTCATAGCAAATAAGGGTTTCAGCCAGAACAGCATGCTTCCGACTCCTAAACCAATCCCCTTTGTAATGACAACTTACATGAACCCTCTGTATGGGATGGTCCTGGAGAGCACAGCTCTTGCTTCTGTGTTCTCAGAAAGGATGCATGCATACGGACAATGGGGAATCACCAGGTGCTCATCAGCTCCATGGATGGGAATAACTCAGAATCTAATGCTTTAGCAGGAGAATCACCAGCCTATTTAGATGGAAAAGCTTATCCCAAGAATAAACACATTTCATAATTCTTCCTAAAACTTAAAAAAGTCATTTTACATATTGAAAAATTTGGTACATTTTTCAGTTCTCACATACCCACAGTATATAAACACCTGGTCTAGGTACCAAATAAGTGAAATAGAAGTTGAGTTAATCCATTTATTTGTTCTTTCATTCTCACTCGATAAATAACCAATAATTATAAAATATGTTTAAGGTATTCAACTAGGCACTGGGAGAACAAACAAAGAATAAAAGACCATCCTGTCATCTACAAACCTATGCAGAAAGAGACAGATGCATGCAGGAAGAACATTCACTCAGGTTTCTAATGTCATGAAAAATGATAAAAATATTACTGAACATAATATATAAGCAGAGCACTAGGGCTTTTAGATAATCTATATATAGGGTAATAAAATAATTTAACGTAAGAGGATTCAGGAAAAACTTGATTACAGTGAGTATGTATTCCTTGTGAAATTTTAGATTTTTAGGAATATCGATCCACTGTCATTCAATGACAGGAAGAACAAAAGTCTCAATGGTGAGTACATGGGACATGAAAAATGGGCAACAAATAAATCTATCATGGCACCTGGGGGGCTCACTCGTTGATCGTCTGCCTTTGGCTCATGTCATGATGACAGGGTCCTGGGATTGAGTCCTGCATTGGGCTTTCAACAGGGAGCCTACTTCTCCTTCTGCCTGTGTCTCTGCCTCTCTCTCTCTGTGCCTCTCATGAATAAATAAATAATTTTTTTTAAAAAAAAAGAAATCAATCTATCATGAGAGGAAAGATGAGGTAAGAATTCAGGTCACCAAAAAAAGAAATTAAGTGAAGTAGCTCAGTTCCAAGCTGGTCAGATGTGTGCCTCCTCAAAGACCAAGGTTGTATCTTCAGGCTGTTTGCCAAAGGTGGCTGTTCTGAGAGAGCTTACAAAGATAAAACTGCCAACTGTTTAATTCTGCTCGATAAAAGGTGAGCTAATCCACATCATCATCATCACCACCACACCATCATCATCACCATCATCACTACCATCACCATCACCATCATTATCATCATCATCATCATTGTCATCACAAGCATCACCACCATCATCACTATCATCATATCACCATCATCTTCACCACCACCATCATCATCATCACCATCAACACCTTGCCATCATTATTATTCAATACTTATTTACTGTACACCACTTCCTAGATACTGAAATGGAAAATGAAACAAAATCTCTTTTAAGCTTTTACTTAAACATTTTTTTTTATCCTAAAAAGAGAGAACTATAAACAGTACACATTCCCCTATTACTGCCTTGGATCTCATGTTTTGTTTTCTCTCCAAGTAGACTGCAATCCTGTTGATGACGCACCACCTCAGATTTCTCTTGAATTACTCAGAGCATCCAGCCAACATTGTTTGGAGCACAAATGTGTTCATAAATAAGTAGTGGATGGAATCGAAAATGAAGTAACTTTACCAAAAGGAAAACTAATGGTTCTTGTGGGTGAATGACTGTGGATCATCAAGAATTATATAAAACTGGAGATAGGAGTATCTTTTCTCAATGGTGGGAAGGGGAAATCATTCTACAAAAGGCAGATGAGTAGAAGGACACAAAGCTGTTTGTACATGTGAATAGTTTTATGCATCAAAGAGCCTAAGAAGCAGATATTATTGGTGGTGGCAGAGTGGAAATCATCTTAGATATCCCCACGGTTGTCATCAACTTTTCAGAAATTATTTGAAAGTAATTTGAACATAATAATTTGAGACCAGAAACTGATTTCTGAGTTTTCTATCATCTGAGTAAACTCTTTGAAGTTGCAGAATTCATTTATTCCTATGACATTAAAAATAAACATACAATCTATCCATCCAATATCCTTAACTATTTCTTTTTGCATCTCTATAGCTATTCATTTGTCCATCGATCCATTCCTTAATCATGTGTGTTCTCTGATTGGACAAACACTTTGCCTCCTGTATGTTAAGCACCGCATCGGGTCATGTGGTGACAGATTAAGAAAGCCACAATCTCTGAGATGCTCAGATCCAGTGGAAGCTAAAGTATAAATTATTTTTTTTTAAAAACAGGAGTTGTTATATTATAGAGGTACTTTAAAGGGTCTGAGCATCCTAGATGAAAGACTGATTAAGTCTTTATAAAATGTCAGCAATATGTTTTGGATTTTTCCAGGGATGGAACATGGGGTTTGGGTCTTACAAACAAAGACAGCATATCCTGTGCAGTATGGCAGCAAGAAAGAGCATGGGGTTTACTCTGAAGTGGCCAACAGGAGGATAGGACGACTAGGAGACACATCACCTGCACACATGCCCCTGAAAGCATACATACATACATGCACAGACACACATATAAACACACACAGGAATGAACACAAAAGCACACATACAAATACACAAACACATACAAAAGCACACACACAAAAACATAAACACACGCAAGAACATGCTCACATCTGACCCAGGGGTCAGAGGGACAGGGAGGATTGTGGACCCCTGCCCAGCTGCTACCTCCCACCCACAAGGAGGGTCTGCAGAAGAACAACAGTGGGTGGGACTCCCACCCTCCCATGCATCTCTCCTGTGAGTCCCCAAATGGAATTCACACTAGAAAGGGGATTTGGGAGAAGCAGCTGAGCTTGGGCCTGTTGACACATTTCATGTTTTTTTTTTTTTAATTGGAGTTCAATTTGCCAACATATAGCCTAACACCCAGTGCTCATCCCGTCAAGTGCCCCCCTCAGTGCCCATCACCCAGTCACCCCAACCCCCCGCCCATCTCCCCTTCCACCACCCCTTGTTCATTTCCCAGAGTTAGGAGTCTCTCATATTATGTTTGCTTCAATGTGGATAGAACTGGAGGGTATTATGCTGAGTGAAGTAAATCAATCGGAGAAGGACAAACATTATATGGTCTCATTCATTTGGGGAATATAAAAATTAGTGAAAGGGAATAAAGGGGAAAGGAGAGAAAAAATGAGTGTTGACACATTTCAAACCCTCCAGGATGGGTAAACAGAAGGTGGCCACTGTGTGAGTGGATTGGGCTACGCGCATCACAGGGAGCTTTGGGTCAGGCTGGACCAGGAAGAGTCTGCGCTCTCTGCAGAGTATATGCGGCTTTATTCAGGAGCTGTCTCAGGGCTCCTAGGACATCGATGGGCATGATCTCTTTTTAGGGTCCAGAAAAATGTGCATGTGGTGGTGTGGGCAAGGAGCAACGGCAGGAGTTAGAGAGGGACTTGGAGGGGGACACAGGGGCAAGGGTGAGAGGCTCCAGGGTCGGGCCGGGCTCTGGAGCAGGAGAGACTGGCGGCCGGGCACCTTGCAGGTGTGGGTGCTGAGAACCGGAGCAGGGACCCAGGCGCAGCCAAGTGGCCCTGCTTACGCTCCTCTGTCACCTCATTGATAAAAATGGGGGAAATTGTGCTATATTACACCTGAAGGTCGCTGTGAGCATCAAGGGGCGTGGTGCCCGTGAAGTGTCTCTGCAAGCAGCCCTGCACAAACACTGCCCTTTGCCATTCGCACTCCTCGCTCCAAACCTTGTCTCTGCCGCTTTCTCTGTTCCTCGCTTGCCCTAAAAGCTGGAGGCTACCTGCTCTCACACCCTGGCTAAGTAAGTAAGGAAACCAAGTGAAAGAGAAAATATTGGAGACGGGGGATCTGGCTGCCATTTCAAAATGCTACTCCATGGCCCTGTCGTCTTTGCGCTCCTGCAGGGTCCTACGACGACTTCTGTATCATCAGATAGATTGATGTTAACGTATTGTATTTTAATTTGTCGACATTCATTACCTATTGATGATCTATATGCTGACCCTCTATGAAACATCATGTTTAATGGATTCTAGTTCTCTAGGTCTGTGATAGGATGACCTACCGCTCTGTGAGGTTGTCAGAAACCAAAAAATCAAATTTTGGAAGCATTGATTACTAAAAATATGAAATTAACGCTGCAATCTTTTATGTGAAATAAGCCATAGTCTGTATTTTTCAGTGTGTTAGATTTTTGGATATTTTGAAAGCTGCATTGTTTTTCCTTTGCTAAATAACTTTCTAGAGTTGAATGTCATGAATCTAGACATTTGGGAAAGGCCAGTACCAAATACTGTAATTTAACCTGAGTGTCTTTTTTTTTTTCTCTTTACAATAATGTGGTGAGGGAAGCCTGGATAGCTCAGTGGTTGAGCATCTGCTTTTGGCTCAGGTCACGGTCCTAGGGTCCTGGAGTCCCACCTCTGCCTCTCTCTCTCTTTGTGTCTCATGAATCAATAAATAAAATCTGAAAAATAAATAGATAAAATGATGCAGTGGTTAAGGTGCTGCACTGGCAATCAGGGGAGCTGGCTTTTAGTCCAGCCAGAAGGGGATATGGGGCAGGTCACTTGTCCCTCCCAGAGTTTGCATTGAGCTTTCTCTGATGTCATTTTCGAATCTGTATTTTTGCAACTGAATTGATTCTAAGCAGGCATAATAAAGTTAGGGAAAGAGGAAATGTATCCTGCCTCCTGTGCCAGCTGCTGTGTGGAGGAGAGCCCAAGATCATGGACCCTGGAGAGGCCTCCAGCTCCGTGCCTTTCTAGACCACCCTTGGGTTGTCACTCTTTCTACCTGGACTCTGCTTTTCCATCAGGAAATGGGCACGATGACTGTACCCACTTCACAGGGTCACCGTGAGCTTGATGCAACTGGCATAGACACATTTGCTAGGGTTTCCTCTTCCTTCCATCCAAGGAACATGTGTGTCAGCAGTGATCACTTGTAAGCAACCAGGGTGCAGGGCAGCTTTGAGGAGCAAAAGGACCTCACAGGGGCTGAGTGGAGGGTCCACAGGCTCCTGGGTTTCCAGAGAGGTCTGGTTCCCCCGCAGCAGCTCACCCACTGAAAAAACTAGCTTTGATGAAAACCACCAAGCATCTTTTTCCATTTTTTATTACTTAATATTCAGTTCATTGAGCTTTCCAAGATATTTGGTAAAACTCAAGCAGAAATTTATAGTAAATTCTATTCCTTTTCCCTAGATAAAGCCATTTTTGTTCACTTTCTCCCACATCTCCCAAATTTAGTTCATTCCTGTCCTTTCTTGAAACATATCCCAGGCTGAGTAGCTTTTGGAAACAACAACAACAACAAAAAAATGCCCTTTTGTTTGGAAAGACCCAGCATAGGATTAAGGGCCTCAGAAAGCTCTTAAACCACGTGAGCCCCTGGATGCCTTGGGGTCAGAGAGGAGGGGAAGCGGCCACCCACATGGGGCATGGTACAGCCACCACTCGGCTGCCTCTGCATGTGGGGGTAGGGGGCACAGGGGAGGTCCTCAGCCTTCTCGTGGGTCCTTGTCCCTGGGTCCCCTGAGCACTCGAGTACCTTTGGGAAAGGCAGGAAAGGTGCAATATTGCACACTGGTCTCCATTGGCACAGGCCCAGGGAGGTCATGGTCATGGGAGGTCGGGAGAGCACCCCAGAGTTGGGGAGAACGGTGCCATCTGAAGCACCATGTGGGACAAGCAGCACTGGGCCGAGTAGTGTCTCCCAGAATTTGTGTCCACATGGAGCCTGTGCGTGTGACTTTGTTTGCAGATTCAGTCAGGTGAAAATGAGGGTGGACTCTAATCCAATAGGACCAGTGCCCAAGGGAGAAAAGAGAAGATAAGAGAGAGGGACAAAGGCAAAAACACCACAGACAGAAGGAAGGAGGTCAGCCTCAAAACCTGGCACCGCATCCCAAAGCCCACATTGGCTGTTTCCAAAGATTTTACAGAATCAGCATTAATTATACTTATTCCCAAACATTTCTAATTTGTGGAATATATTTTTACTTTATGGATGAGGTATATTAGGATAATAATGCACTGTATTTTTTATCCACACTCTATTTGTGAAGAAAGTATTATTTAGCAGATGAAGAAGTAGATATGGGAAGATAAGATGCTCAAATATATCATCCAGTTCATGAAAAATAAACCATCACTCTTAACTTCTTCTCCAGGCCCAAGCCACATCCCACAGCTGCACTTCCTCCAAAGCAATCTTGATAGGCATATAAGGAATGAAAAAAAAAAAGTTATTTTGAATCTTCTGTCCCCCTGATGATTCATGCTTCTTTGTAAACTGAAATGTTGAGAGTCAAGTAGATTGTATCAGAAAGAACAAAGTGGTTAAAGAAACAGAGAGATAGAAAGATGTTGAGAAGGCAGGTCTGTGGGGCTGTTTGTAATGGATGCCAGAAAAACAACCCTCCTTTCCTTCAGAAATATTTCTTTCCTAACACAAAAGGGCTAAGAAAAAGAGGTTTCAGCGGCCCGCATTGACAAGAGGAGCTGTCCCATCATTTCTATTAAGATCTCAGTGGTAATACGGAAACATTGGCATTTAATAGAAACAGATTCGAAGTCAGGTGGCTTTTTTAAAAAAATAGTTCTCTCCTCGCTTGGAAAGGAATGTGAGTTCAAGAGTAATCCATCAATCTTCTTGAGCGGTTTTTAAGTCCTACCAGCTTGGAAAGTTTCCCCCATACCTACCAGAAACCAGACAATGACCTGTCTGATGGCACCAGGCTTCAGAGTCATGAGTTTAATTTGGAAATGCTTTTCAAAGTGCAGCTTGCCTTGTCTCAAGTCTTTCTCACGGGGCTTGGTTTGGTTGTCTTTCTCATTCTGAAGCCTGTGTCACTTTGTGTGTCTGGAAGACGTGCAGTTTTACTACAACTGGTACAGATCCTTCTCTCACTCATTTGCAGTGTGAGGAGCACCACGGAATCATGAGCTACTTCTTCCAAGCTCCCAGCAACACTGTGGGCTGAGGAATAGTGGAAGTGTGACCACCTGGCTTTGGAAAATGGTTGCCATCTTGCCATTCAGATAACCTGCTGCGTTGACGGCCAGGAAAGCACGAGTCAGTGAAACCCCAACAAGTTCAGACACTTCACTTTTGTTTTAGCTTCTTAACCACTCCAAGAGCCCGAATGCCAAAGAAAAACCTAAGTCAATGGGAATGGTAATACTTAAAGTAGGTTGAGTTTTACGTGAAGAAGGAAGCATGATGTACCTGAGATCCTGTTTTCATTTCTTTTGGAGATGTACCCAGAAGCGGGATTGCTGGAACCAATGCTAGTTCTATTTTTTAATTTTTTGAGGAGCCTCCGTACTATTTTCTAGAGTGGTTGCACCAACTTACATTCCCACCAACAGCACATGACGGTTCCCTTTTCTCTGCATCCCTGTGAACACTTTCATCCATTGACCTTCTACTGACCCCGTGATATGTCAATCATGTCTCAAAACAAAGAATGAGGCAGCATGTTAAGAAGTCCCCTGGACCCTATGCTAGTTTGCCTTTCCTAATCTGTGTAGTAGGGGAAGGCTAGAACCCCGGGGAGGAGGCGGGTGCTCCAGGACACGTCTTTGACCACCTTTCTTCCATCAACCTTAAGTGTTAGTTAGCTTAAGCCCATCACCCTGACGCTGGCCTTCCCGAGACTTCCCACTTCCCCACCGTGGAGGGACAATAACAATAATTTCTCCATTTGTGAGGGGGACAGAGAGCACATGCCCTGGCCCCAGAGGCTCTCGGCCCCTCAAAGGCAGGTTAGTCATGAATTTTGGTTTGCTCTGCCTTTGCTCTGCCTTCCTAGGTTATAGATGCCCCCTGAAATGTCTGCCAGCTGGGAAACAAACAGGAGGAAGACACAGATACAAGATGCAAGAAGCATGGGTAACCCCAATTTAAATAACCTGCTCCTAAGTGACAGAAACCTGGCTTCACAGAAGGCTTGGCCCCATCTCTCCTGCCCACTCCCTGTGAGTTTTTGCGATTCTATTTTGATGCCGTTCCTCATTAAAATGAAACGCTGTGTGTGGAAAGATTTTGCCTCTCTCCCTGCCTTATTGAAAATTTAAAAGAACAGTACTCCCCAGAATAACTTCATCAGTTTGCACATACAGTAAGCTGTGTTTCCATCATTTACTCATCTCTGGTTCTTATCTGTCTATCAAATTTAGTCTGCGAAGAAGCTAAGCAAAGCCTGTGCTAACTCTTATTTTTTGTTCAACACTTAGCACGTAGATCATATCTAATGTATGAAAATAATAATAGCAAATGTATGAAGTGATCATGAAGATACACTGCCGTGGCTAATGCTGGCAGTAAATTCTCCAAGGAAGGTTTCTTCATCTCCTGCAGAGATGAGGCCCGTGGGCTACAGGCATGAGCTGTGCGCAGTAGTCGGGGTGACAACTGGATGCTGCCCAGGGTGACCTGACTTTCTTGGCTCAGCTGAGTATAAAGCAGTCAAGGCTGCCTTGGTTCCTGTGCTTGCTCAGCTCTTTGTGTAGACGGGAAGTTCAGGTAGTGCTTTGGAGAGAGGGTGAGGAGGCTGACTGCTCCCCCAACCCCAGCCTCACAGGATGCAGGGACTGGAGTGTCAGCCACTTTTCAGACAACCCCCAGCATCATCATCATATCAAATTTTCCGGAGTTTAATGAATTAGCTTATTTCTGTTGTTTCACTGAGAACATGAACCTCATATGCTATGTGGAAGTGCCTCTCAACGCCTTTCCAGACTGCTAGATTTCTGGTAACATTAAACGCGATCTATTAGTGCAGCCACATCACCAGGCAGAGGCAGTGGCCGTATTCCTACTCTATTGTTCTAGACGTCCAGGTGCTTTATTGGGTGGTTTTCTCTTCAACTTGAATGCTCTACATTTTTAACATTAACACATTGGAAGGAGTTTATCTGTATATTTATTTATTTTGTTCTTTGCCTTGTCCTAAGAGTAATTTAGGCCAACTTAGAAGGATATAAACCATGTAACAAAATGACAGAAAACAAGTAAGTGGGGACATTCCTTCTAGGGAAGGAAAAATGAGAAATAAAGTTAGTAACAGAGTGAGTTAATGCACAGCTACTTGCTCTAGAAGTCTGTACCTGTCAGCTTAGGCATGAACAGGGCCATGAGCGTTGGGTCAGCCAATACAAAAAAAGAACGAACACAATTTACATGATTCATTAAGTTTATAAAGTTAAAAAAATGTTTGCTTAGGAGAGGCATAATCATCTCTACGACTACAGCTAGTGAGAATTTTTTTTCACGGGTTCACATGAAGAAGACATTATATAATGCAGGGAATGGCTGCCTCGGGAGTGTCCATCAGTGGGGGCCATTTCTTGAGACGTCCCATCGTGCAATCTGGAGACAGAAGGCTGAGTGTAACTCAGGTCAGGCCATTCTTTGTTGGCTGAGGAAATGGAGACTGTTTATGCAGGTCCCTGCTGGATTGGTGAATCCAAAAGTTGATTTTAAAGCACCAAAGAGGTTGGATGGCATGTTGTTCAGGCTCTTGTTCAGTGGCCAGGCCTTGGTAAGCACTGAGCCATGTGGTAAGCTGGACGTGACTCACATGGTACCTGCAGTGTGACTGCTCCGTTTGGCCGCATCAAAGCACCACTGAGCACTTGATGCTGTGGCCCAGCCGGGGGACAATTGGGTCCCCTCACAAACAGTTAAGGTGCCTGATGAGAACACGTGCTTGGAAGGATGACTGTGCCCAGTCCATGAAGGGGTCTGAGCGGGTGGACTGGACGGACCACGTTGGCTGGGAGTACACAGGTGTGACGGGCACTGCTAGTGCTCAGGCAGGGGTCCACCGAGTCCTTCCTGCCTGATGGCTTCGTGAACGAGCTTAGGTTTCTCCCCACGCTGAAGGTGAACTTGTCGGAGGAGCCTCAGCAGGCTCGGCTGGAGCCGCTGTGTTTGCTCAGGTTCTGAATTCAGCGACAGCGGCCGGTCTTCGCTCACAGCTCCTGGTACATCCCCATCTGCAGCAGCCAGGAAACACACTTGGTATTGAGTGTCAAAACTGGGTCCCCAATAATGAGGAAGAAAACACTGAAGTTGAATCATTAAGGGAGAAGGGAACACACACATAAAGGTCTTTCCTGGCGAGATGCATGAACAGACAGCCTAAAGCAGTTTACTGCAGCCACCAGATTGTGGGGTACAGAGGAGCTCAAGTAATTGTAAACAATCAGCTCCCTTTGAACGAGATAAGGAGATTCTTAGAAGCTGTATGAGGATGGACATAAAGGCCTTGCATGTGGTCATTTTAGTTACAGACATAGAGGTATCACGGTACACATCCATGTGCACATGCATAGGCATGCACACACACATGTACAGATACACACACAGGCACACGCGCACATGTTAGGGATGGGACATGTCTCAAATAACACACAGGGCCAAGAGACATGGATTCCAACCTTGACTCTATCACTTTCTCACCATGTGATTTTTGGATAAGTGTAGTAACATCTTTGTGCTTTAGACCTCCTATTATGAAAATTAGTAATACTGAATGAGATAGTTTTCTAAGAATCCTTAAACCTTTGGAGATGAGCACATCTTTCATTTAAGGTGATGTTTTCGTTTCTAAAACAGAAAGTTGAGGAGAACAGGAAATATTTTACCTGATAACAAATATAACTAGTATGGTCATTTCTCCAAGGAGAGTCATTTATAAGATGGATGGATAAGATCTAATGACAGTTTCTAACTTAATGTGGTTTCATACAGAAAAAATAAAGTGTGTTTTTGCCTTTCTTAAAACCGAGCTTAAAAATAATTCATATGATTCTCATTAATAAGTTCAAACACATCTTATTGCAGTGAACTTATCTCACTATGCTATCTCACTGAAGGAATAGGAAAATATCACCAATTTACTGCAATAAGGTAATTACTGTAATAAGATAAATGTTAACTTTTTAATGAAAACCACTGCACTTGAGTAATTACCCTTCCGAGGACTACTCCATATATGATTTCTTTGCAATTATTAAGATTAATTCACTTTTTTAGTAGGAACAGACCAAAATTCCAAGCCAAATGATCATTTTTATAAGCACATTTTCGAATGTCCTAGAACTTTAAAAGGGGGGAGAGAGAAATGGATTTAAGTCTTGTTTCCAAGTCTATTTTATTAAGTCACAGGCTGCCAAGTGCCTGGGTTCAGTTAAATGCAAATAAGAGCAACAGAAGCCTGGTATAAATAGATGTGAATAAAAATAGGAGTGAGTGTCCATTGACCATCAGCTACAGCATTGGCAAAAAGTGAAGATTTAATTAGAACTTTCTTTGTTCACAAACCCACTAGCTTTCTATAAATAACACATCGCGCGAACATCCCAAATGCATAAACAGACGTGTGACAACACTATACCTTCAGAATTCCTGTGGATCGGAACACCTCCAAGATGTGATGGAAAGGGGATTATCACAGTATCACCTTCATGTGGAAAGTAGCACACTTAATGAAATAGCAAAATCCAACCAAAGTAGTACCTGGAGAGCGTATGTTTTACTTCGCGAAGGTTCATATGCACATTTGTTTTCATTATTGGGTTTGCTATGCCTGGCATTACATCTTTGTCTTAGAAAAAAATGCTGGGCTCTCTGCTCAGCCTTCCTTCCTGGCCTTTGGAAGTCTCCTCTGTTTCTAACCAGCAGAGGAACCTCGAAGAAAAAGTGGCCCTTTCTTGTCTAATCAGCTTTGTGGATTTAAGCACTGCTTCTGGAAAGCATCATGGTGGTAGATGTGAGGTAGTTCCCACGAGGATTTGGTGGGAGTTTGAGGGACTCCAGCTAGCACTCAGTCCCAGGAGAACATTCCTTTAAAACCTGAACTCTGCCCAACTCTTTTGTGGCACAGGCTTTTGTTCATTGTTTATAGTGACTAAGTGAAACATAAGATAAAAACTACATATTAAATCTATCATTTACACTCCATCCACCCATCCAACCATCCCCCAGCCATTCATCCATCCATCCATCTTTCAATTATCCCGTTCTAAATGTTGTCATATTGACAACAGGCAAGAAGAGAAGCTTACCCTGTGTCTGTTCAGTCTGTTTTGCTTTTCACCACTTGGTACAATTAGAATTAAACAATCCAATCAGCTACTTAAAAATCTCTCTGCATTTTGCTCATTTCATGCGCCCGTCCAGACAGGAAGGGAGATTGGAGAGAGTACTGTCTGGAGGAACACTCAGGGAGAGGCTCTCCTGTTGACTCATCTAGAAGCCATTCCGAGAGCTCAGTAGAGGAGCCCAGGGCAGGGCTCAGGACAGTGGACACTGGAGCCAGAGCGCCCCCTAATGGACTGTGTGAATGTAAGCCAAGAACTGGCCCTCCCCTGCCTCAACTTCCTCATCTGTCAGTACTCATCTCATAGAGTTACCCCGAACAATGCGTGGCACATCACAAGCTCTCTAAGAGTGTTAGCTCTCATTATTATTGAATGAAATTGGAATGTAGGACAGTTAGCATATGTAGCAGTCACACTTGTAAAGATGTCCTAAAGGTTCCCAAACTGTAGTCATTCAATCAAAAACACAAGGCATGACTGTGAGGGTGGCTAGGGAAGAAGCTTCCAGTAGGAAGCTCTGTGCTATAAGTTGAGTAAACGGAGGACATGTGTGTAACGAAGTGCCTGAAAACAGATTTCATAATTTTGTGAAAGAGAAGACAGCATTTCCTGTCTTCTTTCTGATACTTTCTCTGCTAAAGCCACTTAACTGCTGGCATTAGCATTGTGGAATGCCTTCAAGGAACTTCAGACTCCTTTCAGAGGGCCTTAATTGGTCTCTCAGGGTCCACGATGATAAATACATAGGAATAAAAAAGCATCAGGCTATCAAAGGCCAAAAATTATTTGAAGCTCCTCCTATTCAAAGCTACAGTTTCTGCTCTTGAGAAGTCTCCACCATGCTGGGTGGAGGCTGTGACAACAGACCACGTGAAGGGAGAGAGACAGCCAGTATTGGAGCTGTGGCCCCAGGCAGACAAGGGCAGCTGTAGCCAACCATCCAGCCCCCACTGAGCCACCCACTACCTGGTCTCAAGAACCACACAGCCATGCCAAGAAGCATGAGAAGAACTGTCTTCGCAGCTCTAAGCTATTGTTTGGTGTGATTTGTTATTCAGCAATACTGATACAATAAAGTTGAAGTCTTTTATTAAACCCAACAAAACCCTAGAAAATTCAGTTTAGGGAGTTCTCCTAGATTAAGTATAGGAAATAGCCCTGGTGACCTCGGAGGGATTTTTTTAAATCCCATTTGCTAAATCTAATTATTCCATCATTGATTTTAGAAATAATAAGAGGTAATTTTTCCATCAATTGGTCAAAACTCAATTTCATTTATCATTGGGAGATAAAAAGGAGTCAATTCCCTTACTTGACTCTATTTTGTTCATTTTCTGGGTAGTCGAATAGCATTACATGCAAAGTATCTATTGGGAAATAATTCTATACTTAATGTTAGAGCCTGTTAGACCTCACATGCTTAGGCAGGTCACACCAGGTCAATTATTGGTCATTTCTGAGAACTATCTTCTTATGTGCTGCTGGAAGTGTCACCAGAGATTTACTGTTGTCATATCGAGCCAATAACCTGGCATGGAGGAGCTCTGTCTTTTGGAAAAGATATAAAAGTAAAGACCTGAGCACTGAGTGACATAGCGCTCGTGGGATTCTGAGTTGATCCTAACATCCTGGATAAATTCCAATTGTAGTAATGGCATTCACTTAGGCTTTTGTTACAAGCATTAAGGCATCTACTGCTTTGTTCTGTTTCATTCTCTCCTAACTCATCCCCCACCTCGCCTGCCAAATCATTCTTGTATTGCATAGTGACCAGATGCTGCTTAGACCAGGAGTTCCCAAACTTTGTTCTGGAAAGGTGCAGAACATAAATATTTTAGGCTTTGCAGACCAAGAAGCAAAAAAAAAAAAATTAAGATTTTATTTATTTATTCATGAGGGACAGAGAGAGAGAGAGAGAGAGAGAGAGAGAGAGGCGCAGAGACACAGGCAGAGGTAGAAGCAGACTCCATGCAGGGAGCCTGACATGGGACTCTATCCCGGGACTCTAGGATCAGGTCCTGGGCTGAAGGTGGCGCTAAACCGCTGAGCCACCAGGGCTGCCCAAGAGGCAAAATTAAAGACATTGTTTAGGTATTTATATAACAAAAGAGAAGACAAATGTCCACAAATCTTTTGATGAAATTCAAAATGTAATAGTAATAATCAAGCACGATGTTTCCTTTTTTTATAAATTTATTTTTTATTGGTGTTCAATTTGCCAACATGTAGAATAACACCCAGAAGCACAATGCTTCAAGTCTACAGCTAAGGAAAACCATGGAATTCTTCTGTGGTTTTACATTTCACATACTTGGTGTTCAGGGTTGATATTCTTCGGGATCAAACCAGATGTGAGTGTCTATCTGGAAAAAACATTCTCAGGTTTCAGGTCACCCAAGAATAGTCAAGGAGCTGGATTGAACCATGAGGCTGTAGTTCTCCAGGCTGGCTTAGGCAATGGCTCTGTCTGTACTCACGTAACAGACTGGATCATGGGGTCACGGATACCACAAATGAGGTGTCCAGCAGGATTGTGCGGCAGAATTGGGAGGAAAGATGTGCTTGTGGCTCCACTGAGTGTCACGTGAGATCAGCCTTGCTGCCATTGCTTTGAAGATCCAGTCTATTCATGGCTTTTTCTGGTTGGGTAGAACATTCTTTTATGAGAGCTCTGTGGTGGTATATGGTGCCGTGGAAAGGAGGGAATTTTTCTCACAAACCAATTTTACTCACCAAAAGATAACCAACTTTACTCCCTGCCCTGCTGGGTTAGCCCATCTTCCTGCTCTCACCCAACTGTCCAGTATGGCCTGGACTACAATGACTGGCCCAGGCTCCCCTGTACTTAGGCACTCCTTGTTCTCCTGGCTTGTAAGATTTACTCTGAGCATTTTTTTTTTAACATATATTGGTAAAATGCCTTGGTAAAATTGTTTTAAAACAATTTTTAAAGGTCACTTTTCATTGAAACACGTGAATATTATGGCTTGATATTTCTGTCTAATTGAAACTAATTTAAATTATTTTACAGTTAAATACACATAGACTCTTTATTTTTCAATTCATTTAAGCCACTGCACCAGGGTAACTTAAATTGTTTTGAACCTAGTGCTTTATACACTTAATCAGGACAAAATTTATGTCAGGCCAACCTGCAGAATGCTGAAGTGACTTGCCTCTGGAAGTTATGAATTTACCTCACTCAACATAGTCATGCATAGTCTAGCCAACCTGGACAAGCCATTAGTGTGCCTTTTGTTTGGAATGAGGATTTGAAGTTTCTGATCTTCAGACTCTTAAGTCCTGTGATTGAATGAATCTGAGGTCAAAATAATGAGTTTAAGTATCACATGACCACAGATTGTATCACTCCTGAGCCAGCTGGTTAAAAATACATATTCACATAGGGGATGAGAGGGTGCTACTACTAAAAAAGCACCATGCAACACATTTATAACACAGTCTGTGTAGTACTATTAAGTTTCTCCAATGCATTTAATTCTTGTCAATCACATGCGTGTGTGTAAGTAATATATGCATTTGGTAATGTATTAGGACCTTGCTCATACCATGCAATTACCAATAATAAAATATTTCTAATCAATTTTATAGATTTTAAAATGCTACCACACTGTGGTCTAATAGCTAGATAAAATCTAAGACCGGACTTGTAAAAGCATAGGAATTTACCAACATTTTCAGGTTTTTTGCATTTTTTTTAAATTTTTATTTAGATTTTAGTTGACATACAGCGCAATATTGGTTTCAGGAGTAAAATTCAGTAGTTCATACTTACATACAACACCCGGTGCGCATCACAAGTGCCCTCTTTGATGCCCATCACCCATCTGGCCCATCCCCATCCACCTCCCCCGTCAATCTCATTCTCTATAGTCAAGAGTCTCTTGTGGTTTGTTTCCCTCTCTCCCTCCCCCTCACCATATGTTCATCTATTTTGTTTCTTAAATTCCATATATGAGCGAAATCATAATTTACCCATGTTTTTAATAGAGCTCCTAGTCTGGGATAGAATTTAGAGCATCCAATAGGAACTCCTTATCTGTATAAAATATTATTTTAGCACGGATACCTACCATGCCTGGGTTGATGACACTAGAAGCCCTCCAGCTGCACAACGTCTGTCTTGAAAGCCAGATGTACTGAAAGATAGATTCTCTGGGTCCTTATGTCTTGAAGCACAAAAGAACTCTTGAGGGAGCTGCCCTGAACCATACCTGAGCCTGCAGGCGGATGAATGCGGGTGTGTGCCTCCGGGGCCTTGCCTGAGGGAAGTTGTTGGAAGCCAATGCAAATGAGAACTGCTTCCTCCAGAGCAGAAAGCAACCTTCAGGAACCTGGAAGGCAGATGTGTATTGGAGGACAGCGCTTCTGCCCTGTTGGACCAATAGGACGCTGGGACATTTCAATCCACGGGCTGGTAAAAGCGACTTCCGTCCTTAACGTGTGCGCCACAGTGAGAAGGAGGCAGAAAACAACTGCCTGCACATTTGTGTTAGCTTGAAACACGACTTTAAAATTTTTAGAATTTAAATTTAAGGGAAGGGGTCATTCAGTGACAAACCTTCGATCTGTGCCATTGATTATTTAAATTGAATTATAATTTACATAGCAATGGTCACTCTTTTTAGTGTATGAGTCTGCAAGTCTTAACTAAGGGTAGTCATTGAACCACTATCACAAGGAAGGCAGTGGGCAACACTTCTATGCACCACCTCGGTAAGCCCTCCTCCTACCACCAGCCCCTGGCAGCCTCTGAGCTGTTTGCTGTTCCTCTAGGCTGGCCTTTTCCAGAATGTTGTATAAATAAAATTGTACAGCATGTAGGCTTTTGAGTCTGGCTTCCTTCACCTAGCACAGAATTCACTAGCGTTTCATCCATGTTGCTGTTGGGTTCCTTCCCTCTAATAAGGGAAATAATGTGTTTATTTATATGCTTTATTGATGTTATAAGAACAGATAATATGAGATCTACCCTTCAAACAGATTTTGAAGTGCACCATACAGCACCGTAAACTGCAAGCACAAGGCGATCCAGAAGATCTCTGGGACTTTACTTGTCTTGCGTAGCTGGAACTTTATATGCCTTGAATTGCAGTTCCCCATTCCTCTTCCCAACCCATGGCAACCACCATTCTGCTTTCTGTGTCTATGATTTTGATCACTTTAAGTATCTTAGATGAGTAGAACCAAATAGTATTTGTCCTTTTGTGACTGCTTATGTCACTTAGAATAGTACCCCAGTCCACGCAAGTTGTTGCATATGACAGGATTTCCTTCTTTTTCAAGGCTGAAGAATATTCCATTGAATATGTACACTGCATGTCTCTCTCCATTCATATGTCAATGGACTCTTAAGTACATGTGGCTATTGTGAATAAGGCTTCAATATACATGGGACTGTAGATATTTTTTCAAGACCCCGATTTTAATTCTTCTGAATAAACATCCAAGAGTGGAATTGCTGGATCTCATAGTGGTACTCTAATTTTTTTGAGGTGCCTCCAGACTATTTTCTATGGCACTTATACCATCCTACATTCCTACCAACAGTGTACAAGGGTTCTAATTTCTCTACATTCTAGCCACCACTTATTTTGTTTACACATAATATATAAATAAAAGCCATCCTAATCTGTGTAAAATGGCACATCATTGTGGATTTGATTTAGTCATACTGAACATCTTGTCACACGTTGGCCATCTGTGTGTGTTTAGAGAAATACCTATTCAAGTCCTTTGCCCATTTTAAAGTTGGAGTCTTTTTTTCCTGTTGAGTTATAAAAGTCCCTCATGTATTTTGGATATTAACCCCTCATCAGGAATGTGATTTGGAAATATTTCCTCCCATTCGTCTGTGATGTTGTATGTGTGTTATACTTCCTTCATTTTTATCACTGAATGGTACTCTTCAGAACCGTTATATCATAGTTTATTTAATCCATTCACCAATTGAAGGACATTTGGGTTGTTTCCAGTTTGGGGAAATGAATAAAACAGCCATAAATATTTGAGTACAGTTTTCTGTGAGCCCGTAAATTTCCTTTTCTCTTGGGTAAATACCTAGGAGGGGATTGCTGGATCATATAGTAAATGTATGTTTAACTTCTAGAGAAACTTTGCAGTTTATTTTCCAGTCAACACAGACTAAGGATATATTGTCTTTCCTTTAAGAGTGAAGAATAGAGATCTTTTCTATTGAGAAATTGCTCTACAGAGAAACAGTGACTAGAAACAGTTCATGGGAAAGTAGAGTCAGAAGAATTGTAAATTTCATTTGGTCCAATCTCTGCATTTTTCAGAATAAGGAGACTGAAGACCAGAGAGACTGAGCACATCCATGCACACATGAGGAAGAAGGAACAGATCCCAGCAGAGACTGGACCTCCGGGCTCCACTCTGCTTTGCTGGCTCCCTACTGCAGGCTCTGTGTGGAGTCTTCTGCGAATTAGAGGGAGGGGAGGAAAATCTATTTAAGGAAAATATGCCCTATATATTAAGGAATAAGTAGGGTGTAGGAGTGAAAGGATCCAGACAAATTATTTACATTAATCAAATTCATTGAAAATTGACTCCACTCCCCATTTCCTTTGGCCCAATTACATATATATCTAAACTACTGCATTTTACTCAATCTCTCTTTTCTAGAGAAGAGTTAATCTAAGCACTAATACATTTGTATTTATTCTGATTATTAGTAAAATCCTACATATGAAAATCTGAAATTTATAGCTCTGAAAGCTCACTGTAGTAGCCCCTGACACAGAGCTTTACCAAGTTCTTAATTTTGTTAGGAGTCCATTCACTTGATTCAAGTGCCTCTTGTTAGCTAAATTCACAGTGCAGAGAAATTTTCTAATAAACATTTGAGATTAAAGTACCATGGCTGACAGCAAAATTACGATTTGTAGTCTAAAGATGCATTCAATTATGATCACTCAGAGAGAAAAAATAACGGAAAAAAACCCAAAACACAAAAACCACATACACCAAGGAAAAGCAAGGTCTTCAAACGTAATTCAAATCTTAATCCAATAATCTATTTTTAATTACCCACATTACGGCCATTTACAGGGTGATCATTTCAGAGTCTCAAATATCCAATCTTTTGGCCCAAAGCCGTGGGGGTAATTGCTTTATAACTGGGTGAGAATCTATCATCTATGTCTGGTCTAGATTCAGCAAGAGTATCTGTAACCGACATTTAAACTGTGTTTCTGGATGGGATTCAACCTGCCTGAAGACTTCCTACTAATATTGCTTATTTTGTCTAAAATCTTCACAGAGTGTTTAAAATACTCTTAAGCAATGCAATGCACAAGTACTTCTGTTTTCTAGCTCTATAATCTGGTCATGTGGTTTTGAGGAGAATCTAAGAAACAACCAATGTATCTACTCCTGCTGGTGTCCAAGAAATCTTGAATGTCGATTCCTGCTTAGCTGAATAGGCTATGCCCATACCCCCTAACTTAACCAAACCTCCTTGACTCTACCTTACTACCTTGAACCTTCATTCCTCCTGCTGCTAGCACCTAGGTGTATTCCAGTTATTCTGGAATTTTATGCCCTAGCAGTTAGAACTCCAAGTTTAAAAATTCTCAATTGGCCTGTACCAAAAAGACAGGCTGGGAATTTCTCAAGAGCCTTTACTAAATAGTAAAGGAGAACAGAGGAGAATGAGTGTGTCTTTGGGGGATGAATTAAAATTCTTCCATGCCCAGCTTACCTCCTGGACTGACAAGTTTTAGTTCATTCACATGACTTCCTCAAGTGAAAAATAGTTCCACCCAGGATATTTCTGTTTCTCTTTTCCTTCTTGAACCCAAATGTTTTATTTTTTTTTTTTTTTCAGTTTGCACTTGCAACCTGGGGAACATGCCTCTAATGCTGACCCCAGGAAGCAGGCCTATCACTCTGTTCAGGTAAGACTCTAACCTCTGTCCCTCTGAGGGTGAGTGGCCTTGCTCTCAGTAGGCTCTATCTTCTGACATATATGAGCACTACAATAATGGTGAGATTTACCAGAAAGAAGTCCACACATGTGCAAATGGAAGGGAGGACCACCAGACTTTAGTGGGCCCAGCTTGGGGGAGGAGTCATGTGCTTTCCATCCCGGAGGCAGACTATGAACATAGTCCAGTGGGCCATTTCTCTTGACCTGTGTAGCTCAGAGTTCTCTCTTCCAGGCCCTGCAAGGTGGAGATGAATGAATACAGGCACATTGCCAGTGGAGGTCTCCTTTTCAATATGGAAGGCTCTGGAAGTCGCTCATGCACATGACAGGCAAGCTTTTGTTTGTTGTCCAGCTTGCGCCAGCTGATCTGCAGCTACTTGGCTTGCTCTAGCCTTCTTGTTTCTGACCCCCAGCTCATATGTTTCCTCAAATGAAATGCTCCCCCACTGGAGGCCACCTCTCAGATACGGCAGTTCCCTTTTCTCAGACACAGACAGTCATGTTGGGGTGATGCTTAGAGGATGCTGTTCTCCATGGTGATGGGTCCTGGACTTGCATCTCCTGGGCTGGGACACTGATACCAAAGGTGCCCAGGGTTAGCCAGTCCCAGTGAGTACATCAGGATCCTTATCTCTCCCTACATATCCCCACCATTCTGTCTCTGGTGCTGTCCATTTTTGGCTTATGAAGACATCCAAAGCCACAAAAGGGCTTCACACAGATGCTCTTAGGGTCTTGTATGGTGGCAGTGCCCACCAGGACCCAGTGCTGGCAAAGCAAGGGCACCATGTTCTCTGGCCACGAAGTTTAATGTTCCATCACAAAGATTCAGGAAGAAACAGCACTCAGAAGCCAGGGCATGTCCCACGGTGGTGTGGGATGATCCTTCTTTCCAGAATTCTGCTTTAAGGCAGGGACACTCTTTGCACAGTTACACGGCTGTGCCCTTGGAAGTGTTGTAAATGATCCCTGGTAGCATAACTCAGAATATGCTATAACCACATGTTTTTTATAATCATTAGGCTGAGAATAAGTGGTTCCAAACTCTGGCAAATATAACATTTTGATACCCGTTGCCTCGCATCTGATAATTCAAGCTTGATCACAATGCGCTACTTCCAATGGGAAATAATGGAGCGGAACTCTCAGCCGGGGAACTTTCTCCTCCATATGGTTCAGAAGTTCCCTGGGATGTGTAATCCTACCGGGAGCGCCATCTGTGTAGACTCCACACAGGCCTGAGCTGAGGCAAGCTCTTCCCTGCTAACTCAGCCACAGATTTTATTCTACCACAAATACATTCAGACAAAAGGCAAGACTCTCTTCCGCCTGTCTTCTCCACCACTCACATGTGTAAGGGGAAGCTTGTGTGGAACGTCCCTTTTCCTGGTAACGAGCCAAACTTGCTTACCCCAGAAAGATGAACTGGAGAATTCCCTGGCTCCCTGAGAACCCACACCAGCGATCCTCTCTGCAAGTTTGAGTGGTTTAATGGAGAGAACAATCATATACACCGTTCCACTGAGAGTGAACTTGCCTCCTCTCACCTATTAGAGTGTGAAGTCCATAGGTCCCAGAGAGGGTCCTACTCATCTCCGAGGTCCCCTAGTGTCCAGCACAGGAAATTAGATTCTTCATGGTAAACAAAAGATGGACATAAGCAGAAGAAAATGTATTGAGAGGATATTAGGCAATTCAGGGAAACACTGGCTAGGGCTCAAAGTAGAGGCTACAGTTTAAGAAACAGTACCCCCAAATAAGCCTCATTGGTGAGAAGCCACATCTGCTAACATTGAGCCCTGATGGTGCTTCCTGGACCAGGGGGTTGTCTCCATTGGTGGGTGTTCATGCAGGCAGACAATTGCATCCCCTTTCAGCTGCTGTCCCAGTGCCCACCCTCTTGTGCCTCTGGCTTTGAGTCAATGTCTATTGGAAGTGAGTCTGATTGGTAGAGTAAAATAGAGACTAGTTGTACACTGAGCCCCAGGTGCAAGGAAGACTGAGGAAGTCAACATCTAGCATTTTTTGCTTCTAAAAAGGAGATACTCTTTGTAACTTATTAAAACTTATAAAACAGAGTTCAGATGCTGACAGACAAAACAATTCACAAATGTCCATTACACACGGTGTGTCCTAAATTGTGATTCCTATGTACAAACTGAATAAACTAATGAGAGATTAATTAAGAATGGATGTGCCAATATTTAGGCTAGTCTTTTTAAAGACTTCAGTTAATTCATACTATCTCTTTAGATGAAATTATCTTCCTAAATAACCACTTGAAGAGTTCCGGAAATACCAGTAGACTTACCAGTCTGTAAGACCCACTCCATGGCTGCAACTTCTGATCTGTCAGAAACAGAACAACTTCAAACTTTTTGTTTTCCCGGCAGATAGTTTTAAACTCATCACCCTTCATGAGCCATTGGTTGCCATGTTGTGTGTTCTTCTAGGTCAGCTGCATGTTGTCCTTCAGTATTTCGGGCTCTTCAGAGTATGCTAAAAGAAGTACCCTGGGAATTAGCAGTTCCATAAAGAAGACAGATGCAAGGAAAAGAAAGCTAATCTATGGTACATTCAGTTCCTTGTGTCTGTGTGTGTCTGTTAGTCTGTGAGTATGTATGTGAGAGAGAAGACATCATGCTTCTGATCCAGAATTACTGAGAACCCAACTATACCAAGACAAGTTACATGGAGCTTCTGTGTACTTGAATGATCTTTAGCTGGACCCAGCGTATCTGATAATTTATACAATCATCTGCTCAGCTTTGACTGCATAGACCAACCCTATGAAAATGCTGACAGAAGCCTTTCGTGCCAGAGCTTAACTGACAATATATGCACAGAATTTTTTCTACTCATGAAAGTTACACTACTTCAGAAAGTTTCACTTTAAAAAATTTAAAAATTTTGTAAATGGGCTCAGAAATGTTTTAGAGCCTATGAAAATGACTAAGACATGAGCTCTACTTTAGAAAAACTCACTACCTCGTGGTGCATAAAAATAGGGTGTGATATATCACAGTGTTCATGAACATTGCTTTATTTTTTAAAAGATTTTATTTATTTATTCATGAGAGACACAGACAGAGAGAGAGGCAGAGACTTAGGCAGAGGGAGAAGCAGGCTGCCTGCAAGGAGTCCAATGTGGGACTCGATCCCAGACTCCAGGATCATGCCCTGGGCCAAAAATAGATGCTCAGCTGCTGATCCACCCAGGCATCCCATGAACGTTGCTTTAAATACTGTCTCAGTAATACCAGAAACAAAGCAATAGAAATTTTAAAAGTGACCCCCCAAAAATGCCTCTAGAATCTATTTGTAGATTTTAAAATTCAAAAATACTTAAGAAAACATATTGAAATAAAAAAGACTAACTATAATACATGAAAGACCTACAAAATAACTGAATGATAAGTGGAAAGCAAACAAAAGATCATTTGCTCAACTCTAGAGCTTTCTTCATGACTCTCTGACCCCACCAAGTACATCTACTTCCTTTGATGTGAAATGGTCTATAACAACTGTATGATAATAGCTTAGATCACATGTTTTCAGAGTTTGAAATGATTTCAGTTCATCACTTCTTTGTCAGAGATTTTATTAAAGAGAGTGCAAGAACTCTTGTTCCTACTTAAAATTAAGGGTTTTCCAGTAATGTGATCAACAATACATAACTAAATGTAATGAAGAACATTGAAATTAAAACTGGTCATATGATCTCAACTACTATTCTGATTTTGTGACAATATCCTATACTACCTTGGATGGGGGTCAAGGAGCAGTGGGAGGGGGAGAAACAAAAGGATAACAATAAAGTTCAGGGGAAGAAATCTGTAGATCTCTTCTATCCAACAGTGTTTTATTGCTATGTTTAAAGGAAGTGGAGTAGAAAATGTTGCTATCTGAATCATTGGTCTGATGGGTCAACAGAGATTAGTTATAGAGCCCCTTAATTCAATGTGAAAAATTCTTAAATTGCCCTAAGACTAATCTGAGAAGGAATCCAGAGAAAAGAGGAATCATAGGGATGTTATTGTTAAAATATGTATCAGATGGTCACCCTTCTAGTGGGAAAGTAAGAAGTGTTTTCTGATTATGGAACTAGAATTTTGCTATTCCAGACATCATTTTCTGCCTCCTCCCTTTTGTCTTCTATGAAGTAATTCACACACATTCTTCAAGATCCAAATAAGACACACCTTTACCAAAAGTCTTCTCAGAGCCCTGTGGACTGCCTTAGGTAATGCCTCTACTCTCTCCAGAGCTCACCTCTGTCTGTCACAGCTTTGTGTGCATGTGGTTGTGTCTTTCTCTGATCTACTTTCATCTCCGAGTTGCCAGTGTTGCACATAGAGGAGGTTCCCAAAACACATTCACTGAGTAAGTGGATGAATGAGTGACAGGTGTGTGAAGGTGATGGACAAAGGGGCTGAACGCCTGCCCTGTTCTTACCTTTAGACACTGAGAAGACACCCAGAGCCCAGAAGTGAGACACACATTCAACTCTAGAAAAGCTAAAGGTGGAAGACAGCTATCCTTGACTGAATACTGACAAATGCGAGGCACATCTCCATTGTAGGTTTTCTCATTTGTCCCTGTGAAATGCCTGGTGTGATAGGCATGGTCAGTCCTTTCTTAGAGATGAGGAAACCAAACCCAGGAAGATCTACTCCGGTTTAGAGTTTCTTCTGCTTCAGTGCAGAATTTCTCTAAATTAATGGCATGAACATTCATTCTTCTCAAAATGAGATATTGGGTAAATGCAAAGATGATAGTTTTCTACCTCAGTACTTTTTTGAGCATTCTTAGAGTTTAGATTAATCACATTATCTAATTGACAGTCTAATGCACTTGGACTTTTGCCAAACACAAATCATGTAGCTAAGGAGCTCGAAGAAAACAGGAGCTGGAGGATTAGATGCACTACTACTCCATGAAGACCAGAAGAACCTTGAGTTGTTCTTGTACAGTAGCTTTGCCCCAATACTCAGAAATGTTCAAGGTCATGTGTTACTTGCAATGTTGGTTTCCATGCAAATGTGGTTTTTAAAAATTCCTTTGACTTTTGCTCCAGATATAATTTCTAATATTTAATTTCTAGCAGAAAAAAGCTCTGTGCTATAGTTTGCCAGAGAATTTTTTCTTCTCTTGGAATTGCTTTCTAATTCATCACTTCTATCCTGAATGACTGTTAATTCTCTCCTTACATGCATTCTTAGATGACTCAATACAATCATCCTACTTGCGGATCTTGAAGTCCAACAGAATTGGGTTTTAATTCCTGTTCCGTCATTTTAAGTTATACATTGGGTCAGAGCATTTACATTCTCTAAGCCTTGAATATTGTTGTTAAAATTGGCCATAAGAGCACCTACTTTACAAAGTCGTTATAAGGTTTAAGTGAAACGCTGAACATACATCAGTAGCTATCACAAATCCTCGTACTAGAAAGAACTCAGTGGAAGTAAGTATTAATTCAATCTCTTCCTGTTCTAATTCATTTTACACATAACTATCATGTTTAAGCCTCCTAATGCATAAAATCATTCACATTATATCTTGAATCAGAAGCATTGTTGACTTCACATTGAATAAATTCAAACACTTAGCTCTAAAATTGAGGCCCTATTCCTTGGATTATCCCTCATACATCCCACATTCCACTTAGAATGAGCAAAATATTAATTCTTTCACATAACTTAATTTTGTGATTCTTTATCTTATTTCCTTGCAGCTCAAAATATGCAAATTTGTATTTTTCAAAGTCCACCTTAAAAACAATTCTTATATTCTTGTATATTCATTTTTTGTTTTTCCTTAAGGGACAAGTCATTCCTTCTGAGACAGGTGAGCCTGAAGGATGCTTGAAATTTCACGTGACTCAACCATTCTCTATCTCCAGAGAGAAATGAAGAATTTCTCTTTAAGGAAGAGATGCTAGATTTCTTTCTAGATCTACTCAATGGGGATTGATCTTCCCTGGTTCTCAGGAAGGTCTGTCATGATGGAATTCCTGGAAACCCACCCATGACTATCACCAAAGAAAACTAAATCCTTATATTTAAGTCTCCTAATTAGAAGACACCTGAAAATTATCTGGGAAGTTTTCTTTCCAAATGCATATGCCTGGCCCTTTCACAAACATATCAAGACAGCATCTCTGGGACTAGTACAACTGCCGTGAGCAAGCTGAGAACCCTCCTCCATAGGTTAACTTAAGACGCCCTCCACAGGCCAGAGCCAAACCCCTCCCCCACTATTCATCAGGACAGAATCATGTGGGATTGCATATTATTACAATATCTGATCTAATTACTTAACGGACACCCTATTCCAGTATATATTTACTCCCAATTCTGGGCAAATATTAGACCACTGTTTCAGGAGTAGTAGCAAAATCTAGAACAAAGAAAACTCTCTCACCTCATTTCATTCCCCCATAAAGTCTTTCCCTAGACTTTGAGTAGCAACAATTTTGGCTTCGGTTAAACATCACAGATCTCTGTATCACTGTAGTTTCTCAACATGCCAGAACATTTACAACTTGTATGAATGGTCTCACTTTTAAACTTGTGGAAAGATTTTGTATTAAGATTTCTCTACACACTCGATGACTTTAGATTTGGTGACTTGGCAACTTTGCAAATCTCCATTTCTCTTCCCACACTGCTTTATTTATCTCTACTGAATAGCCCTATACATTATTCAAAGGGTGAATTTCAGTGAATATATAGAATGTATATATTGTCACATGAATACTTTTTGTCTTTCAAAAAGCTGTTTGGGGATAAGAACATGTGTATTCAGAAGGAGGAGGGGAGGCTTATTACAATCTTTAGCAGTTCTTAATCCTTTTTCCACAATTCACTGTGGTCCAAAGAGAGAGCATGCTCAGTGCTCTTTGAGACATTTTGTGCCACCTGGTGGAATTTTCTTGGAAGAGAATTATCAGGGGTCTGAATTACCGCTCAGCTTGATCATCACCTGAGGCATTTCTCAGTGCTTAATATTACCAGGCTAAGTATAGATTCCCTACTGTGTCAGGCAATTTAACTGCACTAGGCCCATAATAAAGATTTTTTTTTATGTGAAAATTAGTCTTTAGCGAAAGAGACCTATTTTGTTAGCTGCTGGGTAAATTCAGGTAACGCAATGACATCCACACTTTGGGTCATTCTATTCTACTCTGGTTAATACATAGAGATTATTGCCAACCTTCTTGCAGGCAACACACAGATGTTAACACTGCTTTCCATTAGTTAGAGACAAAAGTAATTGTAATTAACCTTTTTTCCTTACCCTCACCCCTAGGAAGTCAAAACAATCTGATAATGTCATATTTAGCAATTAGTGATGTAACTGTTTACTCAAGCAGAGATTTTTACCAAACATAAAAAGGATTTTAAAAACACATGTACTGAAGTGATAACTGATTTGGGTAGTTGAAAGTCTTTTTCCTGAGACACTCAGACTAACACCAGGGAAAGCCATCTGGGTGGAGGTGCCATATTGATGCCTTTCTCTCAGGCGGCTGCCATAGGAGCTTCAGGCCAGCCAGCCATATCGCTTGTCTAATGTACTCGCCTTTGTTCTTCCACATTGCAACCATTAACCCACATGCTATGTTCTATGATGCGGGGTGACTCAGCATGGACAGAATTCTAGCTTCTCACTCCCATTATTCACATTGTATTCTCACATACCATGAGATCTATCATGAAGAGAGAGCAATTTCTCTCCAAAGACAGATTGGATGAAGCCAAAGACATTGCTTATTTTGCAAGGAACAAAAAGGTCAAACTAACAAGAGAATGCAATAATCCAGAAAAATCCCCAAACTTCCCTATTCAGTAGTAAAAAAACAAATAAAATCCCACCTTATTTGAAAGTAGAAATGGATGAATTGGCAAAGGGCCATCTTTTTGGAGATACTTCTACTGAGTTCCAAGGAGCATGAGAGTATGTCCTGACTCCTCAACCTTATGGTAAATTTTGGGTGGCAAGGATAGAGTTTAATTACACTAATTTAAGTGTGTTGTCCTTTATGTTTGACAATGATGCACCTGATGGTGTTTTCCTGTTGTCAACATTGTTCTAGTTTGTCAAAATTTATTTAGTTAAATCCATGCCTGCATATTTGTTGCCAGAAATTCTTTCCACGTTTACTCAAGTAAAGACTTTTCCTTCTGCCCACAACTATAGCCACTATTTGCACTGCTTGTAACTTTTGACATTTCTATCTCTTAGATTCATGTTTGCTGGCTTCTCTTGCACTAAAAGAACCACCCAGTTCTGATTGCTCTGTGCCAGGCGGGTCCCAGCAGTGCCCAATCATACTGCCTTCTGCTGGAAGGTGTTCTTCTCCAGTCCCTGGAGGAGTTCCTTCACTCCACCCTGTTTGCAGCCACCCCATTAAAGCTCATCACACAGCAGCTGCTTAGGTGTCCTTTTGTCATCTAATATCTATTTTCCATAAATATCCATGGCAGCAACATCACTGCAGTATTTGTAGATGGGCTGTGTTCCATAGCTCGGTCTTATAGATGTGAAAAATAAGGAACAGAAACTGAGGGTCTTAGCTCGGAATCACTGCTCCGACTTAATCTGAAAAGTGAGATATGGTGGTGTCACGGAAGGGACAGAGAAAATAGGTTCTTAGATCAAGAATTTTTAAACAGCAGGCATGTGAAAAAGAGATGCAGAAGTTGCTACGTAAAAATCTGTGTGATATGAGGGGAGTCCATGAAGTTCTCTGAATGTCAATATTCCTTTCTGGAAAAAAAAGCAAAAAACTAATTGTACCTACTTTGTAAAATCATTATAAGAGGGGCACCTGAAGGGCTCAGTGGTTGAGTGGCTGCCTTTGGCTCAGGTTGTGATCCCAGGGTCCTGGGATCCAGTCTTATCAGGCTCCCTACAGGGAGCCTGCTTCTCCCTCTGCCTCTGTCTCTGCCTCTCTCTCTGTGTCTCTCGTGAAAAAGTATGTAAAATTGTAAAATAAAATCATTATAAGAATTGGAAACAGAATTTACAGATTAAATAGCCCAACACCTGATACAGAATGGGAGCTGAGGGCAAACATAGTATATATTGCCATTATTAAATAATTACTATAAATATTATAAAGCAAAGAAAATCACCACTTCCTTCAAAACCTGTGAAATGGAAGGCACTGACTTGACTAGAGCAAAAATGGAGAAAAGGAGGAAAAAAAGCAGAAGTTACAATGGAAGCTATAATGAATTAAGTGATTCTTAGCCCATCCTAAAAATTGTTACCAAAACGGATACGTGGTAGACCAAGGTTACCAAGCTCACCAAGCTAAGAAAGCAGGGACCGACATTTTCTAGCGTTCATGTAGGCAACTTATTAAATGCTGATATTTGATTATTTCTAATATTTTATCATTCTATATCCCTTAATGAGACCAGAAAAAGTCAAATGCCTTTTCTGGTTATTTATATGAACCAGGTCCTGATGGAAGAGAAGTTTAATTTATCATTTTGAATGCAGGTCAGCAAACTAGCCCTGTAAGCCAAATATGGCCCACAGCCTATCTTTGTAAATAAAGTTTTATTGGAACACAGCCACAGTCATTGAACAGTCATTCACTTACATACTGCCTATGGTAACTTCATGCTACAAAGATAGAATTGACTTGTGACAGAAACCATATAGCCCACCAAACCTAAAGTATTTACTATCTGGACATGTATTAAAAAAAAAAAAAGTTTGCCATCCCCTGGGCTAGCCTCAAAATAATATTCATTGGCAAAAACTAAGAACAATAGAGTAAAACCACAGCTTTTCAAACAATTCCTTGAAGTAGTTTAGGGGATAGTCTCTTATTATAGAAGACAAGACTGATAACTCTTTGGACTTGATATTTTCTATTTGCTTTTCAAGGAAGGGTTAGTTCCGAGTAGTCAAATTGTGTTGGAAGTGATCATTAAAAGATCAAATTTATAAAGGTTTAAGAGAGAGAAATTTGTAAAGGAAAGGAAACATTTCAAGGGGAAGGATTTCAACAAGTTTTAAAAGTAGCTAAGAAGCCTTTAACTGAAATAAAATCTCAGAGATGTGAGGCAGTAGAGTTTAAGGTCACTTATCACAATTCAACTAGAAATAGAAAAAACACACCTAACTAAAGCAGTGGGAGCAAATACAGAGTCATGCGTTCCCCCCACCCAAAATAATGGAATTTTGAAGACAATGGAACCCTGATGGCCCATAAGGATTTTGCCAAATGCAGAATCAGTCAGGACTCAAGATGGTCAAAGACAGAACAAACTTTAGAGAAGTAAAACAGGTGTTCTTTTAATTCATAAAGAAAAGAATCCTTTGCCACAGAATGCAAAAGAAGTAAAGGCATATCACCTCTAGAAGGACAGGAGTAGTAGACTGTTAAGAAAAGGTGGAGGAATTTTATTGATTTTTTTTTCGTATGGAAAGTTTTCTTGGAGTGACTGCATGGACCTGCCTCTGGCCTGCAGCCTGGTGGCCTAGTCCCCAGAAAAACCTACCTTCTCTCAAGCTCATGGCTTTGCAGCCCCCACGCCTCACACTCTACTTTTCAACTTAGTCCCAGACTTGGGCAGAGAGGGTGCCCCAGGTCTGGAGGTGGAGGGGGAGCTGAGGAGAAGGGCGAGTATCTACGGTATTTCTATGCACAGCATTGCAACGCCTCACTGTCAGTCAGACCAACAAGGCACCGCATGGTTGGCCTTGCTCCAGGACCGAGAATCCCCATGTCAGCTGGACCTGAGCATACATCCTGAGGAGCACAGGATCACCCTCCAGGAGAGGATGCTGTGGGAGCACCAATGGAGTGAAAGGTATTGGAAACTATTAGGGAGGTTTGGTTTTTTTTCCTTGCTTGCAAATTTTATGTTCTCTGGTTTTTCTTTCTTTTAAGAAATCAGAAGAACATGAGATGCCTGGGTGGCTCAGCGGTTGAACATCTACCTTTGGCTCAGGTCATGGTCCCGGGGTCCTGGGATTGAGTCCCACACTGGGCTCCCTACAGCGAGCCTGCTTCTGTAGGCTCTGCCTGTGTCTCTGCTTCTCTCTGGATCTCTCATGAATAAATAAATAAAATCTTTTTTTTTAAAGAAATCAAAAGAACACAATGCAGTTATTTGAAAGTCAAATGGTTGCTAAAATTTCAACACTCATGATATGTTAGTTCAGAAACTCTTAGGGTGCCCAGCTGGCTCAGTCAATAGAGCACACGACTCGGGATCTCAGAGTTGTAAGTTTGAGCCTCATGTCAGGTGCAGGGTTTACTTAAAATCTTTTTTTAAAAAAACCCTACAGAGTGCACAAAAGTATTTTACACTAAAATGTCAACTGTTCTTTTTGCTCAGTGGTGGACCCTCGTTGATTTTCTTTCCATAAAAAGCATATTTTCTAAATGAATTTATGCTGTTCCCATTCCTAGAAAAAGTATACTCAATGCTATCCATGCTTAACCCCATCTCCCTAACTCTTTGTGGCTAATGCTCTTCAAGAGCTGGGGGTGCCAACCTATGGAGTCTTCCAATACAGTGATGTGTTTCCTCTGCACTTGGGTAGGGTGTGCACCCAGGGCATTGTGACAACCCCGCAACACACCCAAAATTCCCCCTGTCACAGGCACCTTGTACAAAGTCACATCTAATTTCCCCTTGGTGTGCTCATGGGATTTTCTGGAAGTCACACTTCTGCCTTCAGTTCTCCTACTGATCATCTAATGCTCCCCTTAGCCAGCAACTCTAATGACAGAAGTCATCACCGCACCAGTGCCCTTTAGAAGGAAGTTTTACGTGTTTAGCAGGACACTTGCTAATCATCATACGTGCAAGTGTTCTTTGTCCCTACACTCTTCTAAGGACCGAGGGTGTGCATGTCATTACATCAAGCTAGAGCCCCCATTTCAGGTGCTAATGACTCAGATCCTGAGGAGGGCAGCAGAGTTAGGGAGCGCTGCTTTCTTTTCTCACACCACTGAGCATCTGCCACAACCCATGAGACCAGGGCCATAGAACCAAGGGGTTGGTCATCGTGGAAAAGCCATTTGAGTAAGTAACCATGTAAAAGATGACTATCTCATGGATCATCTATTTGGTTGTCATATTAAGTTATTCTCAATTTCTTTTCAAATTTTTGGTAGATCAATATAACTCATCACTGACTTATACCTTCTCCTACTTGATTCCATGAACCTCTGAGCTGCATCTCAGATATCTGTGCACTGGACATCCTTTCCTGTCCCATAAGTCTTTCCAGCAGCATTGTCCTGCAGCCTTCTCTGTACCAGTCGTAGCTGCACAAATGGAGTTGTTAGTGCTGGCTGCCATCTCCTTTACATCTGGCTTGGGTTGTAAACTCTTCAAGGCTGGGGCCTTGTCTTTTTATGTCTCATTGCACACTCACAGCTGGCAACTGCTCTGGAGGGTGAGGAAACACAACTTCTCTTCTGCTCAGCTCACTCCTCCCCACAGCAGAAACCACCTCAGTGGGACTCTCGAAACCCCAAGTCAGAGATGCCATTTGCAGAAACAAAGTTCTCCGTTTCTACAGATTATTTGGAATTTTGACCTGTGTCTTCTCTAAAGCCAAAGAATGACCAAAAGCCAGAAGCTGAAGTCCATCCATCAGTAAGAAACAGACTTGACACACAATTCAACATGACGGAGTCATCAGGTGGAAGACAGTTGACGGGTTACACACCTGCAAAGGGAAAGCATATTTTAGAGTCAAATGTCTACTTGGCTAATCAATGTAAGCCTGGGTAATACCTTTGGAAGGTAAAAGTTGAAGAAGAAAACCAACATTGGGAATTAGCAGGAGTTGAAAAATCTCCAAAGGTGATACATGGATCAGTTATTCAAAGATACAGAAATAAAGAGTGGGTTATATGTGGGGCATGTTTGCTGGTGGTGTTCACTGCTCCATCATGACCTGTGATTTTGGGGGAAGAGCCCACACCTGATCGTGAATCTTTCAGTGACCACCTTGGGCATCCTTTCCACAATTAGGCAGGTTTGTGGCTTACTGTGGCTTTGGAAGCCAAATGCCTAGCTCTATGACTTTCTCTTTGTGCAGACTTGGTCAAAGCACCAGCCTCAAGGACTGACTGAGGTAAATACAGGAGACAAGGGGCCCCATGCATGTGCTCAACAAGTAATCCCTAATGTTTGCTATCATGCTCATGGTGAAAGAGGAACCACTGGGTAGACTTTTACCATAGGCATCTCAAGTATACACATGCACATGTGTGCACACACTATGTGTTACTATCTTATTCTGTGATTGTAAATATGGCACACCTCCCCAGCAACATTTTAAGCTCCTCATGGGTAGAGAGTCTTATGCTACTATTTTTTGACTGATCTAACATATTTGAAATCATTTTCTCCCCCTATTCTTTGACTTAATAATAGCATTCTTTGATGTATAAATTGGGCTGCTATGTATCTGAAAATGATATTCTTTCAGCTTTGTCAGTTATGATAGTTTATTTTGCAATCCATCAAGTGATTTTGAATATCTACTTGTGTGCTATAACCTAGCATGCAAGAGAAAACCTAGGAAAAGTGAACAAAACAAGCAGGTGGGAGGAACCCATGGGGACGCGGCATCCTCTTCACTTCCCTATCATCCCTGGGGTCACCCATGGCCAAGGCCCCTTCCTCCTTTCTCTGCCTCTGGGGCTGCTGAAAGAAATAAGGAAAAACTTCCTATTTTTCCCAGTGGAGTTTCATGGGGGAACAGGGTCAATAAGCATTTGCTGGAAGAGAAGGTTTGGGGGTAAAGATAATGGAATTTAGTTTCAGATGTAAGTTTGTGAATCAAGATGCTGCTATGATGCCCCACAGGCAGTGGAAACGAAAGAGAGACCAGTGGTTAAGAAGAGACAGGGCAAAGGAGAAAAAATAAGTGGGAAATATCAGGAAGGGAGACAGAACATGAAAGACTCCTAACTCTGGGAAAGGAACTAGGGGTGGTGGAAGGGGAGGTGGGTGGGAGGTGGAGGTGACTGGGTGATGGGCACTGAGGTGGGCACTTGACCAAAATGGGATGAGCACTGGGTGTTATTCTATCTGCTGGCAAATTGAACACCAATAAAAAAAAATTTATAAAAAAAAAAAAAAGAAGGGACAGGGCAGTAGACCTGGGTAGGGGGAGGGAGTGAGAACAGGTGGATTCACCTGGCAATGCGCATGAAGGGTGAGCTGGTTCTGTTGATCCCTAGAGGCCCTAGTGGAAGAGCCTTGAGTAAGAGGAGGCAGTGAGGTTCGAAGGGGACCCAGAAAACAGCACTTCAGAAAATATGGAAGGAAACATTTTCTAGGAAAAATATTACATGTGGATGCTTTGGAGGTTGTTGGACGAGCCCCAGAGGAAACGGATCGATACAGCAATTAGGAGGTGACTGGTGCCCGCCAAGGGCTGAGCATCCTGCAATCTTCCCTGGAGCCCAACCTGGCACATGTATCAAAACTTAAGATCTATAAACTCTTCACCCAATAATTCCATTCTAGGAATTTATCCCAGGGCACAATTGTGGAGGAGTATTAAGATCCTGGTCTCAGCAGATATAAGAGTATTGTTGGTGACAATGTTTAACAAGGGAGGGGGGGTTTTGTGAAACCCATGATGAGATTTCGCAAAACAATTGAATATAATGCAACTGTTAAGTGATAAGTGACATAATTGTTGAAAAAATGTGCATCATCCATTTTATAGTAAAAAAAAAAAAGCGGATAACAAAATGGTATGTGTATCTTCCCCTTTTCTTGAACGTCCATACACAAATGTAATGGTTCTCTCCATCTAGCAGTGCAAAGTCAATGCCAAAAATAAGAACAGACTGACTGAACCCTGCTTTCACTAACTACTTCTGTGTCTGTGTGACCTCCAGCAGGTTATTCATCCCCTTTGCCTCCATTTCTTCACTTGTGACATGGGAGGGCAATAATTGTCCTACCTCGAAGAGTTGCCACTTGTTGGTGAGCAGATAAAGTGAAATCACTTACAAGAGTGATTTGTTGTTATTACAATATGTATTTGCTATTATTGCAACAGATTATATTTTTAATTTTCTTCCTTTTTTTAAATCTATACTTTCTTATTCTCCCAAAATAAAAAAAAAAGATTCATGTTATTTTTGGGGGGAAAATATAATTAATGATGACATTCAAGAAAATGACTTGGGGATGCCTGGGTGGCTCAGCAGTTTGGCGCCTGCCTTCAGCCCAGAGTGTGATCCTGGGGATACAGGATTGAGTCCCACGTCGGGCTCCCTGCATGGAGCCTGCTTCTCCCTCTGCCTTTGTCTCTGCCTCTCTGTGTCTCTCATGAATAAATAAATAAGATCTTAAAAAAGAAAAGAAAAGAAAATGACTTTTGGTATAAGGGCTACCGGATATCTTTCTGGGATTCATGTCTTTCAGAATGATATTATTGGAGGACTTTGGGAAGAATTAGGGTGGCCATTTGAGACCTAATCTTGTTAAGACTTTAAATTGAAAAGGTCTACTTTGAAATTTACCACTGGCAAGTTTTCCTGAAATATGTGCAATTATTAGCAATTGAATTTTAGACATTCTGCTCTCTTTTAATTGAGATATATTTATTCAACATAGCAACATGACTTTCAAAAGTTTGGAGGTCTCCCTCACATGGTTTTGAACTTGATTTAAAAGGAGAGGATATAATCTGGAATGTTTATGCATTCCAGTTGGTTTTTAAACAATTTTATAGTTCTGCTAAGGATCTTTTTTCTTCAAAAAAGCAAAGTTTTTATTTTTTTCAAATTCAGAATAATCCTGTTTCATTCCGATTTAATAGCATATGCAGTACCTAGTATAATGTATACATATGGAAGATTTTTCTTGATTAGTAAGAATGTATTTCTAAAGTAACATGCCATTTAGCATGGGTTGTTGATACATTTTCATTCATATTTTTCTTTTAATAGTACTCTCAAAATTACTGTAAACTATACCTTTTTAGAGACAGTGTTAGATAAAAAAATGCATATAACATTTTAAAACCTCAAGAAATGAATATAAATTATATAAACTAACATAGAATTGATACAGTTCCATCAGAAAAAAATCATACTGTTTTCTACGAAAAGATTTACTTTTAACAAGCAAATTAAGCTTTCACTTTTCATTTGAGAAAACAGAAACAGACTGATACGTAGATTAATGGTGTATTTTCAAAATAGAGTGAGTTGCATCCAAACCAACCAGCCATTGTATTTGGAAATTTGTTGTATAGTTGGGAGCTGTCCTCACAGCATCTCTAACTAGTTGGTTTCTTGCAGATTTGGATCAGAAGGTGTTTTTGTGGCCATCATACAACATACTAAAAATGAATAGAAAGTAATACCGAATTGTTAAGAAGAGAAGAAATGCTGTGTGAAAAACTTTTCAGAATCTAAATATTGTGTATTCTCATTGTTGGTGGTTGCTTCCATAGCCTCCTGTGTCTGTACTCCCCTCCCCCAGTCCCAGCACATGCGCGCATGCGCACACACACTAACACACATACATTGTAATAAAGTTAGTTATCTTGTCTTCCTTGCTGACTTCAAGCCAACAGCAAGAGCAAAATTTGCATCTTATGTGTTGTGACTGTCACAGCCTCACACATAAGCACTTGCTACGTGATACTAAATTTCTCAGGTCTCTTGTGTGAATGCTGAACCCAAGGCACGGTGCACTCTGCGTGGCTGCTGTGACATCCTGTTCCTCGGTCCGACACTGGGATGCCATCCCACCAACAGCTCTCAGGACTTACCTGAGCACCTGAGGCCAGGAACCCACTGCCAAAGGAGATGGTAAGGAATCTTGCCAGAAGACCAGGGACTTTATATAACTCCACATGAGGGTAAGTAAAGGCAAAAAAGCCAGAAAGCCCAATTTCCTTTTTTTATTTCTAGCATTTCTTGGTTGGTGGTCAGTCTTTCAGAATCAAAATGGGAAAAACCAATTAAAATATTCCCATTTGCGACTCGATTTCTCCCAGTAGAACACAAAGCTGATAGCCAAAGGTCAGGATTCAGCATTTTCTCAGTGCCTTCTATTTTTAATCTTTCTGCACTGACTTTATTTTATCATTTTCAATACCTATTAAGTAATTCAGCCCACCCAATTATTCTTTAACAAATTTTTATCGATGACCTCTCTCGACTATGGCATGTGGGTTGCTTGCTATTAGCTTAATGTCGTACAATTAATATCTTCTCGGCATTCCTTCTTTATTCAACAAGTAGTACTGGTAAGGGCCAACCTATCTTTTAAAGGTAAACCTTGTCCAGTTAAACACAAGAATGAAATCACTATAGATCTATTATTTCTCGGAATAGAATATCTCTATTTGCATAAAATATTCTTCCTTTGACAAGTTGCCAGGAAGAAACACCTCATGCCCATTCTTCACAGTGCTCTTTCTATGGCATTAAGAATAGAAGAAATTACCATGGTGGCCTTAAAACTATTATTCTCTCCCCTTGCACCTCCTGGCCCCTCCTGATTTACAATATCATGCCTCTTTGAGAGCTCTGTCACTGAAATGCCCAGATAATGGACAAAGGGGAGCCTCTTACATAATGTAATTTCACACTAAGGAAACTGGTTCATAGGTTGGAATATTAGGGTCAAATGCAGAGCCTATAACCCCTAGGTTGGTTGAAAAATAATGGCTAGAGTCAAAATTTAAATAAAATTTAAATCTCAACAACTAAATGATCTATAAGCCTTAGGAACAAGTGGCTAGTAGACCAATCACAGGCTTAAATACCAAAGGGAAAGAACATAGGTGGAGTGATATCATATTAGAAATAATACAGCTGGTTAAGGGGCAAATGTCTCTCTTCAAATATAAGCATGCAAGGTAATGCTTCTCAAATGTAAGAGTTATGGCGCATGAGGAAATAGGATTGTTGGCCATTCAGAAATAAAGACATCCTCTACCAAAAAGCAAATGTGGTGTTATGCGTATCTGTCGACTTGACAGGTCCACACATGCCCAGATATTTGGTGGAACATAACTGGATATATCTGGGAGGGCATTTCTGGATGATATTAACATTTGAATACACACACACACACACACACACACACACATACACAAATATCCTATTGATTCTGCTTCTCTGGGGAACCCTAACTAGTGCAGGGTTTTGGGAGAAAGCTCAGACCAATCCCATATCTAAGTGAAGAAGAACCATCCCACTCACCTTGGTGTGAGACATCACATTCTGAGAAGAACCAGGGTCACGGCAGCAGAAGAATGATCTATCAGAACTCCTGATGGTTTGACAAGTGGTGCTCTTTTGCTACTATCCATATGACACCCCCAAGGGCTAGATAACCTTTAAATTTCCTATGCCTCTAAATTGGTTTGGAAATCTGTCCAACTGACCTTTAAACACTTGCCTTTGGCACATTCAACTCCGATGGAGCCCCAGCAGAACAGAGCCCTACGCCTGGATGGCTGGCTTCCTCTTGCAGCCACGTGCCCCATCCTCACCTGGATACTTTACTTTTGGAGATTAAAATATTGGGTATACTTATGCCATTGACTTCTTGAAATAAAGTTGTTATTTTCAATTACTCAGTCACAAGTGACAGCTTTTAGAAAGGTAAAAAGGGAATTACCAGCCCCAGTTGGTGGGCTTCTATGTTTCTTCATTTGTAATCCACGTGGTTCTCACTTTGCAAATAGTCCAAGGGCCTATGTTCATATCAGCTAGCTGATTTTGAAATCCCGGCCCTCGTGTATCCTTTATTGGCCAAGGCAGACAAGCTGTCCAACCCATAGATTATTCATCTCTAAAAAGAGAGTGTATTAGTTTCCTGGAGTTACTGCAACAAAGGACCGCAAATGTGGGTACCTTAAACAACAAATTCATTTCCTCACTTCTAAAAGCCAGAAGTCCAAGAGCCAGGTGTTGGCATGGTTGGTTCCTCATGGAGTTCTAAGGCTGAATCTGTTCCAGGACTCTCTTCCAGCCTCTGGTGGTGGCTGGCAATCCTTGGTGTTCACCGGTTTATAGATGCATCACTGCAGTCTCTGCCTCCATCACGTCTTGTGGTTGTCATCCCCCTGGGGTCTCTATATTTATATTCTTCCTCTTCTTATAAGGACACCAGCCGTATTGGGTTAGGGCCTAACCTAACCCAGTATGAACCCAAATTAACTAATTATATCAGCAAAGACCCTATTTCCAAATAAGATCATATTCTAAGGTTCTGAAAGTTAAGACTTCAACCTTTTTTAAGGGACCCAATTCAACCCCAAACTGGTGCAATCACTACACTTGCTTGGTGGATCTGGGAGCACTTGATGCCCAGCAGTGGCACTCATGGGTGGCAGGTGTTCCTACTCTAAAGGGCATTCTCTGACCCTAAGATCTCACAGTGGATTACAAGCTATGGAACACCAGCATATACCACTATTTCTGATTTTGAAATCGGGTTGCCAAGGACCACACCTCTATCTATGTGACATGAGAAAGCATCTTCAAGGGCAACTTCCTCTTGACCTCTGTAGAATCATCTCACTAAGTGTGTACAGAGAAAGGTGATGGCCATGCTACACATGTCTGCAGTGTGAATACCCTTCATTTGCATTATGAGAAATGTCACGCACAACTGCTCTCCTGTTGCATCACACAAGTGGTGCATCCTCTGAACAGACATGTGAGAGAGACTCTGTGGTGATGGTGACTTTGTGGAGATGGTCATAGACTGGTATCATGCCATGTAGGTCACCTTATTAGAAGGCCCTTTGTGACAAATAACATATCACTTCCCCTTGCCTGTGACCCTCTCTGCTTAGCCAGCTTTTTATTCCCTCAATAGTACCGATGACTACCTGAGACGGGTATATTTATATTTGTGGGTTTTTTGTGGTCTTTCTCTCCACAAAAGACTATAAGTCCCATGAGAGCAGGGGTTTCTATCTGTGTGGCTCCCTGTGCATCCCTCACACCTGGGTTATGGTAAATAAATCAATGAACAAATAAAAGAAAGGATGGTGGGGAAGTAGACTAGGTGAGTTGCCTCATGCCTGGCCCATCTGCGATTCAGATCCAAGTGGTTCTGACAGTGGAGCCCATGCCCCGTGAGCAGCTCTGCCATTCTGTATGACCCCCTAGCTGTCTGTCAAGTCATCCCCCTCCCCAGCCTTCAGAATTCCGAAAGAGAAGAGTTGCTACTCCTGGATGGCCAAGGTCATAGGACTCAGCTTCCTCTTCTCTTCACTCACCTGCACCCTCAAAATGCTGCTGTAGATACCCCACGACTTTCCAAGAACCTATATTTCTAGGGGACAAAATAACCCAATCATCTGTGATAGCTGTTGTTTCTTGTCCAAATGCGTTGTGAAATATCAGAAAACATACATACAATCTAACAGAGTTGGAAGAGAAATGAGAGATTGTTTTCATCCAAAACCCTCATTTAGCTGATATGATGTGTGGTCCTTCCTCCCAGCTGCTTGAAACACAGATGAGTATTTGATGCACACTTTATTTTATATTTTCTCTTTCTCAGATTTATAAGACTTTTTTTTTTTTTTTTTGTCTTCTAAAAGAATCAGAGAACTCCTCTGCCTTGGAGATCAGTCTACATTTCTGTACATTTCTCACGTGAATTATTACTACAAAATGCTGGGTTATTTCTTAGTCATTTTGTCCAGGAGAACCTATTTCAAGTAGCTTGGTTTCTTTTCATTACTTTTAGGCTCAGGAACCATGGAACTTTGTCACTTTGTTATCCAATTTATCACTTTGTAAATGTAATATTAGGAGCGATGCCACATAAACATCTGCCTTTGCCTGAAATGGCACCTTCCTTAATGACTTATGACAAGTAAGCAGTTGAGCAGTTCTGCAGGCAGAGGCTCAAACCTGGATGATGGGTCAGGAACAGACTTTCGGTTGTTTGCGGTGGGGAGGGGGGCTTGCCCAGAAATTGCTGGGAAAATGTCTCCTAAGAAGAGAAGACTGAGCCAGTCAAAAATGCAGCCAAGAGCAATGGCTGGCAGTCCACTCCAGAGCAGCACCCAGTGATCTTCGGGCAGCACAGAGGAGGGGAGGCGGGCACGTCCCACATTTAACGCTCTGCACCCACCGTGTCAGGCAGGGAAGGATGAAGCCCAGCTTGCTGTACATGAATGCAAATGCACACCATGTGCGCCTTTCGGGAGGCCTGCATTGTGTCCTACAAAATCCCCTCTGATGTCTAGGGAGTAAGAGTGAGAAACGCCCACCCCGGAGCCCTGCGGGTCAGGAGACAGCCAGGGTCCCTGTCCCGGCGGCCGCTGCGTGCAGTGCTTGGCCCGCAGGCCTGCGGAGGGGCCGGCTCCGGCGGAGATCGCGGCTGTCAGCACACGCCTGGAGGGCCTGGAGGGCCAGGGAGCCAGACGGCAGGGCCAGATTTGTTGGTAGAAACATGTAGACTCTATATTTAACGTCTGGAGCTCCCGGGCCTGCCATCTCGAGCCGGCGGGGAAGCCGAGATTCCGACACCCTGACCCTGGGGGGGGGAGGCGGGCGGGGGGGGGGCGCCGGGCCCCGCTAACGATCCGGCCGGCGGGCTCGCAGCCCCTGGGGAGCCCGGGCCGCCGCCGCCGCTCCAGCCAGGCCCCGCAACCCGCCCCGGGGCCCACCGCCGGCCGCCAGGGTTAGCGCCCGCTGCTCCCCTGGGAGACGCGGCCCTGGCTCAGCTCCCCCGCCTCGCGGGCACCGAGCGCGGCCGAGGGCAGGCCCGCGAGGCCCGGGGCGCTCTTCCCGGCAGCCGGCGCCGCCCTGGCCTGGGCTCCCCGCCCCGCGCCCGCCGCGGGAGGAGCGACCCGCGCGGTCCCCATGGCGACGGGTCTCCCTGGTTACCCCGGGCCGGGCCCGCCTACGAGCCGCGCGCAGCCCCTGCTCCGCCCGAGGCCCCGGGCTCCCGGGCTCCCGAGGGGCCCTCCGACGCCCTGGCCTGGGTGGCTCATTTGGCTCCCCTGGGTGGCTCCCGGGGCCACGGGAGCCCTGCCAGGTGACTGCAGCATCCCGGAGCGATGCCCGTGAGCCTCAGGGTGCCCTCCCAGGGGCGCAGCATCGGCCCGGACGCCCATGGACACGGGGGACCTTCGCAGCTCCTGCTTCTGCTGCCTTCTCTCCCGCCTGCCACCACCCTGGCCGGTCTCTGTGCAGGCCCCGGGTCGCTCCTGCCCCCTCCCCTCCCTCCCTCCCTCCCCCTCCGGCGCTCTGGCTCAGGCACAGCCTGCTTCCTCGCAGTGTAACTCTTGCAGGAACCGGGGAGCTAGTCCTTGAACGTTCAAGAAGGATCATTTTACCATCTTCGGTCTTTGCCAATTTATTTCTGTTACCAAAAAAGAAAAAGAAAAGAAACAAACAAAACACCCGCACAGCCCAGAAGCGAGACCACTGGCTGGTTGTCCTGTGGAGGATTCTCATGGGCCCCGTGTAGGTGCTGGGACTCGGTTTCTGGGCCATGCCCGGGGGAGTCCTGTGTCAGCAGCGGATGGGAGAGAAGATTGCCCATGGAATCCACACACGCACGGATTTCCGTTCCCCACACATCATGCGTGTCATCAGGGAGGCTTTCTTAGCTGAAGTCGCAGCACTGGGTTAGTACCTGCTCCTCCGCAGGAGCAGCATTCCTGCCCTGGGGATGATAGCAGGGTGGCGGCTCTGGAGTTGCTTTCTTGCTGGAGGAAACTTCCTTAAGGTGTTCGGGAATATCACTTGGGACCTTGGCCCCATCACTGTGACCCTCTTAGCTGTCAACTCACCCACGAACAACCTGTGGTCTAGATGCCTCCCCAGGTCCAGGTGACCGAGCCCTGGCTGTCCCTGCAGCGGCAGCTGGGGACACCATGCTCCACTGGGTGCCTCGGAAGCCCCCGGGAGGGCTGCCCTGGGAGAGCTGCCTGGCTGGCCTTGCAGCAGCTCTGCAGGGCTCTGAAAACCTGGTCAGTCACAAGACTTTGACCCCAGGATTCACTTCAAAGGTGTCCGAGGGAAACGACAGATTGGCAATCATACCTTTGGGAAACTAAGGAACTGATGTTGAGTTTATGCCATTTGTACCTTTTAAAGACTCAGGGAGAGCCTTGAATGTGTCTTATGGGCCAAATCTTGTGGTTCAGCAGAGTCAAAATAATGGGAATTAGCCTGTTTCTATATATAACTCTGAAACCTCCTACACATCCTCTCACAGAAGTGGAATGAGGATTAATCATTAATGTTTATAAAAAGATCCGAAGAAAGAAATCATTACTCATAAATGCTAAATATTATTAAGGATTTGGATAACAATATCAAGATAAATATAAAATATGAAATAAAAAGTGCCATGTGTTCGCCACATATATTAGTAATAACCTCTGGGATACTTGTGTGCTGGCCAGTGAAAGCACCAGGTTATTGGGTGTTCCTTTGGGGTCATTTGAACAGATGACATGATTGAGTTTAGAAAATCATTCAAGGCTCCTTATTACCCAGGGATATTGAATTACACAGGCTTAGATGACTTCCATGAAACTTGCTTTATAGGTGTCTCTGAGATGGTCTCATAGGCTATTCAGGCCATTAATAAAATGAAAGTGTTTGATGTTCACAGGCCTGACATCTCATGCTAGAAACTCAGCTTTCTTTACACTTGTAATACTTTCTACAAGCTAAGACCTCAAATCAACACATAGGATTTCATGAAATGAACCACTATCCACTTCCATCAAATGCCGTATAAGCAAATGGACAATTCACGAATTTTCTAATTGTTCTTCTCTTTGCAGAATGGAAGCTCTAATATTTTTTCATGTTTCAGGGCCAACTTTTTGTCAAACAAAGGACAATAAATAGGGGGCTATGACTATAGAATACATTAGAAACATTACTGTAGAATTTATTAAATGCAAACAGATCACCCAAAACTGAAGTGAGTTTACAACTTGTGAAGTTACCTATGGCCAGTCCTCTTATCTGCCCCATGTCTGTTATTATCCTACTTTCCTGCTAAAAAGCCACTTGTCAAAGTTACCCAGAGCCATCCCTTGCACTTGGAGGGATGGGTACAAAGTCAGTGGCTAGGGGCGCCTGGGTGGCTCATTTGGTTAAGCATCCAACTCGTGATTTCAGCTCAAGTCATGATCTCAGGGTCATGGGATCAAACCCCAAGTTGGACTCTACACTCAGCTTGGAGTCTGCTTGAGATTCTCTCTCTCTCCCTCTGCCCCTCTCTCTTCTCTTACTCCCACTCCACTTCTCTAAAAAAATAAATACATAAATAACCCTTAAAAAAATGTTAGTGGTTCCCTGGGAACCAAACTCCTTGAACCACTTGCAAAGTAAAAGAATGAAAAACAGAAGTGAAGAGAGAGGAGTTCACATGCCGACCTGTATGACAGGAGATACACTTTCTAGTTCTACCCAGAAGCTTGTTTTGTTTTTGACCACACCCAACCTGCACAACATAGAGAACCCAGTCATGAAGCACCACACATATACACAGCAAAGATACAGAGGGTATCTCTTTACACGAGGGCAGAATGAGGGGAAGCCCCACTGCTAAGTCCCCTGTGCCCCTGCAAACAGTGACAGGGGGTTAGGATCAGGGTGCATTCTTGGGGCACATATCAAGGGAAATAAGCCAGCCCAGATAACCGTGATCCTTGGTCTTCTAAACAGACCCATTGGGCAGCCCGGGTGGCTCAGCAGTTTAACGCCTTCAGCCCAGGGCATGATCCTGGAGTCCAGGGATTGAGTCCCACATCGGGCTCCCTGCATGGAGCCTGCTTCTCCCTCTGTCTGTATCTCTGCCCCTCTCTCTCTCTCTCTCTCTTTTTCTCTCTCTCCCTCTCTCTCTCTCTCTCTCTGTGTGTGTGTGTGTCTCATGACTAAATAAATAAAATCTTAAAAAAAAATAAACAGACCCATTGAAGAAAGGATATATTCCCTAAGACCTCATAGGCCTAATTAAGATTTTTTAAACCTGATCAAAACGTTAATTACTTTTTACAAACTCAGCAAACATATAGATGTCACATCCTATGAACGTTTCTTTCAATTGCTGTCCTGGGAAGATAGATAGAAATTAAAGTAGCACATCATTAAGTAGATGATACATCTCTCTCCCCCCTTGTTCTCATGGGTATTGAATCCTACTGGCCATTTTGTTTTTCTTTATCATCAACCAGGTAGCATGTTAGAAGACCAGTTACTAATATTTCTTGAACACCGACTCTTTTTGGGCACTTTACCTTTGCTCCTCTATTTCGTCTCTCAATAAAATTACCAGATAGAGTTTAGCATCTGCATTTCATGTGCATTTATACTCAGAGAAGTCAAGAATCTGCCCTAAGTTACATAGCCAATAATCGACAAGCCTCCAGGCAAATGTGAGTGTGCCTGAGGTCCCCACCCTTCTCCCCGCACCAAACCCACCTCATGACAAAGGAGGGCCAATAAGGCAAACCTGTCACATCTATATCTGCCCTGAAATACATTGGAGACCCAGCTTCCTTAACTGTGAAAACAGAGCACTCCCTTTGTTTGCACCTAATTTAACGTCACTCTACTAGGCTCCATCTATCTTTCCCACCCACGGGCGCTTGTACAGGTGAGCTGGATTGCTTACGGATTACATGCTCTCCTCACTGAGCCCTGGAAAGACACAGAAACATGTTCACACAAATTGTTCTTGATACCCTTTTAATGGATTTCGATGCATATTAATCCAAGAGAGATCATCTGCTATAGGCCAAAGCTGGGAGTGTCCTTGGCTCCCAAAAATGACATTACCAGAGCCGGAAGGGCATGGGGGCTTTCGGCCTGTGTACACATCTGTATCTCTTCCTTTTCTTTCCATAAGTGAAACTCTCTCCCCGTGCTTCCAAATACTTTGAAGGACAATCCCCTTGTCTTCTCTCCTGTGCTGAGGGCTGCTGGCAACTTGAATGTAAGCTGGATTCCCTCTCAAGCAGACCACATGGCGCTGAGAGGTGTGCATGAAAAACCCAGGTGTTGAGCAGAAGGCAGGTGCAAGCCCAGATGTGGTCGCCTCCAGAAACAGCCACAGGCAGATATTTCCTTCCTGACAGTGGACACTCGTGGAATTAATAAATACACAAAAGTTCTCTGAGAAACTGAAGTAGCCATACCATATGAAGTAGCATACTGTGCATTGTATATGTCAGCCCTGCGGGTGTTCCTTTAGGGCTTATTTATGCTTTTGTTGTTTTTTTTTTTAAGATTTTTATTTATTTGAGGAAGTGAGAGAGAGAGGAAGAGAGAGAAAGAGAGCAAGAGGGAGGGAGGAACAGGCTCCTCACTGAGCAGGAAGCCGATGTGGACTCTGTCTCAGGACCCTGGGATCATGACCTGAGCCAAAGGCAGATGCATAACCTACCAAGCCACCCAGGGGCCCCTACACTTTTTTGGATAAACAGTTCCAGCAATCTTTAGAATCTGGTTTTGCCAACCCCAGAATATGAAAAACAACCAATTGGAAAGGAGGAAGAAGTGATTTCACTGACAAGCATGCAGCCCTCAGTGAGAAGGGGACCTGGAGATGCCATAACAAGAACAGGTGGGGAACAGAAGGAGGAGCAATTGGCATTCCAGCATGCAGAGAGGGGAACCCTGAGCTCCTCTGCACCCTCTGAGAACCAGCATCCATAGGGGGCGGGTCCAGGTATGGCGGGTGGTTCCTTCATCTCTGTTTAAGGAGGAGAAGGGCATGCAGTATTTGGGGGAAAACGCTAACACTGAAGGTGCGAGCACCTGGAATGAGGTCTGTATTACTGAGAAATAACAGCTGGAGAGTCTTTCCTGACCCGGAGGTTGTCCTCCCCAGGAGCCACGACTCTGAAATCACTCTGCACAGGCAGAGGCAGCCAGGCTCTCACCTACACTTCTTCCACACAGCTGGTCCCCAGTCCATTCACTTGTGCCCCCGGTCTGCTCACCTGGCCCTGGTCCACTCACCCGGCCCCCAGTCTGCTCCCCTGGCCCCCCAGTCTGCTAACCTGGCCCCCCAATCTGCTCACTTATTCCCCTGGTCCACTTCCTCCCAGTCTGCTCACCTGGCCCCCTGGTCTGCTCTTCTGTTCCCCTGGTCCACTTACCTGTCTCCCCAGTCTGCTCACCTGGCCCCCAATCTGCTCATCTGGCCCCCTAGTCTACTCAACTATTCCCCTGGTCCACTTACCTATCCCCTTAGTCTGCCCACCTGGCCCCTGGCCAGCCCGGGCCCTGCTGCACACTCATTAACAGGCTGAATATGATCAACACTGGACTTCAAATGTGTCTGCTCGCTGTGGCTCCAGTTCACTATGTGCTGCAGGCACTCTCTCTAACCCTCCGTATAAATTATTTATGTGGCAAAGAAAGGATCACTTCCTCCTCACATGAAAGTAATAAAAGGAAGCATCAAATTATGTATTTATGTTTGGCGAAAACTGAATCATGTATTCAGTGACTCCTTGCCCAATAGGGACACTGAAAAACAATACCAGTGGGAGTTCCCATCTGTCTCCTGTGGGCCCAACATCATGATAAGTATTTACTCATCTCATCTCAGTTATAATTCACAGCAACCCTCAAAAGATTCAGGCTATTACCCCATTTCACAAATGAGGAGACTGAGGCCTGGAGATTTATGTAATTTGCCCAAGGTCACACATCTAGAGAGGAATCCAGAAGGACAAAGTTGAGGGCCTTAGTTGAGGGTTGGCAGCAATGAGAACTGCCCTGGAGCCTTTGTGGACTTTGATCCGTGTGTGCAGTCTGGCCAGAGGGCCCGGCCCTCGTCACCCCCGGAGCCATCTGCTGACCACATCTGGGTAGGAGGGGGTTCCTCAGCTTAGATCAGATGAGCAAATATTGCTTTGATTTCAACATCGTCCCACCCAGGGCTTGCAAGAGAGGGATCTCAGAAGGGGGAGTCCGTAGGCCGAGAGGTCGGAGAAGGCTCTTTGAGGAGCATATGAGGGATGTGATAATGGGCTTCCCAGAGAGGTTAGGGAGGGCTTGATTGTGTGCCAGGAGGGGCTGAGCAAGGGGTTCCTGAAGAGACAAAGGGGGGGCCCAGGACAGAAGTGAGATGTCATGGCTGGGGGAGGGGCCCCTGTGCTTAAGAGGGCCAGAGCAGGTTTAGGAAGAGCTAGCAAAATCTGACCTAGAAACCCGGGTAAGGAAGAGTCTCTGCAGCTGCTGCAGGTGTGGGAGATGCTTCCTTAACTTTTGAAGCCCTCAGGCTTGCGCACGACGCCCCAGGGATGAAGAGGAGGCAAGTGCCATTCTCATCCCCGGAGAGCCTGGGGTGAGGCAGCTCCCAGCCCGCCAATGCTTGCATCCCCCAGGAGCAGGGCTTTCCAAAGCGCATACTTGCTAACTCCCAGTGAGGTTGTGCAGGGACCCAGAGGGCCAGAAGCTTGGATTCCAGGAAGGAGTGTGTGAGCTAAGCGGAAAGAGGCCCCGGATGTCAGCGAGGCAGCCCTGGGGCAGCCCTGGGCCCTCCTCAGGTCCTCCCAGGGGCACTGTCCACACGGGGCTTCCATCGGAGCCTTGAAAACGCCAAGTTCACACACTAAGCCTCTCCCTCTCCTGAACAGCCTTGCAGCCCTTGCCTGGATGAGCCCTCGTGCACTCTTCTTCCCTCTCATGGAAACTAGTCATTTCCTCCAAATGTCTTTCCCACAATTGGTGAGATCGTGCATCAATTTGTCTGCTATTCGTTTATCTTTGGTCTCAGCCTCCGATGTATCCTCCCCACAGGAGCCGGGATGATGACTTTGACTTTTATAACTCTATCCCTGGTGCCTGACCCCCTGCCTGGAACAGGTGGGCCCTCAGGAAATACTTGATAATTATTTGTTCGCCAATTAGGTTGTGAGTAAATGATGAACGTGAGGAAGGGCAGCTGCAAGCTCTCCGACACACGGTCTCTGGGAAGCTGGAGGACTAGGAGATCTCACCGGAGGCGGGCTGGGGGCTCACCCAGGAAGGCAGGACTGGGACTTGCATTCATGTGTGACAAGCAGGTAGGCCTCCGTGGATCTGAATCAAGAGAGAGGCTGCCTCACTTGTACTTCGTGCTTGAACAGCCTCCCGGACACCTTGAGGAATCTCGTGGCCTGTGGATACCTGGTACTTTAGGTAACTTGAGGTGTGTCCTCCAAAATGAAGACCACCGTGTCGTATTGAATAATTTTTGAAAATGACATTTAATTGGAACTTAGACAATGAAACAAAATATGAAAATAAATGTATTTTGTCTTACCTGTAACAATAATCCAGTTATAATTACAATTAAAAAAATAGTTCCTAGAAGAGAAATAACTAAGAGTTGTTTGTTTTTTTGGTCAAGTTTTTCAGACACATTTTCAGGTTAGGCTGCTGTAGCTCCTTCTCTTCATGTTTACTTTTTTAAAAAAATAATTAGAAACACAAAGTTTTTTGTTTTCTTTTTTAAGATTTTATTTATTTATTAGAGAGAGAGAGAGGCAGAGACACAGGCAGAGGGAGAAGCAGGCTCCATGCAGGGACCCCGACGTGGGACTTGATCCTGGGTCTCCAGGATCAGGCCCTGGGCTGAAGGCGGCGCTAAACTGCTGAGCCACCCGGGCTGCCCTTCATGTTTACTTCTGCAGCATAACCAAAACAATCGTCACATGGCAAACAAGTACTTTAGGTCTTTATCGTTTTTCCCAAGGATCTCTCCCAGGAAATGATTTGATCTCTGTATCACTTTCTTCAGAAGACCCTGTCATCCTGACAGAGTCTGTCCAAGGTGGCCTTAACAATTGCCTGCTAATGGCCAAATTCTCTTTGTCGATGTCTCTGTGTGAGATTTAACCACCATTCCTCCTACTGATATGTAGAAGTCGTATGCGATTTATGACATTCATAATTTTCTTTTACGGCTCAGTTGTATGTTCTTGGTGCTGTGTGGTTGGAGTGTCCACATCTGACTGAGTGAGTTCACCCCTGACCCAACGGGAATGAAGAAACTGTGGCTTTGGACACCAGCGGCTCCTTGACAGGGAGTCCATTCTCCAATGGAGGTCTCCTGCCTTGGTAAGCACACAGCAGCCATTCTCCGTCCATGCCCCGGGCCAACAGCACTCCTCATCCTTCCAGACTGTGCTCCCTGCTTTTCTGTCTGCATCCTAGATTCCTGCCAGGGACATCCTAATCGATTTCTCATACCTTGCTTCTCCCATAGAGCACTTCCTAACCTCCCTCATTGGATTTATATCCACGGTCTTCCCACTTGCTTTTCCATTCTTATTCTCCTTTTAACTGTAATAGAGAGTCAAATCTAAGTGCTTTCATGTGGTGTAAAAGAAGCTGTATATGTTCCGTGTGGCTGACCTTTTCAATCCCTGCCTGATAACTGATACCCAGGTGAAAAGATAAATCTGCTTAGAGATCCTCCAAAAAGGACTGACTACTCCTTGTCTTTGTACCTGCACTTTTTTTTAAGTATTTATTTATTTATTTATTTATTTATTTATTTATTTATTTATTCATAAGAGACAGAGAGAGACAAAGAGAGGCAGAAACATAGGCAGAGGGAGAAGCAGGCTCTATGCAGGGAGCCCGATGCGGGACTCAATCCTGGGACTCCGGGATCATGCCCTGAGCTAAAGGCAGAGCTCAACCACTGAGCCACCCAGGAGTCCCTGCACCTGCACTTTACAAACCAATATAGCCTGTGTGTTCACAGACCAATATGGTCACTCAGATGGACACCATGCACCACTTCCACTTGATTAATCCATGTATCACTACATTTGACAAGTGTCTCTCCATTATCACTTGGCTGGATGCACTCATCCCACACTTGTACCTGTATGGCCACAATTCCTTGTGCCTACCACTTTATGACCATTCGCTGAAATGCATTATGGTTATCTGCTACATGTTGGTCTCTCCAACTAGATTGCATGTTACTTGGGGGTGAACACTGGATCATAGCTTTCCTTCAATCTCAAATATCTAGTAGAGTGTGATATATAGCAAAGTGCTTACTAAGAATTCATTTAGTTAAGTAATGGATGTGGACTACCTTTTTGTTATAATTATGTTGTTATATTAAGTTGCAGACTCCTACAAGGCTCAGTTAAGATGTGGCTCAGTGATCAATATATCCTGGTGGGAAAGACCCACGCAGGATGTCCACACTCTTGACCTTAGTCTTTATTCTGCCTCTCCTGGCTGATAACCCTGGATAGATCTCTAAGCTACCAAGCATTACCATCATCTAGAAATTAAGAGGATTGGACGTGTTGTCCTTGGGAACTCCTCCAGCTCAATAATTCCAAGAATCATCAGACAATATATAATTTACTAATCAAAAAACTCCCTTTTTAATTATTTCACAATTTGTTGTTCATCCATAAAGTCATATGATTTTGTATTTTATGTTTCCCAGAAGTAATCTGCAAATATATCAACCTCCTTCTAGTCTGGTATTTAATTCAGTAATCATTTTACCTCACTGGTAAACAGATCCACCATCTTGGGGTGAAAATGTTTAGATGCTTAGGAGCAGTGATTTGTTTGGGACCTTATCTTTTCAAATAGAACCCTTAACCAATTTTTGTCAGATTGATCTGAAATGTTCAAATGAGATTATAATGCAGATTCCATGACTCCTCGCTCCAAGAAGGGAGAATGAAAGCAACATATTTTCAAAACAGAGATAGCAGAGAATAGAACATGTAACCCAAGACCATCAGGGAAAACCATTTCTGCTTGTCATTGTTCAAAGATACTCATAAAAACAAACTCTTCTTTTTATGTGTGTATATTTACAACATGAAACTACCAAACATGAAACTGCTTTCATTGTTTATCTTGTATAGCTATACCTTTGGTGTATGTTATGAAAACTTTTTACCTTGAAGCGAAAGTACTTTAGGAAAGGAAAAGTCAGTTTTGTGCTAGCATCTGAGAATAAGCAGCATATGGAGTTTCATGTATAAATTCATAATCATTATTTGGTACATAGTATAATTTTCAAGAAGTTAAACCTACCAGTGAGAAATTTGGAATCATAAAAGAAGCAACATCAAGAGCAAGGAATTTTGGCTGCCACAGGAGATTTTAAAGCAGGTAGGAAGATGTGCTGGGTGATGTACAGTCATGCTATCATGTAAAGGACCAAAGACAATGCTGAAAAGGTCAGAGATTTGGCTGATTCCAATACATGATTAGCCAGGACAATGACGGCTGAAGAGTTAAATTTAGACCAAGAGACAGATGTGAGCATCCTGAAAGAAAACTGTACATGAGGAAGGTTCCTCTGAAGATTGTGCCAAGCACTTTGATTGATGAACAGAAACAGCAAAGCCTTGACATTTGTTCTGATCTTTCAGACAGAGCTGGATAAAATAATGCTTTATGAAGAAAAGAGTAACCAGGAATGAACCAAAGAGCAAAAGAACTTAGACTCAAAGATGAGAATTTTCAGTGGACACATCCGCATCCCTAATACTCCCCCAAAGTAAGTAGAAAGTTATTAAAATCATCTTTTACTTAATTAATGTACATTTGCTAAGCCCCACACAGGTATTATAACAGAATTATGTTAAGCATAATGAGAGTTTTAACTAGGAAGGAGACATTGTTCCTGCCCTCTGGCTGTTTATCATATAACGAAGGAAAGTAAGACAATCACAAGAACTGGGACAAAACCTCATAGAGGCAGTAAATGGTGAGCACCTAGCAGTGGCACAAACAGGTACCATTATGAGATGCACACATCTCTTTGTAAAGCGAACATCAGTGTGTTTCTCTTATATTGGTGGTATACTCGATTTGTCTTTCCAAGTAAAATAGCATATCCATGCATTTTGAAGAATTGTGGTGTGAACCTCTGAGTTATGCCAAAGGGAGAAATCAGGATGAACATCCTCACCACGCAGTCTGCCTTCCATTAAATTGGTTTGACCAGTTGTGTTGATACTATGGGTCACATAGATGTGAAACAAAAGTTCAAATATACCTTGAGAGGAATAACATTTTCCACTACTGAGAAGAGTCAAGAAGATGTGATGTAGGCTTTGAAGGAATTCCCCAAAACGAGTCAATCCAGATCCATAGCTTCTCCAAATGACTCCCCTAAATAAGGTGATGCCCATCTCATTATTTGAAGATTTGGCATATTTGTTATTAAGAATCAGTCTCATCATCTAAGATCAGACATTTTATGCATTTATTCATTAAAAATACCCATGTGTTCAGTTCCTACAGTGTGCCTGGCATTCTGGTAGAGCTAGTTTTAGGCATCCATCATCGCTAAAGTTTATAGACTGCTTAATTTTCATCAACAATCAGCAAATTAGGGGATCCCATGTTGACACTTACATTTGAACCTAAAGGTTTATTTATTTTACCATCCACATGAAGGAAAGATTATAGAGAGCTCTTAGAAGAAAAACAAATAGTTTGGGGGACAAGGGCATAGAAAGTATCCCAATTTATCATTTGGCCAAGTTCAACAAACATTGCATCATGAACCAATAGCTCCTAATCAGGATAGCTGCAGAACCCTAAATAAATACCCCCTTTATACTTAGTTGACTTACATTGAAATCTCTTAATTTCCTGATTGTGAACTTTAGCCCATCTGCAGATGATGGTGGTTGTGTATGTGTGTGTTTTTGACAAACATGAAGGGACATCTTAAATGTTAATGGTAAAGTGAATAAATGTTACCATATACAACAAAGGGGGAAGAACATACCCATCTGACACTGACTTACACTCATTCTAATTCAGACCGGAGCATCATGAAGAATGGCATTCTTGCATACGTGTAGCCTGTATATGTATTCAGAGATTTTTACGAAAATGCGCCAAGTATACAGTAATATGAATTTAAAATGACTAGATGTAGCCAAAGGGAAAGCAAAAGTGGGGAGACAGAAGAGCAACCATGTAATTTACTGTGCTAGAAACTTTCAAATAAACTGGTATTAAAGCTATCATAGCAGTGATGAGAAGTAACTAGTCAAGCATCTGATTTGGGGTTTGTGAATGGTATTCTCATTACCCTCTTGTTCAAATGACTACTTGAGGGGCAAATGACTTTAGAAGAAAAAGCAATTATATTTAAAAATCCTAGCAAACTAATAGCCTACCTGGCTTTCTAGATAGATACTTTCTCTTCTATCAGGCGTTATCATGAGGTATGACACCAACAACTAGTCATAGTAAAGGTTTTTATTGTATTTGTCTTCACGAAACTAGCTATAGTCATTTTGATACCAAAACAAACAAACAAACAAACAAAAATATCTTGTTTTGGAATGTGTTACAATACAGCTTACATACAAAGAAACAAGTTTATAAAATCTGGACTCTTAAGACTGCCTCTGGAGGTTATTTCTGTTAATTACTGTGTGTTCCGGGTCATCTTAGATATTTGCACTTATTTTTTAAGGTAAATTGAAGAAAATTTGACTTACACAGAGATGAAAACTACCATCCATAATAAATGACTCTAAGGATCCTAAAACGTTGAACTTCAGCAAAATGATTCCGAGCAGCTACTCATCAAGCATTCATTTTGGTTAAGGTAGTAGTGAAGGCTTTGCTTTTCTTATGCTAGGAGCCACTACTCAGAGCTGTAATGAGTTGTTTAAACAAAACTGCCAACCAAAATTCCCACAGTTCAATCATGGAATATGGTGAACTATTTTAAATTAATAATGACCTTGGTGAATCCAATTGGAAAAGAAATTTCTGGAAATTAAGTGCTCAATATAGGCAATGCTTTACTTCTCCCCAAACTAATTTCTTGGTGGTTCTTATGGGAGGTGAGTGGTAGGTAGGTTATGACTATAGTTGAATTATTTTAAGCCATCCATTTCAGGTGGCTGGGAAAGATGATAAATACAGGAGGAAGATGTATAAAAGGAGAAACAAAGAGAAAAAGCTTGTAGCAAAATGTTAATGGAAGGAGATACAGAATTTCAATTAGATTTGCTTCCTCCATCTTGGAAGAAGCAAATATAGATTATACATAGATCTGGATGAAAACTATTATAACCTCAGAGCAATACAAAGGAATTTTTTTTATCTAAAAGAAAATAAAAACTAGGCTTGCAAAAACTCCCTGTAAAATCCCACCACTGAGATCGTTCACGTGCCTTGAGAAGGTAGAAGGGTCATAGATTGTGCCCTGAAAATTCCAACAATCATTGTCGTATGGGGAGGAATCTGACAAATTATTATTGTACCATCTGTTCAGTTTCCTGTAAGCTTAATTCTACCCTTCTGTTTACAGAAAATATGTGTTTATAACATAGAAAGGGGGGAAAAAAACCTACTTCCTTTCAGGCTCCTGCAAGATTGGCTGGTCAGAAAAGACAAATTCCTCAGGCTACTACAAGCTACTAGAGTCTCTCAATAGACTTTGGAGAATAAAATTGACAGGTTTTTTGTTGCTGTCGTTGTTGCAAAGCATATTTACTTTTTATTCATGATCATCCTTAACTCCATCTAAACAATCTCTTCATTGTAACAGGTGATAAATGGGTCTGTAGCCATTGCATGTGTCAGGGTAACAGCATATGAGGTAAGGATTCTATCTCATAAAGTAGAGAATTTTATCTTGTTTGCTCAATAAACATATCTGTTGACGGCGTCCATATATTTTTACCCACATTTCTCCGTTTTGAACAGAGCCACCTCCCACTCAGGAAGACGGCTTCTCACGCTTGTGCTAGGTATCAGCTGCATCAGAGACTCTAGAGTTTGCACTTTCCGCAGAGCTGCCTGCCAGCCCCCGGGAAGCCACTCCCCTTCTACATCGGTACAAACATGCAGGGAAGCTTACAATAAGGTACACTGGGCTGCATGGCAGTAAGTCATGTGCAGATATAAGATTAAACGATAGAAATAAAAAGCCAGAAATCGTGATTAGCATTTAGAAGCAGCATCAGCAAATTTCAGATGCGGTAAGCCAATGTCGGTAATCTAACGGCCGTTTAAAATACATCAGAAATATCTAGCTTCATCTCAGGGTAATTTGTTGGACATTTGATGCTTGAGTCTGTTGGAGAAAATCTAAATAAATTACTGTAAAATATGATCAACAGGAATCAACGACGATATCATCATCACTAGCCCAATTGTGTACGTGCTTATAAGATACCTTCAGGTTCACTGAAAAGACAAGTTTCTATTTTAATCTGTGTGTTGATTTGCAAGAGGCAATCAAGAATGAATAGTCTTTCTCATTTTTCTAAATCATATTAACTTTAACCTATAGACACACAATGGAAAAAAAAACACTAATTATGCATCTTGGTGAATTATTTCCATCAATAAGACCGCATTTTGAAAATAAGCTAACTTTCATAATAGCTTTCCACCAGGAAGATAGATATTCTGTGGTGCTGGAGTCTCGTCTTGCCTTGGTTCTGCGCTTTTTGTGAAGGAAGCCATTTGAGCAAAGGCATGGAACCAGGAAATCTGAGTTGCCTTCTCCCCTCTATGAACCCCTGCTCCTTATCTGGGCTCTGCTCCTTAGTAGACCAATTAATATTACTCTCTCTCTCTCTCTTTTCTTTTTTTTTTTTGAGAAGCTGTAGGATTCCAAGAATGAAAAGAACCCTGGGAGATACTGAGTACATATCTGAGGGTGTACCTGGGAGGAGATTACATAATTGTATCTTCGTCTCCTTCTCCCGAGGGTGAGGGAATCACTCTTAAAGTAATCTAAGCCTCCCTCATGCATCTTTCATTAACGTAATGTTTAATTTATACACTCATGAATTAAGTAAAATACATCAGACAACAAATTTTGAAATTTTAAAACCAGCACCAAAGAGAGAAGAGAGCTGATGTTTCTGAAGGCCCATTAACATGCCAAGCGAGAGGCTTTTGCTAACACCATCTCGCGTACTGCGTCCAAGTCCATCCGCAGCTGCGGGTTTCCAGGGGCTGAGAGGCAGGCCGGGGAAGCCAGGTGACTTCGGCCAAGCCCTGCTACTAATTCTTTTTTTTTTTTTTTTTTTATTGGTGTTCAATTTACTAACATACAGAATAACCCCCAGTGCCCGTCACCCATTCACTCCCACCCCCCGCCCTCCTCCCCTTCCAACACCCCTAGTTCGTTTCCCAGAGTTAGCAGTCTTTACGTTCTGTCTCCCTTTCTGATATTTCCCACACATTTCTTCTCCCTTCCCTTATATTCCCTTTCACTATTATTTATATTCCCCAAATGAATGAGAACATACAATGTTTGTCCTTCTCCGACTGACTTACTTCACTCAGCATAATACCCTCCAGTTCCATCCACGTTGAAGCAAATGGTGGGTATTTGTCATTTCTAATAGCTGAGTAATATTCCATTGTCTACATAAACCACATCTTCTTTATCCATTCATCTTTCGATGGACACCGAGGCTCCTTCCACAGTTTGGCTATCGTGGCCATTGCTGCTATAAACATCGGGGTGCAGGTGTCCCGGCGTTTCACTGCATCTGTATCTTTGGGGTAAATCCCCAGCAGTGCAATTGCTGGGTCATAGGGCAGGTCTATTTTTAACTCTTTGAGGAACCTCCACACAGTTTTCCAGAGTGGCTGCACCAGTTCACATTCCCACCAACAGTGTATGAGGGTTCCCTTTTCTCCGCATCCTCTCCAACATTTGTTGTTTCCTGCCTTGTTAATTTTCCCCATTCTCACTGGTGTGAGGTGGTATCTCATTGTGGTTTTGATTTGTATTTCCCTGATGGCAAGTGATGCAGAGCATTTTCTCATGTGCATGTTGGCCATGTCTAGGTCTTCCTCTGTGAGATTTCTGTTCATGTCTTTTGCCCATTTCATGATTGGATTGTTTGTTTCTTTGGTGTTGAGTTTAATAAGTTCTTTACAGATCTTGGAAACTAGCCCTTTATCTGATACGTCATTTGCAAATATCTTCTCCCATTCTGTAGGTTGTCTTTGAGTTTTGTTGACTGTATCCTTTGCTGTGCAAAAGCTTCTTATCTTGATTAAGTCCCAATAGTTCATTTTTGCTTTTGTTTCTTTTGCCTTCGTGGATGTATCTTGCAAGAAGTTACTATGGCCGAGTTCACCTGCTACTAATTCTTTTCAGCATGCCACACAGCGATCAAAAGTCAGAAAACACCGTGAGGCCCAGGAAAAGCAGAAAACACCCCCCCTACAGATGGTCACACGGTGTAGTGACCTTTGCAGCTAAAAATTAAGAACACCGAATTTATTCTCAATCTGCTAACAAATCATAGTGGAATGGTTAAACAACTTTCTGCCGTTACAAAATCTGAATGCTTTGGGGAGGTACCTTTCTGCATTTCTACGGTCAGTATAGAAAACCTTGGTATTTGGCTGGGGCTTAGAGTTCCTAAAAGCAAAGAATCCACCTTTTTTTGTTTGTTTGTTTGTTTGTTTGTTTGTTTGTTTGTTTGTAGAGGGAGGTGGGGGCAGATGTCATTAACGTGCATGTCTTCAACAAAATGACAATGGGCATAACTAGTTAAGCATACTTTTATCGGCAAGGGGAGAGTTTTTAAGTGTTTTTATGTTCTGGCTACATTTTATTGCTCTTTTTTTCTTTACAATAAGACAAAAATCAATGAATGCTGTTTGAGTTTTATGAACTCTTATAAAGGCAAGAGAGTATGTGTACACAAATATTTACACATTTGGTTTGCATGCATTACATTTGTGAAATCTCTCTGTGACAATGAAGAATAAGTCACAATTTCATTGTTCCAACTTCTGAGGACTTTCCACAGGCATCATTTCATTAACTTTCACAATATTCAGGAAACATGGAGCGAGGATGGTATGTTTTCCTGTTGGCATTACAGCCTGAGAAGAGTGGCCCAAAAAGGTTGAATTATTTGCTCAGGGTCACACAGAAGGTCCCAGGAAGCCACAGGAAGGGCCACAGCAGGGCCCTTTCCAAAGCTCTTTTTTTTTTACATCCTGGATTCCAAAAGGCCAGATAACTTGGTGTAAACCCTTGAGGCCTCAGATGCTTTGTGCATGCATGCTAATTACAATTTGAAGAAACACTTTCTTGTGTTGTAGATCATGTGGCAACCTAGCTATCTCATCTGCATCATTAAAATGAAAACACGCACACACAAGATGTCTGATTGCCTCATCTAAGATTTTCAATGAAGACCAAAATACCATAAATAATTGTGAAAATTATGGAGGCCTTGGGTTTTTTTTAACCTTCTTTTTCTTCAGGTGTCAAATTTTTTAAAAAATCAGAAATGAAGAGGACCATCATCCATCCACACATGCACTCTGACAGTGGACCAGGGAGACGAGGAGCCCTTCCATGTGAGGCTGATGCAGCCGGCTCTCTGCCGGGAACCCCGCTCCTCCAGCATTCCTGGGAAGACCACGGGATACAAAGGCCATTCTCAGCTGACTGCAGGCTTAATGGGAAATTGAATTCATGTTTCAGTACAGGTTTGCAAAAATTGATTTTTTAAATAAGCTCTTAATTCTATAATAGTTTCAGATTTACCGAAAAGCTGTGAGGATAGCACTGGGTTCCCATATCCCCGTGCCAGCTTCCCCTACTGGTAGCCACTTGCACTGTCTGATGTATTTGTCCCAGTTGCTCAAACCAGTATTGCCACAATCATTATTCCTAAACTCCGTAGTTTACTCAGATTTCCTTCATTTTCCTCTAATGTCCTTTTTCTGTACCAGGATCCCATCCAGGACATATTGCATTTAGTTCTCAAGTTTCCTCAGGCACCTAGTGGTTGTGACAATTTCTCGAACCCTCCTTGTTTTGGCTAACGTTGACAGTTCTGAGAAGTGTTTGTCAGTCATTTTGTAGAATGCCCCTCCATTTGGACTTTGCTGACATTTTCTTTGTGGTTATCCTGGGAATGTGGGTTTTGAGATGCGTCTGGTGGAGATGATGGACCATTGTTTCTACCCATTGAAGACCATTTGAAGCCCCCTTCCTGTATGAGGACCATGTACACTGTGGTAGAGGCTATAGGTGGCCTCGCCTTGTGACATGGTGCACACAACAAGAGAGATGAACAGAAATTTTGTGAGGTTTTCTGAAAAGCTTTGGCTTTCTTCATGAAGGTATTTCCTGCTTTGGCTCTCCTCTCCTCTTGATGGAGAGGTGACATCTGGAGGTGAAGAAGCCATTCTCTGACCCAGATGCAGTGAGCATGAAGATAGAAGTCAAAGCATGGGGTAACAAGGTGGAAAGTCAGAGCAGCACCTTGATCCCTGGTTATGTAAGGCTACTACATGCTCCTGGTGAGTCTGTCCCAGATTTCTTGACCTATGACCCAGGAAAGTACTTGCTTAGTAACTGTGGTCAACACATCTGTAACTTGTGGCCAGGGAAAACCCTAATTGACTTATGGGAATGGGGTCACCTGGACCTTCCTGTTCGTTCCATCTCCAATAACACTGGGGTGACCAACATTTCCTATGAGCAGATCTTGTTCACCATGTTGATGTTGCTATTTACTTCTCTCCAATAAGAATCTTACCCATGATTTGGAACACCTCAACTCCCAGGAAGATCCAGAAATCATTTTTATTTCCTCCCTATTGTTGCCAAATCCTGTTAACTAACTTTGACGCATGTTTTCTCACTTTCAAGCACTCTTTCTCACTTTATTACAACATTCTCCCTTTTATAGAACATAGAGGGTAGTACTTAACTCAGATTATAGCAGCAAGGTCATCTCTGAGAGTCAGATATCAGGACTAGAAGCGTGTTCTTCTGTTGCTGGAAAAATGACTCCTGATTTATCCACACGTGATTCAGTTCACAACTCCCAGCTTCAATGCAGCAATTGAAGCAACACATCTAAAAACCAAATGGCAATCTCTATTCTTCACTTTTGTCCTGTAATTGCTATGTGAGCAAATATACTTTCACAATATGGGAGAACCACTGAGTGCTGAAATCTTCTACCACCAAATATCCTGCTGAATTCTTCAATTAAATGAATATCTAAGCTCTGCACAGAGTCAGCCAATGGCTGCACTTCCTTAGATGATCATGTCCTCTTTCCAAAACCATGGTTTAGCCTGAGCAGCATCTAGCATCCCCACGTTCAGAGACCTTGGGACAGGGGTTATTTGAGGAAACAAAAATTAAAATCTTCTCTTCCTTCCTTGTTAGGTTGTTTACATTCATAAGTCTCTTACAAATGTTCCTTAATAACTTCCTGAATGTTAGCAGTTAGACTTCCTGAATGTCTCTACTGGAACATCTCTGCAGGGGTTCCTTAAGTCACTGTGATTCACCTATGTTGAACTACTTAAACATTTCCACCAGGTACCCAAACTCTAGGCAGGGAGATCAGTTTAGAAAGGTTGGGGTACTGATGTGGAGTCACCACCCATAGGTTTAGCTAACAGCAATGCTCCTTCACTAAAAGCCAGCAACATGCTCATTATTTACACGGGCACTTTGCTGAGACCTGGAAAGATGTATTGAAAGGTTTTTTCTTTTCCCTACAGTTTAATGTTAGGACTTAGTCTTTTTTTTTTTTTTTAATCCTTACTAACCCCAAGTGGAAAACAGCCTTTTTGCTGTGAAAAGTAATCCAACCAGATATCTTCAAAATCATAATAGGTAAAGTGGATTGACCTCAGTTCATCTTCATGGAGCTTAGGACAAATTCATCAATTTTCTTTCTAAATAATTACCATTTGGATGTTGATTTTGCTTTCCTAAGATTAGCACATTGAAAAATCTGTATTTGAAAATGCTAATACAGTGCCATTCAGCATGTAGACCACATACCAAAGCAGAAATAATTTGTTTAGGTATGTCCTAACTAGTTCTAAAAAATGATGAACATTACTTACTCTTCTGTTCAGAAACTTAAAACACAAGAAATAAATCTCTAAAGTTAAAGTTATAAAATACCTTAACACACACATGCAAGTGGGGAAGAAACTTCCAAAAAGCATACGTAAGCACCAACCACTGAAGAACACTTACAGGAGCCCCTAAAAGTCAGCTTGTCTTTGGAACAGGAAATAGCCCCCATGTGTAGTCAGTCCTGGCATCTCATCTCTCCTCAAATATCTTCTCATCAATATGACATCCTTTAAATTAGAATTGTGTTTATTTAAAATGTCACATGTGGTTGTGGGCTAATGTGTAATAAATCCAATGGGAGATGAAAGATGCTTAACAGAGTTCCTGCCCTAGGGAAGTTTACAATCAAGCAAGACGGAGAAACCCACGTGTAATCCCCAAACATAAGTCACCATGTGACAAGTACCACAAGAAAACATAAACCTATGGAGAGTGAACACGCACAAGGGGCTGGGATGGGAGCATCCATGTGAAAATCTCAAGATCAGTCCACTCTTATCCACATGTTGCCGACTACTATGATCAGGATAAATAGCAAACAATTCTAAATATCATCCAGCTCACAGACATTCGACTCAATTTACTAACTTTGTGCAAACATCCCATTTGCCAGCTCTTCCACAATTTCCCCACTTTGCCAAACAAAGAGATACTGTATCTATATACATATATGCACAGTGTTCCTTTGAAAGATGGACCTAGACTTCTTTTATGAAACTAATATTATAGTAATAAATGGTTGAATCTTTCAACTGCCATATCTTTTTCCTTTTTCTTTCTTTTTCTGAGAGGCATTTATGATAATACGTTCTTGTCAATTTGATGCAAGGTGGGAAATGTCGATGTGAACCTTATTTTTCTTTTGTAGAAACAGAATTTAGGAGAGAAAGTCATGCCTTCATAAGCTATGAGCTATTCTTCCTTGGAAGGTTGCTTGCCCTCTCCCTCTGTTTTCTCATCTGTAAAATGCAAATAAGAGCTAGTTCAAGTGGTTATCTGAATAAATACAAGTAAAAGAAAGAAAAGAAAAATCATTCAAAATCCCATGACCAGAGATTTCTGCACTTACCTGATAACACGTCTTCCTTTCTTCTTCATGAACACTTAACATGCCCCTCCATTTCTTTACAAAATGTAAGATGTAAGTATGCTCTCTAATAACCTGTTCCTACTGCCTTCCCATTTAAGAGTATATTGTGAATATTTATCCATTTAGGTGTATAATCTTCTATAGGAATTTTTCACTAGCCCTATTCATACAGTTCAAATAGCTGCATCAAACCATAATTAAACTTCACATTTTTAAGCCTTTTCCAAACTGTGTCCTAGAAAAGACTGTAGCAATTGACAATCCCCACAGAAGGGCTTGGGAGTGCTGGTTTTCTCACATCATACCAACGCTATATGTTATCAATTTTTAATCTCTTGCATGTTACTGATTACTAAAAGCCCATTTATATTTATATTTATCTCTTGACCTCTTCTTGGCTATATATGTTTATTCTTTGGTGAATTGGTGATGTTCATTGTTTACTACCCCAAAAGCCTCTAAGCTTCTCAGCCAGATGCTTTAGTTTTGCCGCTACTGATATCTGAACTGTTCTCTCCACTCCTGTTCTTTTTTTTTTTTTTTTCCACTCCTGTTCTTGTCCCTGAGGGACTCCAATACCCATGTGCCTGAGCCTATCGGTTCTGCGTTCTCCTGACCAATAACTCCTTCTTCCCCTGCCTCTGCTATAAACCCCGTGGTCATGCACTGCAATCCTCATCACTGATGACTGCACTGCCTCTGAAATCTCTGCTTCAAGGCTCCGACCTGACGGCCATTACTTCTACTCCCAGCTGGCGTTCTCTAGAATCACACCCCAGCATTTTTTTTAACTGTTCACTTCAGTAGGTAATTCATGGAAGTGATTGCTAAGCAAACGTAATTTTTAAAAGTCTTTAATATCATCTCTTAATGTTGAAATGAACAGGGAAATCTCATCCACATTAAGAATTGAACATGTCTACGATGGACCAACCCAGGCATTGTACCCAAAATCATCTGGGAAAGCATGCCTACTTTCCAGATTTAAATTGTACATTTTTGTCATCACATGGTTTGCAAAAAGTAGAAGACTTTGGGGACCCATTGGCTTTAATTGAAATTTTGATTTTTTTCCTTTTGTCTATACATCTGCAAAACATGCTCCTGGGAATAGGACTTCTCTGTCCATTTAGCTGGTCTTGGGGAGATAGAAAGTATCTGATTTCCTCTTCACCCTATGGCTAATATATAATATGGGTGCCATGGTGGTCTGAAAGTGGCCTGTTGGTCTGCAAGACGTGACTCAATGGCCCTATGGGGTTTCATTTCCCTCCCAACCCTGAGTGACTCCACATCTTTTTCAGATCAAATCAAATAAGCACATCTAACATTTTGATACAATCTTACCCATTTCATCCTTATATTTTTCAAAAGTCTTGTTAATCTTCTAGGGTCTCCTAGCCCTATTGATCAACTCCCATTTTAGGATTATGGAGCACTAGTTAGTAACCTACAAATTAGTTAAGTCACTATCGTAGACATCATGAGAAATTATGAAATATTTGAAGTGTCTTTCTCTATATTCAAAATACCTAAAATAGAATTAAGAGTTAAGATAGACATGTGAAGTTATATAAAAGTTGAAATTGATATGGAATAATTACAAGCATGCAAGTGTATTTGAATATACATGTGTATTATAGATTTAGATAGACATTTATGCGCATGTAGATGAATATAGGATATGAAGCTTATTGTGCGTGTTTCTGTGTGTTTGCATGTGTGTCTGTATGTCTGTGTGTGGGTGGATGTACATACACGTGTGAAATGAGTTACTAATGTAACTGTACTGATGAGGTGAAATGACATGGCCATAAGAAAATTAGAAAATGGTATTTTTGGCTCATGTTCTGTGTAATTAAACTGAGGCCTATTTCTCTATACATGTTTGGCTGAACATGGAAAGATATTAAAAGGAAGTACAAGGTAATAAAAATGTTCATTCAGAGGGTTCAAATATTCTTTGTGTTAACTCTGGAACATTTTTACATTTAATCTATATTCTTTTCCTTGCTCTAGAAAATTTTTACATTATTTTATTAAGAAAAAATAAGAAAACACCACATAAGGATTTATTCTGTGATCTTGGAAGGTATAACTTTCCTTCTTGAAACGCCACGCAAGAATCGCCTGGATTCTAAGACTTTCTTCTTTCTCTATTCAGGCTGACACAAGTAAGAACAGAACGACATGCCTGCAGAGAGCTTCAGACCTTCAGGCATCCGCATAGCCCAGGTACAAGAGATGCAGGTCTCTAGTCCGCCTTCCTATGGGGTTTCATCAGAATGCCACGTGCCATGTCACTGCACGCTGGCCAGTTCCTCCGGCCCAGGCTGGCTCCCTGGCCAATGAGTGTGCAGGTTGAGCTGCAAGCCCAGGTCAGAGGATCAACAGTGAGCCTCATGTGGTGCCTCCTGAAAGCCTCACTACCTCTGCGAGGGACTGGATGCTCAGTCACAGTGATTTTGACTTTGGGCATATATGTGCTAAGGCTGTTTTCATCATAAGATATACATTTCCTTCCAAAGAAGCCACCAGTGTCTCCGTAACTGATGTACTTATGAGACACAAATTTTAAGAACAGAGGGTTCTTTAAAAACCATAGAACATCTAGGAGATGGGCTCTGGTGGCCTCCTCCTCAGCAGGCAGCCTCTACTGTGTGTCTCTGTGCCTCCCAGGGAAAAACTGGGAGCTAGGTACAACTCCTATATTGCCACCTTCTAAAATGCTTACTTCTAAACTTTGAGGGGTGTGTAAATTGAACTCTCCAAGCACTTTCTCGACTGAAATTTAAGCTGCAAGCAGAAGAGGAAATGGTGCACACTGGGCTGTGGAGGATTGAGGACAGTGTGATAACAAAGCCCACTCTGCACCTACGTGCTCAGAACATCTTCTCCACGTGTAGCACATTTCCCTCGACTTACCTGCGAAAAGAAAAATTTAATTCTGAAGGGCACAGTTGTTCCCGTTGTCTTGTAGAGGTCAAAGGTCAAAGTTGAGAGCTGCCCGTGATTCAACACTGGTTTCTAAATGGATTTGATAAAGACTTGTAAAAAAGCCAAAAGAGATGCTGCAATTTTAAAGCTAAGTGGCTTTGCATTGGAAAAATGCCCAAGGGCCATGTCTAGCACAGTCACTTACTAATGAGTGACAGGAGATCGATGGGGATGAGTGTGGAGCAGCTCTGTCACTGGGATGCCCGGCTGGATGTGACAAGCTTTAAGCAGCATCGGTGGAGAAGTGGTGCACAGCCAAGCCCTCTTGCCCACTTGACTCTCACGGCCAGTGATGCCATCCCGTCAGCTCATGGGGACAGGCAGCGGCCACCTGCTAGAGCTTGGACAGAGCAGTTTAGTGAGGTTTTACTGGGTCTTCATTTTCAACACTCTACTTAAGTTCATTGCAAAATAAATTAAGTATTCCCCAAGTACCCCTTCATTCCACCACCTTGAAAGCCTGGTGATGTGGAGGGGACTGGCAGGTGCTCCAGTGGGACATGCTCACAGCCTTTTTCAACACCGATAGGGGCACCCTTGCGGGATGCCAGTCCTCCTGTGCCCTCTGAGCCTGTGGCCATGGGGTCAGTTTAAACTCCGTGTTCCCCAGCAGACATACCCAAAGGCCTTTTGTTGGTTCCAGTAAACTCATCTCTCTAAGGGAGCTGGTCCCTCCCCAGAAACAGCTCCTGAGGAGAGTCTGGCCCATATCCCATGGACACGGAGTCCTAGAAGGAAGAGCACAATCTAATTAAGCCTCTCCTGCAATAGTAAATAAAAGGAATGAGAGAGAAATATTCCAGGGCTTATTGGTGGGGATTATTTGCTTATATCAGAAATAGTAACACAGGAGAAATAGAACCTCAGGGCAGGGAAACAGTTCTGATTTTCTCAAAATTCATAAAGAAACATTAAAAAGAGAGCGAGGAGAAAAGCACACTGGGAATTTTTCTGAGAACACTATAGGAAGGGGAGCTAAGGCAACTGGACAGGATGCACACAGGCCGAGGCCCAGCCTGAGACTCTGAGGGGCCATCAGGGGCCATTCCCTCCACAGAGCAAAATCTGAGAGCAGTTCCCTGCACCCAGGGGGTCTCTGAGCTCAGAGCTAAGATTAGCATCAGCAAAAGGCCATTTTTAATCGATCAGCTAATGTTCATAAAGTACTTAGAAGACAAAGAGAACTAACTATATAATGCTTACTAGTATTGTGGTTATTAATAAGTTAATATATTTTTTTAAATGTTTGGTTAAGTGCAATGCAGCATGTTCTCCCTAGTGATGGTGACAGGCAAGGCCAAACAGCAAGGAGACCCCTACAGGTGCTCAGATTCTTACTCCCTTGATGGCCTTTCTCTTCCACTGCCTGAGGCATGGAACCCTTGGAATGCGGCTCAGGCCTCACACCCAGGGCGATGCCTCTGTGGGGTGGCCCTGGTCCTTCACTTGGGAGCAAGATTGCCAAGGGCACTGGGTTATACAAGGCTGCTGACAACTTGGTTTAGATATTTATTTCTGAGTTATTCTTTTAATTGTCAGGAAGTTTCCTCTGATTAAATCCTCCCCATCCTTAACAATGGACTTGCCCCTCAGACCTTCTTATTCCATTGTAAATAAATTATTTTTAGCACTTTCTACTACTCTTTGAACACAATGACAGCTGTCTCCTGCATTGTGCACTCAGCAAGGGCTTACTTTGTACCTCACATGCACCCAAATTGCAGGTAGTGTAGTGGCCTCATTGCCTGACATTTTAATCCCAAGATGAGCTGACACCAAGTGAGCAATTGCATCTCAAAACTATACACATGCTTCAAGCTCAGTTCATGCCTTCCTCCATCATACCTTTCCAGATCTTTCTACCTGGAAATTATCTCATCCTTCTGAGGCCTCCTGCAGGCTTCTCTGTAAACTATTTTGTGTCACAACTTTTCACTTTCTCATTACCCATGTTATCCCCTTAAAACAAAACCTATGTCTTGCTCATTGGTTTATCATAAAATACCTTACACATAGCAGATTCTCAAAGAATATTCAATCACTAATTTCAGAAGTGAAGTATGCATTTACCCTAAAAGACTTTTGAATCTTAAACATAGCTACTAAAAGATCTGTATCATCCCCAAGGAAGATTAATATTCTAGGTTAAAATTTCCCCTCCCTTCACTCTGCACAATGACATATCAACATAAGAAATACTGTGTATTACCAAAGCAGGCTTCTGGTAAAATGGCAGACTGAGATGCAAAGAGGGGTTGACTCCAAGCGTATAAAAATTCAGGGTGAAATATGAAAGTTATTAAGAAATCATATTGCCTTTGGAAGAATGGAAAATCCCAAGGTTCCAGAAATGAAGAAAGAAATCAAGGATGGGGTAGAAAGCAGACCCCCAGGCCTGCTGTTACATCAGGCCTCAAGCTCCTCTGGTAAGTTGCTGTGTGTTGTATGTTTTGCTGCTGTAGCCAAGAATCTCAGAGGGCTGGAGGGTGAGCCGGAACACCACTTTACTGCTGGCACCAGGAAGCAGCAAGGACACTTGCCACCTGGCGTACCCTGAGTGGAAGAGGAAAGTCATCTGGGAGAAATCAAAACTCTCAGAGCACTATTTGGCTTTGCACATGCATGAAGAGAACCCTGAAGCAAGACATGACCATAAATGTTGGACTACAACCATTGAAACCAGTCAGGTCCAGCAGAGCAAAAAAGTAAAACACAACTCAACCTGGAGGTAAATAGGACCATCACAGAACAGACGACCCCCTCAGAAGATAAATGCACATTAAAAAATTTCAAACCACATAAGAGATGAAGCAGGGTGAGGGAGAGTCAGCAGACTGAATCAGGAGAAGAATCAGAATCCTTCAAGAATCAGAAATCATACAGCCTTATAAACAAATATAAAATAACATTGAAGTTTAAGATGGTTTCAATATTTAAAAAAATAGAAACCTACAATAAAAAACAGAAGCTAAATTCCAATCTCCCCCAATTCAAACTTGAGTGTGGTTTGTACCTACTGACTTGCTTCCCAAGGGTCATGGTACATGTGATGACATAAGCTTATAGTGGAGAAGATATGGCCAGCACCACTGTGGCCAAGTGATCAAGATTGACATTATCAATAGCAATTGATGTCAATAAGATGTAGCCTTGACATAATGAAATGGAAATTGCATCTTCCCAAAACACATAACTCTGATGTAATCATGAAAAAAAAAAAAACACACCTGACAAATCTCAGCTGAGGGACATCCTACAAAATACCTTATGAGTCTTCCTCAAAATGACCAAGGTCAGCAAAAACAAGGAAAGTCTGAGAATTCTCATAGCCAAGAAGAGTTCAAGGGCATAGGATAATTAAATGCAATGGGGTGTCCTGAATGGGATGGTGCAAAAGAAAACAGACATTAGGAAAAACTGCCAGAATCCAAATAAATAGTAGGATTTCGTTTGGCATGTCTAGTAATGCACCAACATTGGTTTCTGGCTATGACAGTATGCTAATGGAAGGTGTAACAACAGGGAAAAAGGACTCTGCACTATCTTTGTAACTTTTTCCATCAATCTGAATCTATTCCAAAACAAAATTGATTAAAAAAAAAGAATAGGCAACTCTGACAGCCATCAAATAGACCTTCTGAAAAGATTACCAATAAAACAAATACAATTGCTGAGAGAAAATTTCATAACACAATAGCTGTCAGAACAATTGAATGATACATTTGAAGTACTGAAGGAACATAAAAATGTAAAAACCTATATCCTTCCAAATAATCTCATGAATCTGAGCAAAATAAGTTTATTTGCAGATAAACAACCACGAATAGACATTACCATTTACAGACACTTGTTAGAACTTCCAGCACTAGCTGTGCATCTCAGGAAAAACTGAACCGAGGAAACAGCAGGTGCAAAGGGTAGTGAAAGAAGGGAATTAGAACATCTAAGTAAGCATTAACTGTAAATCATAATGACAAGTTTGGAAAGTGGTGGTTAAATATGGTATTAGAAAATTAGTAGACAACAATAGAAGCCAGAGGGGGATCAGTGATAAAAACTTTTTAAGATCCTTGGATAATTTCAGAAGAACACGTTGATACTGGTTGTTTGGACTTCATTAAGTCAAGAAGACTTTTAAAAATATGACACCAAAGAATGATAAATGTGATATTTATCTTGAGAATTGGCATTATAAGGTTTCTTGAGAATATGGCCTCATGACAAATCTTTATTGTAACATTAGCTGGGTCACTTAATCCTTCCACACCAGTTTTTCTCATCTCTAAATAAAAATAATATTCAGAGACAGCTCATAGTGTTGTGGTAAACATTACACATATTATGATGTTCTTAGAACATGATAAGCTCTTATCAAAACTTAGCTGTTGTTATTACAAGCCCCAAACAACTTTGGGAAAAAGGAAATCAAAAGAAAATGTGATGGATCCAATAGGACACAGGAAATGAAGACAAGAAAGAACTTGCTAAATGGAAAACATAAAATATGATGACAGAAGTCTGTTCAAAAATGCATCAATTGAACAATAAATATAAGTGGGTTATATTTATACATTAAAAGACTCAGATTTTCAGATTGGATAATAAACAAAATCCAGCTATAAGAAAAACAAAATCCAGCTATAAGAATAACCAGCTTTAAGAAAAACAAAATTTGGCTATAAGAATAACCAGTTATAAGAATAAACATTTCATATGAGGCAAAAAGATGGACTGTAAAGGATAGAAAAAGGGCCAAAGTCAAGCTGGCAGGGTACCATTGATATTAGACAAAATTGACTTTTTGGCAAAAATATTTTTAGGGATTAAAAAGTACTACATAATAATTGTACTAGTCAGAGAAACAGGATGTGCACATTTCCAGAGAAACAGGATGTGCATACATAGAAAGAGAGAGATTTATTTATGGAATTGACCCAAAAGGTTGTGGAAGCTAAGAAGTCTAAAATCTTCTGAGTTTACATCCCTGTTCAAGTCCAAAAGCTGGTAGCCTGCCATGGATCCAGGAAGAGCTGAGGTCCTGGTTTAAAGGCTGTCAGACTAGAACTCTGTGACTGGGGGTGAGTCAGCCTTTTGTTCTATTCAGGTCTTCACTCACTGGATAAGGCCCACCTGTATTATGGAGAGAAATCTCCTTCACTTATTATACTTGCCTTCATCCCAAAACACCTTTTAAGAAACCCCCAGCATGACATTTGACCAGCTTTCTGGCTACCTCATGCTCCTGTCAAGTTGTAACACAAAATCATTAATCACAGAGTTTGAAGGCGACCTTTTGTCAGAATTCCTCCTTGTTTAATGGAGGTCAGTCTTTGTTCTATTAAGGCCTTCAATTGATTGGACGAGGTCCACCTACCCATGTTATGGAGGGCAATTTGCTTTACTCAAAGTCCATTGCCTTAAATATTAATCTCATCCAAGAAAGCACCTTCACGGAAACACCCAGAATAACATTGGCCACATATCTGGACACCACGGCCCAGTTAAGTTGAAACATAAAATTAACCCTCACAATAATAAAGCAAACAATGCACTAGAAAGATGAAGAGGCCTGAAGTTGTGTTCTCCTAACAAAGGAATTGTAAATCTATGAAGAAAAACTTGGCGGATGCCTGGGTGGCTCAGCGGTTGAGCGTCTGCCTTCAGCTCAGGTCGTGATCCTGGGGTCCAGGGATTGAGTCCCATATTGGGCTCCCTTATGGGGAGCTTAGCTCCAAGGAGCTGTACATAATGAAAGACTTAAAAAAAAGAAAAGAAAAGAAAAAGAAAAACTTGGGAGTACTGCAGGAAGAAGTAAAGTGAAAAAACTACAAACATCATCAGAGATTGCAGCACACTCTTTTTAGAAGCCGATACATCAAATATTGGTGGAAATTTGGTATATTTTTAACATCTTCTTTTTAAACAAACAATTTTTATTTATTTATTTATTTATTTTTTAGGGAGAAAGAGAGAGAGTAAGAGTGTGCAAGCAAGAGGGAGGGGCAGAGAGAGAGGGAGAATCCCAAGCAGGTTCTGTGCCCTGCATGAAATGGACAAGGGCTCCATTTCACAACTGTGAGATCCTGACCTGCGTCAAAATCAAGAGTCAGGTGCTTCACCAGCTGAGCCAGCCAGGTGCCCTTGAATATCGTTTTTAAACACAATTGATCTAAGAAAAATAGAGATAGTCCAACATTTAGAAAATAAAATAGAGAGAGTCCAACATTTAGAAAATAAAAATAAAAATAAAAATTCTTTTCATGTGGACCCAAAACTTAAATTTAAAAAAAAAAAAATTTTTTTTTTTTAAATGAGCACATACTCTGCTGAGGAAAAATTTTTCACTTAAATGTCACACAAACATATTATTCAACCCTAAAATAATACAACTAAAAACTATTTACATGTAGACAGAGGACCACCCCTCTCCTTATTCCCTGTATTTTTGGAAACTAAAAGCCCATGTTCTGAAACGAAATAACAATGATCAATCCATTACTTTTCTTGTTCATCCACGGAACACAACCAGATGCAGTAAATTCATAGGATTATAGGTACATATTTACATAGATTTATGTTCAGCACATGGACTATTACAGCCTGGCCAAAAATTTTACCAATTTACATTGGTTGTAAGCTGTTAAAACCTAGGACTTTGACAACTGGTGCATATAAGGAGGTGATGTATTTCCATTTGTGTCTCGCTGTGCCACATTTGAGCTTGCTATTAGATAGTGTCTAACAAATATTAAATCTCATTTTTAGGGCAGCCCGGGTGGCTCAGCGGTTTAGCACCGCCTTCAGCCCAGGGCCTGATCCTGGAGAACCAGGATCGAGTCCCACTTCGGGCTCCCTGCATGGAGCCTGCTTCTCCCTCTGCCTGTGTCTCTGCTGCGTTCTCTCTCTCTCTCTCTCTCTCTCTCTCTGTGTGTGTGTGTGTCTCTCATCAATAAATAAATAAAATCTTTAAAAAAAAATCTCATTTTTAGACAAGTTGGTGAAAGTCAATATTTACCAGTCAACATAGGACCACAGAGAATCCTCAAGGAAAACAGAGTGACAACTGTCACAGATTGGAGCAGGCGGAGGACACAAGTAAGTGAAACACAGGAAACTGAGTTGGAACTTGGACCAGAAAGAGGACACGAGTGAGAAAACTGGCAAAATTTCAACAGAGCATCCAGATGAGTTCGGAACTCTGCAGTAGGGTTGATTCTCCCCATTTTGACCACTGCTGTAGGGTTGGCGAGCTGTTAGCATCTGAGAACAGGAGAGAGGTGTAGGGAACTTGGCGTGGTTTTTTGTAGCTTCTCTGTAAGCCTTAATCTAAAATTTTATGAAGCTAAGAGGTTTGTAAGTTGATCTTTATAGTTCAAACCTCACTCTTCTCCAGTATTCCCACAGGAAACATTTTCCCTTCTAGTATTGGGGAGATTTCACCAAACTCAATATAGGGAGAGGGAGCTGCTTCCTGGACTCTTTGTACCTTTACGATTACACAGCCACAAGGACGTTGTCACTCATTCAGCAGAGCAGCGTTCATCAAATCAGAAAAATGAAGTGTGATCTCTGTGGAAGAAGAGTTATTTTGGGAGTTTCATTTACTCTTTATCTCCCATAGATCACCGGCCTCCGAATCAGTTTGAATAGCACTCCATTAAAAATCGTACGTGGAACCCAAATGCATAAAAGACATCAAAGCAAAGGTGCTCTCAGCGAAGATGGGGGCTGCTTGCCCTTCTTGCAGGGCGCCTCCCCACGTACCACCTCCCGCCCACCCACTAGACTGCTGAGCCATAGCTCCGAATATTCTACAGAAGCCTGAACAATACTACCACGGAAGAGGGGAGATCTGATTCACACTCTGCTAGTGATGAGCACACCTGCACCCTGGTAACAACTTCTAGGCTCCTACGGAGCCAAGTCCCTGGGAGCACTGCTGCTAGTGAAGGGATCACGTTGTTCTCTCTAGTCTCCTTGAAGAGACGCATCCTAAAGGGATGCCAGTGTGTGAGCAAGACAGAAGTCAACCCTCAGCTGCCATTTGTGTCCTCGAGGCGCTAACGAGCCACAATGCATGCGTGTGAGTCCGTGCATGTGTACTATCAGGATTCTTATAGAAATTAATTGTAAGAATCATAATTTGTGGGGTTTTTTTGTTTGGTTTGCTTAAAAAGGAGGAAAGTCATGCAGCTTGGGATAAATACTAAGGAGAGGGGAGGGCTCTGTAGAAATCAATCTCCTGCTTTTATATACTCCCAAATTACACTCCTCAAGAGGGAGCCTCCAGCAGCATTGTCAGTCGTGATAAAGCAATCAGTCTGAGATTTATTATGAGTTTTCTTTTCATGTATTCAATGAAAAACGTCCCACAGGTGTGTTTATATTACCAGAGATAGATGAAGATTAATTGTGTGCCCAGGTGCTGAAATGCATTGACATATTTTCTAAGATTTAAGTTGTGTTAAGTCTAATGCTTTTAAAAGGGTGGGATGGGGGGAGCGGAAATGCCTCGGATTCTCCTGGAGAGAAGGAATAGGGGATCCTCAAGGACTGGAAGAGAAGGCAAGGCAACTTATCATTTATGGAAATATTAGTCCGACTTTCACCTTGAGGCCTCAGATCGTACTTCTGGTTGCCCAGAAGGTCACAGTTGAAGTCCTTCGAGGTTGACAAACACCCCATGACCTCTTCACCTCAGCCTCCCCTCCCAACATAGGGTCATCACTCTTGAAGCTTTATTTCAGGCACAGGCCAAGACCCAGGAAGGAACAGGGTCAGCTCACATTTAAATAAATGCAAGGGACTTCTGGCAAAAGGAAAAGTTGGTTACTGTCCTCTGACCTTTCCCATAACTGCTGCCCCTGTGACTTGAGCCAGAATCACCAGAGCTCCATTTTACACGTCTTCCCTTTACACACATGTGAAGGTGACACATTGTCTTACATGGTGCAGCTCTCCCATAAAGCTCTGAGGGGCAGAGACGAGTCCATTTCTGTTTTGGTTGTTTTAGGGACAAGGTCAGTCATGACATTGACAGGTAGTAGGCATCAAGGCTGTGGGTTGTGAGGAAGATCTGTGGAAGTCCGTGGTCAGCCGCTTGTGGTCAGGAGAAATAGGACATTTCAAAGGTTTCCTTTGTGCACTGTGCAATGAGCTGTGCAGCCACGGGGTCCCCAAGCAGAATGCCCATATTCCGGGGTTGCACGAAATAAGCCTTGGAAAAACACTAGAGTAGATATCTATTTCCATCCGTAAGAAAGGAGGCAAATGTCCCTTGTGTTCACTGCACAGTGACACTGGCTATTGGTCGGTCTTGTGACACATGTAGCACACGGCTGTCCTGAGGGCACACTGGACTTCTGCGTGCCAAGGCTCCGACTCTTGTCAACGTAATCCACATGACATTATCTAGGATTTGCCAGCTAACCTTCACAAAAAAGGACAAGTGGCTTGAAAGTTTCAAGACAGAGTTGCCCTGAGGTCATACAAATATGCAGGCAGATTACACAGAACGAAATAGCAGAGGCGACCTTTCTCCTACTTCTACTCTGAGATTTTCTCAGCTAGATTCAAAGGAAAGGGTTTAATTTTCATGTTAAAGAGCTCATAATAAAGAGGAAAAATAACACCCTTTCATGCCCCTTACCTTATTCCTATTTGTTCAGGATACTCATGTGAATGAGTACAAAAAGACTGGAGCAACAGCAGTCATTTTGCAAGCATGAGGTACTAACATAAGGAGAAAAATAAGCATGCTAAGGATGACAGAGAGGAAAGAAAGAATGAACCTAGGTCCTTGATGATGCCACAGAGCTACTTATTACATCCTGTGAGAGCCTTCTATTATATAATTCATTTAACACCTTTATGACCAGGCACTCTGAGTCAAGTTTTCTGTCATTTACAGCTAAGTGCATTCTAACTGGCAGAGTTTTATATTAACAAAATGATAGAAAGCACTGCTTTTTGAAAGAAAGAGATACTTGTAAATATTTGGAAAGAAGCAGATGACTGTTTCCTTAATCTGTAATTTGTGATAAAACTAATGCATTATCCCTTAAAAAAAATCTCACAGTTGCAAACTAGCAACTTAGAATCCTCTGATCTGCTTAAAGGTTTTTCCCTCAAATTGGCCAAGAATAAAAATAAAAGACACATGTTCCTCTAGTTTGTTGGTAGAATTGACTGATAAAGGAAAATGGAAGTTTAATAGCCAGAATTCAACAAAATCCTTGCATAGAAATTTGAAAACCGAATAGCATAGGTTTGAAAACAAAATATTATAACTAAAGTAAAGCTCATAATACATTTTTCTCACTCAGAAGGATGAATCTTTGTGAAGGATTTTTTATTTTGTAGTCATGACAGCCCTTGAAACCAAGTAGTAAACATAAACAGAACTTATAAATGGACATTTGAATTGCTGTATTATAAAATGTAAACCAAAATTTTCAAAAATAATAAAGCAATTATTGATTTTACCATAATCCATTATAATAATTTTATACTATTAGTATATATTTTATTACTTAATATACTCTTTTAAAATGTATCTAACATTTGAAATTTTTTGTAAATGTTTTATGATAGTGCATGATTTATAATTGATTTATATATTGAGTTAATCCTCAAAAATTTTTTACTGGAAAAGATCAAATGCCAACTATTGGAAATTACTGTGTTTTATTTATTAATGAGACTTGCAATTTCTGTACATGACTGGCTTTTTCCACCCTTGACTCTCTGTTGGCCTGGCAGAGAGATTCATGCACAAAAAGCCTTCTCTTTTTTCATGGGCCCTAGCATTGGGGTGTTTGGGGGGGATTCTATTCTAATTCTTTAAAAGAAGTTGCTAATGTGCCTTGAGGAGCAGCAGTAGTAAAATATTGCAGCAAGAGTACTTACCAAACACTCAGGCGAGGCCAGAGTGAATCTCCTCTCACCTCTCGTGCAAATTCCCGAGAACCAGACTTTGTAGGAGAAAAAGAGAAAACCAAAATTTTCGCTTTCAAAAACTGGTGATGCCCACCTGATATGCAGAAAGGCAGTTAGTTGAAGAAAGAATTCATTGAGTTCTCTGCCCCACGCCCACCAAAAAACAAAACAAAACAAAAAACACCAAAACAAGCTGCAAGAAGCCGTATGACTGAGAAATGCCTCAGATCAACATATTTTTCTAAAAGTTAAAAAATTGAAACTGAAGTCTTGGCTTTTACCAACAGGAGGAAAAGCATTCAGAGAGAAGGCAGAGGTCTAGACGGCACAGGAGGTAGAGCCTCCAGCAAACTCACGGGCAGGGAGGTCACCGTGCACACAGGAGAGCGGTCCCATCCAAACCACGGCGCGTGCTAAAGAGTGGGTAGCAGCCCCCTCTCCTCTTTTCCCCGTAGGCTTGTTTCTTGATGGGAGGCGACTGTCAGAAACTTTGTGAACAAGGCCAACAGTGCTCCTGACAAACTAGTCCAAATTTCAGTTAACTCAATTATTAAAGAGGAAGTGGGTCATTCTCTTCCTCACATTGACCTTTCTACCAAGAACCCAGTTTAATTTTCTAATTGTTTTAAAATTACTATAATTTTATAAAATAAATTGTGATTTCCTTAGAAAAGCTCCGAGACAGATAAAAGCAAAAAGTCAACTTTAGCTATTTACTGTTTCGTCACCGAGCAGCTAAAAACCTACTTCGATCTGTTCTTGTCTACTGTATTTTAATCTACTGATATTGAACCGCTGACTTCTGTGGTCAGCAGGAAACATTAGAAATCAACCTCCAAGTTCAAGTGTAACTGGAATGTCTGGGTCTTTGGGCAAGCCACTTAACCTCTGGGTCTGTAAAAAGAAAGGGTCAGGCTGGCCTACCTCACACAGCTCCTGAGAGGATTAACCAATTAATAATCGTTGAGTTCTTTGAAAGTATAAGGTTCTATGCAAATGCTAAGTAGTGTTATTATTAATGTTTCACTTGAAATTAGAGCTTGCAAGTTTCATAATTTTTTATGTAAGAGCATAGTGAATATTCCACAATCTTTTATTTCAATATCAGTTAAATCATAAAGTACATAACTGAATATTTTGATGCTATTATGAAATAAAGTGCTTGCTTTCTTTTTTAAGGGAAGACTAGCTAATATTAGCCCACAGAAATGAAGAAAAAGAAAAAGAATATACTTTAGGGGTCTATTTAAGTTCAGAAAGCCTTGGGGACAGCTTAATTCTATCCAAGTCATTTTATTTGGATTGGTCAAACTCTAGGCAAAATAATAATAATAATAATAATAATAATAATAATAATACATTATTATTATTGGATTGGTCAAACTCTAGGCAAAATAATAATAATACATTATTATTATTATTATTATTATTATTATTACTATTATTATTAAACCTGAAACCATAAAACTTCTAGAAGAAAATATAGGGAAACACCTTGACAACAATTTCTTTGGATATGATACCAAAGCAGAAGCAATCAAGCAGAAACCAATGCATGGGACCACATCGAAATAAAAGTTTCTGCGCCACAAAGGAAACCATCAACAAAATGAAAAGACAACCTATGAAATGGAAGAAAATATTTGCAAATCATCTCTAATAAGATCTAAAATACACCAGGAACTCATGCAACTCAATAGCAAATAAGTAAGTAAATAATCTTATTTTAAAAATGAGCAAACCACCTGATTAGACACTTTCCCAAAGACATACAAATGCTCAAGGTACATGAGGAGATGCTCAGCATTATTAAGTATCAAAGAAATGCAAACTAAAAAACCACAATGAGATATCTGCTCATACATGTTAGAAGAGCTCAGATCCAAAAGACAAGAGATCACTAGTGTCGTGAGGAAGTGGGGAAAAGTGAACCCTCCTGCACTTTTGGTGGGAATAGACATTGGTGTAGTCACTGTGAAAAATAGTATGGAAGTTCTTCATAGAATTAGAAACAGAATTAGTATGTGATCCAACAATTCCCCTTCTGGGTATTTATCCAAAGGAAAAGAAATTAGTATCCAAGAAAGATATCTGTACTCTGATGTTTACAAAGCAGTATTTGTGAAAGCCAACAGAGGAAAGCCATCTAAGTGTCCACTGATGGATGAATGGATGAAGAAAATATGAATATATCTTTGAGTCTATATACATAAAATAAATATTCAGTTATGAGAAAAGAAGTCCTGCTATTTGCAACAACACGGATGGAACTTCAAGGCATTATTCTAAGTGGAAAAAGTCAGACAAGGGTATTGAGAGTATTTCTCTAAAAACAAATACTGCGGGATTAACAAAAGCTGAACTCTCAAAAAAGGGGAGTAAAATGGTGGTTGGCAGGAGGTCAAAGAAATAAGGAGATGTTGGTCAAAGTTTCGGACTCTTCAGGTATAAGATGGGTATGTTCCAAGGATCTAAGCCACAGCACCGACCATAGTTAACAATACTGTGTTGTACACTTGAAAGTCACTCTGAGAGTAGATCATAAGCATTCTCACCATGGCAACAACAGGAACTAAAGGGTAATTATACGATGTGAAAGATGTGTTGATTAAGTTTATTTTGGTAAACATGTTGCAATATGCATGTGTAGCAAATCATCACCTTGGACACCTTAAACCTACACAATGTCATATGTCTGTTACGTCTCCATAAAGCTGGAAAAAGCTAATGAGAATCAAGAGACTTTCAATATGATAATCATTGCTTTTATTGACTCTCAAATATTCCAAAGTTCTTTTATATATTATTTATTTACTTAACCATCATACTGTACTTCACAAATCTTGATGAAATAGAAATAGAATCTATTGGTAGATTCACCAAGGTGAATCTATTGGTGAAATAGATATAAACATATAAAACATAAAAGTATGTTAAACATATAATAATGTACACATAAAAATATTCATATTATTAAAAACATAAACATATAAGATTATATTCAAATTTATATTCAAAATTTTAAAGATACAAACATTGGGAAAGACAGACACTTGAGAAGGGCTTTGTTTATTATTTCAGGGACATATACTTGCTGTAGTAACATTTGTATGTCAATTTATATTTTATAAAGTCCTTTCCCAAAAATCTCATTTAATCATATATTGTAGTCATCTGCAAGCTTCTTAGCAACCAGAGCGAAAGAAATAATTCGTTTATATAGTCTTATCTGAAAAAAAAAATGAAGCTTACAGATTTTCTTGAACCATTTCCTGAAAGAATATATTGCTTGGACCTTACATCAGTGACTTTGGGGGTACCTCTAGTTTACATCTTTATTAGTATTTTGTAAAATTACAGGAATTTTCTCAATGTGGCCTTTTGCCCCATAATTTCCCTACATATGTAGAGCTCCTACCTCAAAATCCTAAATCAGTTGACAAGCCTTCAAGAACATAAGCTCATGTGGTCCGGGCAAACTTAAGAGCATACCTCAAACTGTTCTCGTTGTGTTCAATGCTGATCCTAAGAGTTATCAAAAGGGAATGTGCATGTGTGTGTGTGTGTGTGTGTGTGTGTGTGTGTGTTTGAGAAGTCACCAGTGTTACAGACATTTTCTCACTTGATCTCCTCAACGATGGCCTGGTGAAGGACCTCTAACCATCTCACCAGGGGGAAACCAGAGTTTGGGAAGGATCCAACACCTCGTGTCTGTGGGGCCCCTTCTCTGCAGGCTGGCTTCTCCCATGTAGCTGCCCACACACTAAACCTCCTTTTCACTTTTGCTTAAAATAAAAACACAATCATTAGATCCAAAGATCAATATTGTCTCAAGTGTAGATCTCAATCTATATAGCTTTATCCTTTTCAAACAAAACTCTCCATTCCACTTCTGATATATTCTTACGTGACTGGAACCTGTTCCTTTCTGCTCACAGGAAAAAAATTCAGATATTCTTTTATGGCTTGTATCATTGCCTTCATAGAAGAGCAAATAGTCTTCATTTCAATTACATTTACTACATCAGAAAACAGAATATGCTTGATTTTGTCCTTTAGACATAACCTAATGACAGACCAATATTGAAAGTAAGCGATTGCCTGAAGTCCATTTCAATTCACAGCATCCAATATGTCTAGTATAAAATAATAAAGTGTTCCTAGAAATATTAGAAGAAACACCATTATTTAATTACCATAAGGCCTTCCGGGACAGAAATAAAACGTGATTTACGTGGATGAGCAGGGGGGTGGGTTAAAGACTGAAAAGGCATTATACAGATGAAACATGAAATGCTAGGAGAAAAGAAAGGAATTTGTGGATAAGCCAGCAAAATGATAGATAAAATGCTAAAACAAATAAAATAATAAAAAGAGAGAAAATCTACAGTGATATTTTGTATTATTGAGGTGGAAGCAAAGTGCTAAAGCATCGAGGACCAATCACACTTCAGACATTAAATAAAGCATTTTTTTTTCTGAAAACCAACAGGAAAAGAAATTATGGAATAAACTTCTTAATTTTTATTTCTCATAAGGGAGCATATTCCTTTTGTGAATCAGATTAGTTAAGCAAGTGGTTTGGTTTTAAAAGGCAGTGGGTCTGTGAATGCATTTTGATCTAAGTGGCTTGAAATAAAATAACAGGCATATAACCAAAATGTGTTCAGTGAGAGATTGGCTAAGAAAAAAACTAAATAAGAAACATACATAATACCCTTGGTTGTCAAATAATCGAAAGCTGCAAGGAAAACCAAGTTGTTATAAAACATCAGTTGTGTTACTAACATAGTTTGGAGATTTACTCCTCAGACTCTAAACACCAGTAGTTAGAGATGCAAGATCAATTGCAAAAGTATAGAACATATTTCAATAGATGATGCAATTCAGCATGTAAATTGTATTTAGTAAATTCACTTAGAAAGTGCTTCAAAATACCACGAAATAGTTTTGTGCTGTGGTTTAGATCACCCCCTCTGTCTCTGAAAATGGAGGTTTCTCTCCCTGTGATGACCTGAGCCTCAGCACCACAATTTTAAGGAATTTTTAGAATCATTGCAAAATTTAGGCTTTGGGCAAGCTCGTAGCTTAGTTACTTCTCCTGCTCCTAAATAAATAAATAAATAAATAAATAAATAAATAAGGCTTTTTTCATTGGAACTAATATAAACAATTAATATAAAATAAAATTTAAGTAATTTTTAAATATATATATATATATAAAGGGCTCTCATAAATATTGAATAATAATCTCTAAAAACTGTAAAGAAAAATGACCACTTTCCCATCAGAGGATGCTGTTCTCTTAAGACCCTAGAGTGAGGTTTGTTTCTCACTCCCATTCCAAGACAGTTGGGGCAAGCAGGGGCTTTGCTCTGAGTTGTCTCCCCTCCAGGACCTGGATGACCATAGTACTGTACTGTGCAGAGCGTTGCCGGACACAGGGGACCCTTCCCTGGGTTTGAAGAGTCTGCCTCTAAGCAGCCCAGGCCAAGCACAGGTGTGATGTGACCAGGAGCCTGGCAGGCAGGGACCAGAAGACAATGATGCCTCCAACAGCTGTTGCTCCCATGGCATGGAGATGAGTGGGACAATTCACTCCTAGCAGGCAGTACATCTACTTAGCATCTTTTAAAATAATTTTGATGAAGTCAGTGATGCTCCCACTAACCTGGCAGAGCTTGTCAGGTTGGAAGTTAGAGCTGTCCTCCAAAGGTCAGAGAATGTCCAGCAGTGTGAACTTGAGAGCCAGAAATACATATGGGGAAAAAAATACCGAAGTTTAGAATTTCTCAAATCTTCCCACATGGTAAGATATGCCCAGACACATTTTGGAAAGTGAGAACATTCCTGCAATGTAGAATGTATCAGCCAAATCAATGAGAAGGGATGTGACGTTAGCTCCCACTGAGGCATCCATCACTAGGATGGAAACCCCTCGCTCGCAGACAGTACAATAGAGGATGCTTTGTAAAGGCCACGAAGGGAAAAAGATGAAAACAATGACCTCACGTTAATGCACATTACAACAGATGTGCCAATGTATTCTCGAAGTATCTGAAGCTGAAGATGACATTGTGTGAGAAAACATTTGCAATAATCTGTGGATACAGCTCCACGTGCATTCCCTGGCCAAGCCCTGCAGATGCTACCTCCAGCCCTCCCAGGATCCCCAGTTTCTCAGTCTTGCCCCCATGAACTCAAGCCAAAGGGCTGTCCCACTGTCCACCTGCACGATCCACTGCTGCTGATCCATGAGGCTCTGCCAGAGAGCTGTGGTCTTCCTCCACAAGAACCCACCAAAGTGGCAACTCTCCCACCCAGCAGCATCTATTTGTGTGCATTTATATGGGTTTTGTTTCTCCAGCTCTAGGCTTCACCTTCTAGCCTTTAATTCTAGCAAAGGGTCTTTGCTAGACTTTTCCTTAAAGGTTATTGATCAGAATGCAGTTGAGAAAACAAAATAAGCCACACCAATGAAAATAGGAGATAGCCCCCAAACAGAACCCGGTATGTAGGAGAATTTCATATTCGACAAAAACATCCATGTAAAACAAGGAGAAAAAGAAGTTTTATTTGGTAAATGATTAGCAAGTTGAGAGAAAAGTGCAGTAATAGCTTCCCCTCATAGGCACCAGAATAAATACTGATAGATCAAATTATGAAGTGAGAAAAAAAAACAAAACAGAGAAGAAAATACATACAAAAAATAACTTCATGATCTCTGATTAGAAAATAAATTTCCATGCATAAAATTAATGAAAGAAATCACAAGATATTACTACATTTGATTACAAAAAAGAATATGAAACTTTATTAAATTCCATAAATGTCATAAATAGAATTTAATTTTGCCTTCTCAGGCAAATAACAGGTGGGAAAATTTGTTTTATAAATACATTATATATTTTTATATATGTATATTCATATATTTATAGAAATATTTATATTTTATATATTCATGTGGTCATATTTTATAAATATAAAATACTTATATTTTATATAAATATATGTAAATATATAATATACAAGTAATATGTATGTTTTTGTGGTTATATTGATCATGACAAAAATGCAAAAATCCAAAATGCAAAAATGCAAAATGCATACATGCAAAAATGCAAAATGCATGCATGCAAAAATGCATGACAAAAATGTAAAAAAATCTAAATGTCCATAAATAAGCAATAGTTACATAAGTTTTGACCATTGATGAATGGAATATACTTATGGTATATTAATTGGAATAAGAAAAATTCACATAAAAAAGAAGGAAACAGAGGAGCCCCTGGGTGGCTTAGTGGATGAAGCATCTACCTTTAGCTAAAGTCATGATCTCAGGGTCCTGGGATGAGCTCCGAGTCCGCTCCTCACTCAAAGGGGAGTCTGCTTCTCCCTCTCCCTCTCCCCTTCCACCTGCTTGTAATCTGTAAAAATAATGAAATGGGGAAAAGACTCAAAGAAATATAGGAATATTTAGCAGGCTCATATTATAGAAGCTTTTTATTGATAGATTTATATTTCATATATTTCCAGTTCTTCCTCAAAGGGCAATTTATAACTAAGAAAATGTGTTTTGATTTTTTTTAAGTAAAAATAAATATTAGTTGAGGTCAGAAAAGAATTATTAAATAATTGTAATATGGAATCTTAAGGTCCCAATGCACTCCCAAATATCAGCTCAGTCTTTTTGACCATTAGCTTTGAATTCTTGCAGGAGGAATATTTTAACTTTTTTTTTTCTGTTTTGTCTTTAAATGGTATGATATTAATGTGCCAATTCATAGAGATCTAGCTAAAAACAAACCAGCACATGTTGTTTCACTGCACATTCTACAACAAGAGGGAAAATTCGCCTTGACAAGCTTGCAAAATTTTCTTGGAATAAGGAAATTGTTTGGGGTGACTCATCCACCACAGAGCGCCGGTTTGTTGTGGGTAATTCCTCCACACGCCGTTTGAATGAAAGAGCTGCTTATGACATCAACTCACTACATGACATTCCTGCATGTAAACTGGTTGAAAGGAAGCAGGGGTAACACTTCTCAGTCCAGATGCAGAGACAGAGCAATTCTGGCAAATCCAATCCTTCAAGGAACCTGCCTGGGATTGACATGAGTGCCACCCATGTGCTCACAAAATCTAGCCGCAGTTGAAATTATTCCTAAGTTTTTTAAGGTCTCAGGGAGGTAAGGGAGAAGGAACAGCCCAGCCATTGCCTGAATCAATGAAAATATCAACAAATGCCATTTAATTCAGGTCATGGTTCTGGAATCAGGGACAAAATTACTGTAGAATCACAGATGTTATTGAGGAGATGGGTATCTTGCAAAAGCATCACTTAATCTGTAATGATGGATAATTCCATTTGTATTGAATTATGACGCATGTTGAAAACAGCCCATCACAGAATCCGAGGACCTGACTGGTAGTCCTAGGCCTGTGATTGGCCAAAAGACTTCGGGCACGTCATCGCAGCTCTTTCCTTTTGTCATCTGTGAAATGGGTACAAAAACCAACACCTCAAAGTGGGGGTGGTGGTTTAAACTCAAACTCGGAAAGAAAAAGAAAAACAAAACCTTTTTCTAAACGGAAGAGTGCTTCTTGCATACAGTGAAGTGTCTTACAGAGGAAGTGTTGTCATACTGAGTTTTAGACATGGAGTTTGCTGCTCACAGGTGCCATGTGCAGGGGAGCCAAGTGATGGCTTCAGACTATGGGCGACACCTTGATTCATTTCAGAACCACAGTGAGAAGACCAATGGCATCACCTGCAGCCGTCCCACACAAACAAGTTTGTGCATCATCTCACCCCTCGTAAGGACAGTTGCCACCTGCAGGACCAGCCCCTGACCTTCTGCTCCCCAGGGGTCCTGTTGGTATTGGAAAGAGCTCCGTAATGCACGTTTCCTAATGATTCCATGGCCATCTCAGGCCTGACCCAGAGAATCTCATCTGAAATTAGTAAGCATCTAATTGCTTTTTAATTTAAAGCAATTAGAAAGAAGGGCACCACCAAACACCATTTGTGAAGAAGGTATCACAATGAGGACGGCTGAAGGAGCACAGGTTGGGCATCTGCGAATTGCAAATGCACTTCTGTGCATAACTAGCCCTAAAATGCCTGAAAATCAATGAGTTGGAAAGGAAAGTTATTACAGCTGCCCGCAGTAGTGTGTGGCCATAATTGTAATGGTTTCATTTTAAAATATGAATCCTTTGAGTTTTCTTTTTAGGAACTTATCTTGCAACTTCATCACAACCCTTATAAATTGTACAGAAACCCGGAATCTGAGAATATCCACTGGGTCTTGAATCTGAGGGGAGTACTGTGTACCTGATTAGCAGGTAAAGAAAGCCAGAAATGATGCTATTTCTCCTCCCTGCTCTCCTCCTTTCCCCCTCCCCTTCCTTCCTTTTTTTCCTACTTTTCTTTCTCCTTCCTTTATCCATTCCTCTCCTTGGCCTTGCCTTCAATAAATACTTACTACTTACACACCACGCTTGTGGGGATATAAAAATAAAGCAGAACTATCATATTTCTAAATATAACACAAAACCATAAGAAAGGAGAAGCACCAAATTTATTATGTGTTTTTCAGAAGCTTTCAGAAATCCTTTCTCTGATATATATCAAGGAAAATATACGAGAGTGTAGGGAATAGTGGAATTTGGGGCTTTTCCTAAACTGGCAGAGAGTGGCTTCATTCAGGGCCAGCATATATTTAAATTCTACAATTTGAAAAACATCTGTTCCCTAGACAATAGCAAACAAAACCAAACAATGATGGCTGGGTTCAGGGGTTGGTGTACGAGACACAGGAGTCGGTGTACATAGACGAGCACAGCGTCACACACAACCTGTCCATTGTAGCGTGTCACCTGTTTTAAAGTCCACACTGTAGGACTCAGGTTTGAATTGGACTCCTTTTCTCCTAAATGAAGAGCTGCCTTCTGGTCCCAAGCCCCGCACCAGACCACCTGCAGGGTGCAAGAATGGGTAAGAGGTAGCCCCCGACTTCAAGAGGCCTATAGTCTGGCAAGGGGGAGACAGAGAGAAGGAGAAGTTATCTTCTCAAGCTAGGAAATCACAGAATGACAAGAAATACAAAAAAGCACAAGCCAAGTGATGCTCAGGGTACAGAAATCCAGTCCTGGAAAAGGGTCAGAATTGCTCCCTGGCTTCTGGGATGAAAATGGGGATAAATTAGGGTTTTAAAAGGATGGGGGAGAAAAGCAGGAGAATCACGGGAAAAGCTTAACTGGAGATGGGCAGTGACAGATCCCCATCATCTGCACCAGCAGATGGCCCTGGGATGAGGACAAGTATGGGGACAGGAGAGAGCAGTGCGAGGTTAGTGACCCTTCGCCCCTGGGGGTTCAGGAGGGCGGGTATAGGTGAAGAATAACCTGCAGGAAGAAGCAAGGCTGATTCTACGGGCTGCATTGGGCCTCTGATGGCCTCCTGATGGCCAAGCATGGGTGACCTCTGACGCACAGGCCAGAGCCCTCCTCCCGGGATGCCTGGGGTGTGCGGCAGTGGCCGTGGAGTGCGGCATTCTGATCAGGGTCATTCCTGGGAGGCCCAAGTGACCTTGGGGACACAGCGAGATCCTGTCATGAGATGCATCGCCCTACCCCTCCTTCCCTACTGTTTCCATCTCCTCTTGGCACTCCCGGTGACTCGGGCTCCTGCCGTCTCTAGGTTTAGGGGGTAGGCAGCCCTTCACCGAGAACAATGGATTGCCAAAGCCTTTCTTATTTTTACTTTGGCCAGGCTCCTCTTCTGGCGGAGGGCGCAACTGTGCCCCCAACCAGCCCGCCTCCACAGTCAACGGTTTGCCATGTGGTCCCTATCTTCTGGAAACGTGCACGTTGCACGTTCATTTTAACAGCGAACAATGAAGAAATTACAATTGTTTCCATTCACGCGTCTTTTAATGAGGATCGCGTGATAATGGCAGTGCTTGCATGGAAATCTCAAAGTTTGCAGTTCCAAGGAAAGCTCCTCCACATGGATAATTATATCCTGATTCAGAGGCTCTGCAGAAGAATAAAACCATATATACATCGGGTTTTTTTATTTTGTTTTTCTTCCTGGATCATAGAGAACTGAGGGAGAAAAGGGGGAAAATAATATGCTGGCGAGGTATGAAAAACGCAAGGATTGTGATGGTAATAGACGATTACATCATGCATTACCATAGCAACTAAACTTATAAAATAACAATTATGTTAGCAGAACTTATTTGAAATAGCTTTCCTGATAGTTGATATACAACCCTGGTGAAAAGATGAGACAGATAAATAGAAAGATTTGTTCTTTCAATTGAGGTTTGATTCACTATTTGTCTCTGTTCTTGATTTTTCCCCATTATACTCTGAACTTCTTTAGAGGAAAGAAATATCCTTTGTCTCTTTGATGGAATAAAAGCAATGCTTAAACCTTTCTCTCTACCTTTTTCTGTTTGGGAAAAGCTCTACCATTATTTACTTTACTCAAAAGGGAGCGGAGCACACGTTCAGCAGTTACAACATATGTAACAATAAGAAAATACCATGGGGAAGTATTTCCCCGGAACAAAAAAATAAAATGAAAATAAAGCGTCAGTGAAACCAGCTACAAAGTTCACTTCCATTGTGAAGGCATAAAATGGAAGAAGTTTGAATCTATTCCTTGTGTAAGTTAGGTTTCATTTTTGTTCAAATCCACATAGCATTTATCTTGTAGAATTGGAATATTTTATGCAAATCTACCTTGCAAATATCTGGCTACAAAATCCTTTTGATTTCTGAAAAGATATTTGATGGCCTACACAATTAAAATATTCCTGATAATTTAGTGAACCGATAGACTAGCTTTACAATCACTGTTTTTTTCTTTCACTTTTCTTTCTTCTTTCTTTCTTTCTTTCTTTCTTTCTTTCTTTCTTTCTTTCTTTCTTTCTTCCTTTCTTCTTCTTCTTTCCTCCCTTTTTTCTTTATTTCAAGAAATGTGGAAAACATTAGCCAAAATTGTGTTCGTCTGTACAATTTTATTCTGTTAAAGACAGGTTTTATGATACATTTAGCCCTTTAAATGACACTAATAGTCTCTGGAGACACATAGGGTTTTCCTCCAGTGCAACAATTAGGTCCATTTCAATGCTATTTGGATAAGTTGAAACAATTCAGTTACTGTATGTCTGCTCCTAGGTATGTACTGTAAGCCCAGAGGAGAGCACCGAAGTTACCTAAACAATAAAGTTTTAGCCAACTTTAGACATGTACCAAATGATTTGCTTTTTCCATATTTCACTCTCTTATTTTGCTCATTTCATACAGAAAGGGAATAGTAAGTCCTTCCGAGGTGTGTGCTGGTCAGAGGAGCAGCTCAGTAATGAGCATTATTAATCACAGTTGGGTTCTTTCCTTCTCCCTCACTGGAATTTGCAATGTGTTTTCCACCAGACCAAGAAAGTTTATTTGACTTCTTCATTTCGTTTTGTTAATCAAGCAAGTTAGAATAAATACATGTGCATAATTTGGCACACACATTCTGCTTTTCAGGTAAAAACTTATTTTGGTAGTTAAATATCCGTTTGGAGCATATATTTGTATGTTGCTCAATTGAGTTCAGTTTATAATCAAATTATTACTGACTGAAAAATAAGGAAGTCAGAGGAAGTAATTTAGTGAATTCCAGATCTACACATTTGGCTTAGCTCATACTTTTCAGTTTAATCACTGGGAGAAAAGACGTCCAGGAAGGCCTCCATTTCAGCAAAAGGTCCCCGGGTAATACTATTCACCTCTTTCAGACATCTGATCTGCTAAAATTACCTTATTAGAAAAATTGCTGGCAAAAAGTTCTTTTTATTTTTTTTTTAACAGGGGCACATGTTCTTTTTTCATGCTATGGGAAAAGAAATAAAGATTCTTAATAAAGCTGGAAAAATGATTTCAAGATTTCGGAGACTTGAAGTCATTATTGATGCATTATTGATGCGTTATTGATCTCTAAGCTCCAAAGATACCCCAAGAAGCAGCAAAAGAAAACAACCACAAAACAAACAAATCAACAAAACATGCAACCTTCGATAGAAGGCTGGTCTTAATTTGCTATTTTGTCTTGAATTTGTTGATATAATAATGCTCAGAACATAACAGAGAATAACTGTCCTTGTGAGATCAAGGATAAATAGAAAACATGAATTTTCTTTACCTTTTTTAAAATTTTGGATAATAAACATACAGTGGTATATAAGATTCAACAATTCTATGCACCTCTCAGTGCTTATCTTGACAAGTAAGCTTTAAATCCTGTTCACCTATTCACCCATTCCTTCCCCCGCCAACCTCCCCCCGGCAACCATCAATTTGTTCTCTGTGCTTAAGGCTGATTTTTTTGTTCCTCTCTTTCTTTCCCCTGTTCATTTGCTTTGTTTCTTTTAATCTTTCTTCATTGTTTTCCCCCCAAATAGTAAGAGTGCTAACCTGAATACATCTCTTTTGAGCCCATAGCCATCCTCACTCTTCCAAGGATAAGATTCCTCTTACATCCACTTCTCTTCTTGCCATCAAGCATGTGATCACTCAGCATCCCAAACTCACATCTCCTGTGGCAATGCAGCTCTCTTCTGTGAGTTCTTCTTGTGCATCTTTACATCCTATCTCCCCAGGAAGATGACATCATCCTTAAATGAGACAGCCATCCTTGGGATGGACCCTGTTGACACCCAAAGAACCTATCATGGTGTTAGAAACCCTTGTGGGCCAACAGCGAGCCCTCTTAGGATTTGTGGATTGATAATCACATTAAAGTCATCCTATATCATTGAGTACATATTAATGGGGGAAAAAAGAAAGAAAAGGACTAGGGAAAACCAAAGTAGTAAAAACCTCACCATGGAGGCAGGAGAAAGGAAGTGATTTTTGCAAATCCAAATGAGAAATGGATTAAAAGCCATTTATTATCTTTTTAATATTTTGTTGTTATAGCAATAAATGATTTTCTTCAGTATTTAGATGAAGAAAGCTGAAGGTATAAAATATATCTTTGTGATAAAAATTAAAAGATGTATATAGTTAGTGTTGAATCATCATTTCTTCAGCAAGTTTTCTGGTTCAAAACTGTATGAAACACCATTTTTTGTTGTTGTTGATGTTTTAGATGAGTGTTGTAAAGATAAATTAAAATGCCTTAAAGGAGCTTTAAACTAGACAGAGCAGGCAATAGATTTTTAAATGCAATGCATTTTTAAGTAATTAATTTTTGTAAAATGCTTTCAAATTGTCCATGAGAACACAATTTCTATGGTAAATGTAAAGCAGTAGGTCTGAAGCTTATACTAGGACTTCAATACTGAAGCCTAAATGTTCTCGTTCTCTTTCTTTTCTCTCTGTAATTGGACAAAGAGAAAGTTAGTTTAGTGCCCAGACTAATATATTATAAGAGGAGATAGGGATCAATACAATTCTCAAACTAAATAACCTCTTGCTGCTGTTTTTATTACTCTCGTCATTTACAAAACAAAATGCCTTCAATGTTTCTGTCCACATTTTTACTACATCCAAGAATTGCTAAGCCAAATAGTGTTGTTAATATAAAGATAATGGTTTCTTAAATTTCTCTGGGTATTATAATGCTAAAATATCATTTCATACTGTTCATTTTCCATCATAACCAGGTGTCTCATCCCAGATATCTTAAAATTAAAAGAATTTTTATCAAATTCACCAAATATTTGAACATACATGATAAGCTAGGAACCATGAAATAGGTTGAAAATTTTGAAAAATAAAATATAATAAAACAGAGTCCTAATTTTGAGGAGCCCCCATAGGATTTGGTTAGTATTTAATGTAGTTTATCTGTGATTTCTAATGCAGAAGATATTGATCCACCTTGAAAAACTATAGGATTCCGGAGAATCATTAAAAAAAGTTTTATTGCTTGTAGTTTTATTTTACTATATATTATTTATCTCAAATTTCAAAGTTAACCATAAAGCAGAATTAGGACAAATTCAAAATTCAGAAATATGCTAGACCAAAGGCCTTCAAACTATAGAGGTAAGTGACTCATGTCAAGCATAATCTATATTTTTATTCTTACAAATGGAAAATAATATTTTTCATCCTAGTGAGAAGAACATAGACTTTGGAATAAACACACTCTGGGTTCAAATCCCAACTGTGAATGACCAAAGGACACAGTGCTTGCAAAGCCCTTGACCCACATGAGCTAGTCATGTAGAACTAACTAAAGTTTATTAACCAGATGCAATGTAGCCCAACTTCGAGATTATGAAAACATGAGAATTATCAATAAACAATGTGGGTAATGTGTGGATATTTTAAACTCAAGACACTTGCAGGATGAACCTAAACTTTATGCTTCTGGAAAAGCATGCTGGTGGAAAGTGAGATCATACTTCCTCATTTACTGTCAAATTAAAACAATTCTAAGAAGTTATGGATTTCTGTGTAGTATGGATTATATGCATTTCAAATAAGTAGTACAAGTTTGTTTGGAGGTAGTTCAAGAAAGTAATGTCTTCCTATAAGGACAACACACAGCCCTGCTGGGTGGGGTTCAAGACTTTGGAGTCTGATATTTCTGATTCAAACCCCAGTCTATTCATTTCCTGTGTTACTCTGGATAAAGTACTTGATCTCTCTGAGTCTTTGCTTCTTAAAAATGCAGTGCCCATTGGGCTATTATTATAATTTAATAAGATAATGCATACAAAGTGCTTAGCACAGTGCTTGGCATGGGTGAACGGCTCACAAATGGCACCTGTTATAATATTGATGCTGCTGCTTATGCTATTGATGCTGCTGATTGTGATGATGCTGCAAAGCAGACTTTCTAGGGGCAGAATGGCAGACATCTTACCTTCTTTTAAATTATGGAAGCATTGCTCTTAGAGAAGTTGGCTAGACCACAACTTGACTATTTGTAGAGCTGAGGTTTCTCAGCTTTGTTTGGTGTTGAAATGGATGCATCCTAGAGGAAGCCCAAGACTAGAAATATTTATTTCTATGTCCTTGACATTCTGCAATTATAAGCTTGAATTCCTTGCAGGTGAGCCGCCGCCTGGTGGATATTTTAGCTTTAATATTTGGAGATAAGCCACACTTGCAAGAGAAAAACCCGTGTTTAGTGCTTGGTTCTCAATTCATAAAGAAGACATGAGATTCTAAATTTCTTTCCAAGATCTAAAATAAGCCAAGCAAAATACTCTTTTAATTCAAAGGATAATGAAGAACTTAACATTTTCTCAAATCATCTTTAATTTATGTTTAAAACTTGGATTAGGTGGCTGCAAGAAAGCAGTCTCAGATGACACATCCATGCTTTTCATAGCAGTTACCAATTTCAATATTTTTAGTGAAACTACATAAAAGCACAAATACGCAGAATCAATAAGCCACACATTCCTCCCTTCACTGTCGCCAGGCACCTAAGTACATAGAATAAAAGCCTGTGCATAACCAATGCGCTATTTCTGTTCCTGATGCAAATATTACATGAGTCATGGGATCAAAGATCAGCAGGAAGTCACCCCCACCTCATACTTGGTTTGAATGCCGTCAGCACCACTATCCATAATCTGGCTGTGCTTTGAGTCTGGAGAAAATATTGCCCTGCACACATTAATGTGGTTCTTACTTTCACTGACCAGCAAACCAGCGAGCAAACACAGAGGATTGCAGGGAGAGAAACTTCCTCGCTGGCCACCATCTGCTAATTCCTCCCAGGCTGGGGGGCAAGAACAGGTGACCCAGCAGGGCTCACCTTCTGATACACCATGAAGAAAGAAAGGTCATGTGGGCACCCTGGCCCCCATCTACTCTCAAAGAAGGCAACTTTGTGTGGTGCCCAAATCACAAGCTCCTGTCTTACCAATCACCGATGCTAAGAGCCTGTCTGGGGCCTTTGAGAGAAAGGACTCAGGAGCTTAAAGAAAAACCAGTGAGCACTAATGAAGCTCAGCAAAGACAACTGTAGGTCAAAGTTGGAAATGTTCACTAGACTTTCACATGTGGAAAGTTCATTGGAGTAACGTGGGGAAAATAGTAAAAGATAATAACATTCTTACCATACTATTGAGTTTGAGGATTTATTATTAATAATTCCCATGTCCAGGGCTGTGCTTGTGCACAGAATGTGATGGAGAACATGATGGACAGAGAACCCGCCCTCCTGGATATTAGATCCTGGAGAGAAAGGTGGTGTGTTGTGATGAAGAATGCCCAACTCCTCTGCCTGTCATGATGGATATCCACATCCTGACCCCCGGTACCTCTGAATGCCTCCTCATAAAAATGTCTTGGCAGATGTGATTAAGTCAAGGATCTGGAGCTGTGGGTCTTATCTGGAATCACGCAGATAGGCCCTAAGTCATCATGACTGTCCTTATCAGAGAGGCAGAGGGGTATTTAACTCAAAGAGGAGGAGCCCTGAGACCACAGAGGGGAATTGAGTGATGCTGCCACAAGCCAAGGCCCACATGCCACCACCAGAAGCTTGAGTGAGTAAGAATGTGCTCCCACCCTGATTTCTGGGATTCATCCTCATTTAGGGCTTCTGGCCTGCAGAACTGTGTAAGAGTAATTTCCCAATTTGGAAGTTTGGGATCATTTGTTACAGCAGCTGCAGGAAAATGATACAGGCTGTTAGAAAGTAAGGAAATGGGTCAATGAAGTGTTCCCAGATGGTTCTGGGTGCCCCAGGGGAAGAAGCAGGGTGTGGTGAGTGAGTAACAGAGGGCAGGAAGCTCGGGCCCCAGGTAGGGCTAGGGGTCACTGCTGGAGGTGTTAGAAGCCTCACCCCTGCCACCTCCCCACCACCCAAAGCTCTGAGACTCCCCTTCCCCAACTCCTATTGGGCTGTGGAGCCTGAACTGGAAGCTGGGGAGCCTTGCCAACTGGTCCTCCCTCCACCCCTGGGGCCACTGCGGCCCCTCTCTGCTCATGCCCCTCCTGGCTGCACCTTCCCTTTGCCTTCTCTGCCTCACCTGTCATCAGGGCTCACCTGGGCGACCTTACCAGCCTCCTCACTGGCACAGCAGCCCAGGGGGACATCTTCCACACCCTGTTCTGGTCTTCCATTCAGGGCTTCAATTCTTGTGATGGACCCACACAGCCCTGGCTGTTTCCATGCCCCAGGACCCAAGACCCAGGGCTGAGCTCTTTTGGGTTCCTCGTGCACACTGTACTCCTTGGCCATTAAATAAATAAAACTTGGTGTGGTTTATTTCCTCTTTTGGGAACACTTCTCCCATTCTACAAGTTATCCTCTGCCTACACAGATGCGCTGCTTCTCAAAAAACATGTCCCTGTTCCTTTGGGAGAAGGTGGTCCTCCCTATTCCTCATCACCAGTATCACATCCTGTGCTCAATGTTTTGTATAAGGACCATCTTACCTCCATGAGAGCAGGAGACAGTCCCTTCCAGTTCATTATGCTTCCTCGGTGGGTCAGAGGATGGAGAGGCTCGGTGGGAGCCAGATCTTCCTCAGCAGCCTGCTGGTGCGTGATCATTTCTCATCATGATTGAGTTACAGTGAATAAAACAGACTGAGAACATCTTGGTTCATGGTACCAGGAAAGAGAGATGTGCTCAAATAGGTCATGTGGCAGAGAATGTGCCACCCAGTGGCTCTTTCTGAAGTTGGCACCCCAAAAGCAGGTTACAGCAATGGTCGTGCCTGACATTTCAGGTGAGGGAGGGTAGGAGACGTGCTGCGTCCGGGTAAAGCCAGAGTTTACAACTGACTCTTCAAAAGCATAATAAACTAGGAGAGATTTAAGGTTGTCCTGAGAGTAAGAGAGCTCTGGTTCCCTCTCATCCCGAGTACTCAACTGGGAAGGACAGAGAGGAGAGAATGAGACCAGTGAATCCATTGCTCTGTACACAACCTGGGAGAAGCAGTCCTACTGACACAGCCTTGCTCTCCAGGGCAATCATGCAGGTTGTAGTCTTCACTCTCGGCAGACCCAGGGCATGCAGGAAGGGAGTATGTGTGTACACAACACTGTAAACATCTTCCTCCTTCATGTGTGATCCTAGACAAAGGCTCAAATCATTGCTCTAGATCGGGGATAGGAGAACATGTCCTGTGAGGGGCCATACGGCACTTAGGAGAGACTCTGTGCCCCCCTCCCTCCAGGTCTCCACTACAAGCCATGAGCTCTGCTGCTGGAGCTCAGAAGCAGCCTCAGGGCACGAATAAGTGATACGGCTCTGTGCCAGCATGCCTTGATTTGTGGAAACTGAAATTTGAATTTTACATGATTTTCATATGTCATGAAATATTATTCGGCTTCTGATTTTTAAAAATCATATAAAAATGTAAAACCATCCTTAGCCCAGGGGCCTTGCACAATCAGGTGGCAGCTGGATTTGTCCCACAGGCTGTAGTCTGAGGATCCAACTTGCTCTAGATCATTAAGGAAATCAGAGGAGACCGAGAATGAGTTTGTGAGAGAGGAAGGCTTGTAGCAAACAATAAAATGATTAAACATATACAGATATCCAGACACTCTCTGCAAATATTAAAGATGAAAAAGTTGCAACAGTAAATGTATTTTAAAATACAGGATGGGAACAGATGAATGGAATTGGAAATGCAGCAGAAAGTTAAAAGATAATGACAAATTCCTCACACTGCATACCGGGAGAATATTTCTACCATTTAAAATCTTAATTAGGCTAATGCAATATTTATTTTAAAAGTTTTAGCTAACTGCTGGTAAAATTTAAAACATGCATCTACTTCCAAATCACAAGAATAAAAAAAAAAAAAAAACGAAGAAGAAAGTGTAGAAAACGAAGTCTATATTGCAAAAATCAGGAAACAAATAACCAAGAAAAGGGTTTTTTAAAAAATACAACATTAGGAGAGAAAACTGAGACATTCTCATGTATTTATGAAACAAGAACCAACCTTTAGAGTCACTACTACAACTCACTGAGAAACATGATGAAACAGGAAACTAATAATAATAATTTAAGGAAAAATATTTTTTTATCCTTACAAATACTCTTGCAAATCTCTACATGGTCCGAGAAGAAAACAAAAGTGCAGTAACAGAAAAAAAAAATAAAACATGAATATTTCAGATTTAGATCTATGTAACTGAAAGTGTTCCCACAAGGAAATTTATACCCTCCTCAGCACTCTGCTTAGGAAGGAAACAAAAGAAGTGTCCATGTCATGTATTTCGAAATAATTTCAAAATGTCCTTATTTAAAAAAAGAAGGGATACAATAATAAAGAGAAAGGCAAGAAAACAAATTGGAGCAGCAAAGTCTAGAGTGGACGGGAGAGTTCACTGTGCAGGATCTGCAGACCTGGGGAGGAGGCATCCTGGCGCCCTAGACGGGAGGGTGGCTGTCCAGGGCCAGTGACCCATCTACACTCACAAAGCCACCACGTGGCTGCACACTGGTGAGCCCAGTGGGCAGCCCCCATGAATGAGGGAGGAGAGTAGCTTTCCTTCACAGATACAATCCTCTTGCCTACAGCTCCTTCACTGCTTCCTCTGTGCCGGGAGCTTTCTGGTGGACACAACAGAAGATGCCAAAGTATGTGGTTTGCATTCTTTTCCCTTGGTGTGTCTGCACACAGGCCCCTTGCCAAGACCTCCTGGGGTTAAAAAAAAAAAAAAAGACCTCCTGGGGTTTATCCCTCTGACGTTGCTCCCTCCAGTTAAGCTCTTGGCCACTGCCCAGATCCCTCTCTATTACTTCCCTTGACTCTGCTGTTCCATCTGAACTCCCTTTGACGTGTGCTTGGTCCAGGGCTCTACATTTCACCTGGCTGCCCTAGGTCCCCATTTCAACCAGGAAAGGAGCATGCGAGAGCTCGGGGTCTCTAGTATCAAGATTCTCATGAGCTCTGCATCCAAGGAAGGGAGGACTCTCTTTCCCACTGTGACCAGCATCTCTAGTGAATGGCCACAGCTCCCTTCAGAGAAAGATGGCATATAATTAGGACAACACTGTGAAGTCCTTTCTCAGAGAGACCTGACCTCTCTTCAACCGATGGGCTTTCATCTGGAAATGGGGCAGGGGATCGTGATTTGACCCCAACTGGCAAAGGGCTTCTGCGGACGCTTTTTTAAAATTGCTTTTGGAGATAAAGTTAAGCAACATGCACATCCATTCTCCAACTGGTTGACCACGAAAAACCCCATGGCCAGGGCCACAGATTCTATACGTGCAGGACCCCTATTAACGCTGAAGCCTTGTTGCTCTGCTCGTCACTGTGCTTACCTCTAACTCAAGACGTTGGCCTGTGACAACCTGGTCTCATGGCCCACTTCTGGGCTTTCCACCACTGCTACCCTTTAAGAGAGTGTTCCCCATGGTGCTAATGAGACAGTGTCCTCCAGAGAGCACAGGCTGCCAGTGGACTCTAGTCCCATATAATAAATGTATTTTAACGTGATTACTATAAGGTTGCCCTCAGGTGAGAAATGCCAGAGGAAACTGCGTGCACAGGATTGCAAGTACCAAGGGCATGTGCTACAGGAGAAATAGGAAAGCTCTCACAGTGGTCCCCAGTCAACAGTGCATACCCTCACCATGGTGAAGAGTTGTAGGCTTTTGCCTCTTTCTCCCTCCCTTCATTAACCTTGTTTTGACCTCACTCTAGGATTTAACCTCTTTGCAATGTGTGCAATCCCAAGGGGCTCACTATGAGGATTCCCCACCTAGCCCTCACCCAAGGGTGAGCACAAGCTCCAAGCCAGGCCAATTGGATTCTCTCTCCTAGAGGGCTGAACCTTGAACAGAATGTGCAAGGAGACAAAATTTTTTAAAATGATGGCTCTCATTAATTCCAGTAGTATTTCCTTGACATGACCTTTGGTTAGTTCTTGCTACCCAGACCCCAGGAGATGTCCTGATTCCTGTTTTTTATAAGCCCGTTTCTCCAGTCTTCCTTTTATTTCTGTGAGCAACATGATATTCTTTCAATACCATCTTATGTTTATGTTGGTTATAATAAATTCCTGTTGCTTGCAACCAAAGAACCCTAATAGATATAGGTGGATATTAGTGCTCCAACTTCACAGATGAGAAAAATGAGTTTCAGAACGTATGATGAATTACATAAAGTAACACAACTACTAAATGACAGACCCAACACTCAAAAAACCTTTGATTACAAATGTAATGCTCTATTTATTATGACACGATGCCTCCCTCCTATATATTTTTCCAGTTTTACTGAGAAATTATTGATACACATCACTGCACAAGCTTACAGCATACAGGATGATAGTATGGTTTACATTTTTTGTCACGTGGTTACCACAATAATAAAAAGAAAGAAGAAAGGGACAAAAAGAAAAAATTTTCTCCTTGTGATGAGAACTCTTAGGCTCTACTGTCTTAACAACTGTCCTATGTATTATACAGCAGCATTAACCAAAGTCACCGTGTTGTACATCCCATCTCTAGTACTTATTTACCTTATAACTGGAAGTTACACCTTTTGACCACCTTCTTGCAATCTCCCCTCCACCCACCCCTATATCTGGTAATATATTTTCCTTCCTGGGTGTTTCTACTCCTTAAATGATCCCTAAAAATTTCCCGCATCATTAGACCAGAGCATTATAAAGGGTTGATATAGATTGGCTCTAAACTGCTTAACAGGATCAAAAGATAATTAAAAGTATGAGCCCAGTTTTCTGTTTCTGTTCCCCCATTCCTTACTACCAAGTACACTGTCTTGCATATGGTATCTTGAATAGATATAGTTAGATATAGTTATAGATATAGTTACTGCTCATATATGCAAAGGAGACACAAATTTTCAAGAGTTTTTCAGCTAATCATCTCTTCATTTTTTATTTAAAGTCAATTAATTAACATATAATGTATTATTGATTTCAGAGATAGAGGTCAGTGATCGATCAGTCTTATATAACATCCAGTGCTCTCATGACATCACATGTCCTCCTAATGCCCATCACCCAGTGACCCCATTCCCCCCACCACTTTCCCCTCCAGTGACCCTCAGTTTGTTTCCTATGATTGAGAATCTCTTATGGTTTGTCTCCCTCTTTGATTTTGTCTTGTTTTACTTTTCTTCTCTTCCCCTATGATCTTTTGTTCTGTTTCTTAAATTCTACATGTGGGGATGCCTGTGTGGCTCAGTGGCTGAGTGTCTGCCTTCAGCTCAGGGCGTGTTCCTGGGGTCCTGGGATCAAATCCCACATTCCCTGCAGGGAGCCCACTTCTCCCTCTGCCTGTGTCTCTGCCTCTCTCTGTTTCTCTCATGAATAAATAAATAAATATTTTTTTAAAAAATTCACATATGAGTGAGATCATATCATAATTGTCTTTCTCTAATTGACTAATTTCACTTAGCATAATATTCTCTAGTTCCATCCATGTTGTTGCAAATGGCAAGATTTCATTTCTTTGATGGCTGAGTAATATTCCATTGTATATATAAAGACCATATCTTCTTTATCCATCCATTGTCAATGGACATCTAGGCTGTTTCCATAGTTTGGCTATTGTGGACATTGCTGCTGTGAACATTGGGATACAGGTGCCCCTTTGGATCACTACATTTGTATCTTTTAAGTAAATACCAAATAGTGCAATTGCTGGTTCATAGGGTAGCTCTATTTTCAACTTTTTGAGGGACTTCCATATCGTTTTCCAGAGGGGCTGCACCAGTTTGCATTCCCACCAACAGTGAACGAGTGTTTTCCTTTCTCCACATCCTCAGCAACATCTGTCGTTTTCTTATTATTCATTTTAGTCATTCTGACTGTTGTGAGGTGGTATTTGATTTGTATTTCCCTAATGCCAAGTGATGTTGTGCATTTGTTCATGTGTCTATTGGCCATTTGTAGGTCTTCTTTGGAGAAATGTCTGTTCATGTCTTCTGCCCATTTCTTGATTGGATTATTTGTTCTTTGGGTGTTGAGTTTGATAAATTCTTTATAGATTTTGGATACTAGCCCTTTATTTGATATATCTTCTCCTATTCTGTCAGCTGTCTTTTGGTTTTGTTGACTGTTTCCTTTACTGTGCAAAAACTTTTTATCTTGATGAAGTCTCAATAGCTCATTTTTGCCTTTGTTTCCCTTGCCTTTGGAGACGTGTCTAGCAAGAAGTTGCTGCAGTCAATGTCACAAAGGTTGCTGTCTGTGTTCTTCTCTAAGATTTTAATGGAATCCTGTCTCACATTTGGGTCTTTCATCCATTTTGCGTCTATTTTTGTATATGGTGTGAGGAAGTGATCCAGTTTCTTTCTTCTGCATATGGCTGTCCAATTTTCCCAACATCATTTGTTGAAGAGACTGTCTTTTTTCCATTGGATATTCTTTCCTGCATTGTCAAAGATTGTTGACCATAGAGATGAGGGTCCAATGCTGGGTTCCCTCTTCTGTTTCATTGATCTATGGGTCTGTTTTCATGCCAGTACCATACTGTCCTGATGATTATAGTTTTGTAATAGAGCTTGAAGTCCAGAATAGTGCTGCCACCAGTTTTGGTTTTCTTTTTCAATATTCCTTTGGCTATTTGGGTTCTTTTCTGCTTCTATACAAATTTTTGGATTTGTTCCAACCAAGAACCTCTTTAAATGCATCTTTTACCAATTCTTAGATTTTTCAGGTTTTTACCTTACTGGCTCCTGCTCATTCTATATCCTCTATAATAAGCACTTGGCATTTGTTCTAGATCCTTACCCACCTTAACTTGCTTACAGTATACTATATTGTGGCTCCTTGCCTAGACCTGGGACCTTGGAAATTACAAGCTGCACTTGAAGAATTTGGTCCCTTGAGGTCAGCCTTTGGCCCCAGTCTGAGTGGCCAGCCCTGCTAGTCTTTTGCCATGCCATGGTTCTGAAGCACCAACTTCAATGACTACACCCCCCAGAACTTCCTTTCTGCCTCCTTGCCTAAGAGAGGGAATTCAGAGAGGATGAGGAATTTTTCACACTCTCTCATACAAAGGTCGACCCTTGATTGTTCAAATAAACCATCAACATTTTTTCTGGTATTTTTTTCTCCCTTTCTTCAGTAGTCTGTCCCATTAATCCATTTTTTAAATATCTTTGTTTATTTTATGAGACATATTTGTATACTTTTAATCTCTCTTATTAGCCTTTTTGGTAGACTGTACTATAAATGTATTTTTTTAAAAAAAATGCATTTTTTTCCGAAGAGCATTGTACTGTTAAATTGAATTGTAAGCTCCTTGGAAATAAAAGACTACTCACCTCAGGGTCCCTGGAGCTTTGTGGCACACCTATTACCTGGTTAGCAGCACTCTGTATTTGTTGATCAGCTGGATTAATTAACATAGCCACAATAACCAGTACAGGGGAATAGTGCATTTCTACATAAATATATACCTATTCTCCATAAAATATTCATGTCAACAGTTATCGCTACTCTATTTCAAGCCAAGTATGACCTTTTGTTTAAATTCTGTTAATGTGATGGTGAACATGCAGTCTGTTGAGATAGTTTGCAATTTCAATTAAATTATTGCAGCTTCCAGCTCAGTCCTAGAGCAGACAGTGTTCCACAGAGTTGGTGGAGATCAAGGTGGGGGAAGCGGCACTTTGAAATCTGTGGTCTTTAGAGGCCTCCTTGGGATGAAATTTGGGGTGTAATGTGGTTCCTCCCTTTCCAATCATCTATTTTCCTCAGGCTGCTTGTCATCTGTCGGCCATGAAGTGAATTCTAAATTCCCCATTCCTTGTGTCAGCACATGACATAATGTGTTTAATTCCCACAAGAGGACATCTCTAACTTGGTTAAACGAAGGAAAAGAGTAAACCCAAAGATTGCATGTTTTTCTTTGTGCAGATCACTAAATAGTTGGCTGTGAAGGTACTGGATGTCTGAAGTATAATACAGAAAAGTAGAAACATGAATTTATTTCCTCTTCAAACCCAATTTCCATTTGATTTAATTGAAATAATTGCCATTGAATATTTTCCCACAGGTCAACTCCATTGTCTCCGAAAGGGACAACCACGTGACAAAAACTTAACACAGTATTCACGCGGAATTCAAGAAGGCCAGATCAAAATGCACAATAACATTTATCTCTAATTTCAAAGCTCCTTTGTCCTATTTTTTTCTCCCTCAAAGCCACTCTACATTAATTTATTGTTATTAGCTTCTTCTGCTGACGCTCCTCTGTCACACAGTGGATGTAGTAATATGCTGCTTAGAATTCTCTGCAGAAGGTAACACAGGCCCGGTATGACAATGCTGGTCATTTCTTTATATGGAAAACCCTATGATAATGTTGGGCATCATGCATATTTAAGTGGATGTATCTGTTGTGAATGTGTGTGTATCTGCATGAGCGTGTGTTTGCCAGACTGTGATATCCACAGTGAAATGATCCTGAACCATAAGTGTGCGAGTAAACTACGAATGTGAATTCCAAACACTGCAGGACATCCGATCTCAGTGCTCTGGGATATGATTAGCTCCTGAATTGTGGAACTCTGTGAAACCAAGACAGATCTCAGTGGCACTGCACATGCAATGGGGGGAAAACAGAAAGTAAAGGGTAAAATACAGTCAAAGTGAAACAATAGACCAAAAAATATGAGCTGACAATCATTAGTGTCGATTACCTTCACTCAGCTCACATGTGACCAAATATAAAAATGGTTTTGGGATTGAGTTGCTGAAAAATTCAACAGATAGAGAGAACTGAGGCATATTAGTGTCCTTCTAGAAGGCCTAATTTGGGGAGTGGGAGGATATGGTTTTATGTTTCTTATTTTTAGACACTGATAAGCAGCATTTTATAGTGAGTGGAAATGACAACAAACGGATTCTGTGGGCAAGAGGACAATAGGAGGGCGAGATGCTGCCTCTAAAATGAGTCTTTTCTATTTAAAAGCAGAGAAAAAGCTGCTTTCTTAATATTAGGTTAAAAGGTCAGTGTAAATACTTTGTAAACAGGAAGAAAAAAAATAGTGTTTTAAATAGGCTAGTAAGGCAGAGCTGGAAATGTTTGATGGCATGCACTGCATGTGGACAAAAGAGGAGAGAGGTGGAGAGATCTATTCTCTGTGTTCAATGACACTTGTTTCCCAGCATCATGTCCCCCCCACCACCACCACCACACATACATAGAAGAATAAGGATCCCCCACAGAGAGAGAGGAATAAGGACTCCCCACACACACAGGCACACAGAGGAATAAGGACCAAGAAGGGTGTATTCATTCAACAAACTATTAAACGTTGAAGTACATGGGAGGTCAAGCAGAAGTACAGACAGGGTGCAGGGTGTTGTAACGGCTGAGCTAGGGAAGCAAAAAGGGTGGAGGCACTCATGGGATTGGATGGGAAATCAAGAGAAGTGTCATCCCATGTTGGTTCCCAAGCCCCTGGGGAAGCCATCGCTGATGTCTTTTGGCCTGGATTTCTCCATCTTCAAAGTGAAGCATGGAACTCAACGAGCTCCGGGACATTTTTGGTTTCATATTTAAGGAAAATGAGAGGGCAGTGGACCCTGTCTATACAGTTAGCATAGGTTTGTTTACACCAAACACACCTTTACGAGGTTGAGTCTTCCAGTTAATGAACAAAGTCATATCTCCATTTGTTTAGATCTTTGATTTCTTTAAGCAGCATTTTGTGCTTTTTAGCACACAAGTTCTATACATGTTTTGTGAGATTTACACTTAAGCACTACAAGTCTGATTGTTTTTGGAGTTATTAATAAATGGTACCATATTTGCAATTTTGGCTTCCACTTCTTCACTGTAGTAGGAACTTTATGCACTGATTTTGTATTCTGTGAATCTGCTGATTTAACTTATTCGTTCTAGAAAGATATACTGGAGGTTCTTTCTGTGCAAATTCCTTGAGATCTAGATCATCATGTTATCTGCAAACAGGGACAGATTTTATTTTATTATATTGTATTTATTACTTTCTGATCTGCATGCATTTTCTTTCCTTTTCTTTCCTTATTGTAATGGTTGGAATTTGCAGCACTATGTTGAATAATAGTGCTGATAGTGAACATCCTTACTTATTTCTCAAGTTTGAGGGAAAGCATTTTCTCTTGCTTCATTGGGTATGATGCTAGCTGTGGCGTTCTGTAGATGCTATCAAAATGAAGACATCTCCTCCATTTCTAACTTGCTGAGAATTTCTTTTTTTATCATGAATGAATATTGAATTTTGTCAAATGCTTTCCTGCCTCAAATGGTATAATCGTGTAATTTTTTTTCTTAGCTCATTAATACCATAGATCACGTTCATTGAATTCTGAACATTGAACCAATCTAGTACCCCTGGAATAAGTCCCATTAGATCATGGTGTATAATCCCCTTTATATATTGCCGAATTCCATTTCCTATTCTTTTTTTTTTCATTTCCTAATATTTTATTAAGGATTTTCTTTATCTATATTTGTGAGAAAATCTGTACATGAAGTTTATACTTTCTTCTCTCCCTCCCTCTTATCTGTCCATTCTTCCTTCTTTCATTCCTTCCTTCCTTTTCTGCCTTTGTTTAATTTTGGTGTCAGGCCATTCTGACTTCATCAAATAAATTGGGAATTATTCCCCTATCTTCTATTTCTTTGAAGAGGTTATGTAAAATTGGTGTTAATTTTTAAAAAATTTTTTTGTAGAATTCTCCAGTGACATGGATTCTTTCCTCTGTCCCGTTCACTCTGCTTTTGAGCCCATTCGTTGAGTTTTTATTTTGGTTAATGTATTTTCCAATTCTAATTCTTGGTGATTCTTCTTTATACCTTCTGTTTTTGTTGAGGTGTATGCTTGCTGAAATTTTCTATTATTTTGTATGCTATAAGCATATTTGTAGTCCCTCTTTGAAGAATTGTTATGATGGCTGCTTTAAATTCTGTCAGATAATTCTAATATTCCTGTAATCTCTGTGTTGCCATCTGTTGATTATCTTTTTTTACTCAAATTGAGATTTTCCTAGCTCATAGCATGATGAGTGATTTTTTTTTTTCTTGTTGGAATTTGGGCATTTAGGGTATCATATGATGAGACTATGGATCTGATTCAAACCTTCAGTAGGTAGTTTTTCCTGTCATTGCTCTGACAGGGACTGATACCACCCTGGCGGGAGGAACAAGAGCATCTTCTTAAATCCTTACACACAGACTCTGCTGATTATGATGGACTGGGATCACCACTGCTGAGAGTTTGTGAACCTCTTGATCCCTCACTAAGACTGCTCTGGCAGTGCCTCACTGAGGGCAGCAGCAGGCAAAGTCCAGGCTTACCTGGTGGTCTCCACTGACACCATGAATGGGAGTAGCATCTAAAAATTTTCTGGATTTCTGAGCTACCCCTCCCCTGATAATTTGGAGAGAGTAGACTTACTGGGACTTTGTTTATATACACCTTCTGGTATTTCTGCATTGCTGGCTTCTTTAGCTCCAAATCTAGGGTATAAGAGGAAAAAGAAAACCCAGATAATGCACCACGGTTTCTTTCCTTAGACACAGAGGTCCCTAGCTGCTCTACCTTCTGTACTCTGCCTTTCAGAGTTTTCTTATGCATAATGTCCTGGTTTTCTGATTGTATTTAATGAGAGGATTGGAGGAAAATACTTCTACAGCAGAAGTCCTTTAGATCCATTCTGAAATATGTTTCAAAAGACTTAAAAATGTTCCAAATTATGCAGCAACATTCTCTGGCTATGAAACAATAACTTTAGAAATAAGTGACAAAGCTTTAAACAAAAAAAAATCATCTAGTTATTAAATAATTAAATAACTGAAGTTAAGAAAAAAATCAAATAATTACAGGGTATCAAAAAGTAACAATAATGAAAAGTTTGTGCTAGGTTGTCAAAGATATAGTCAAAGGAAATATATTGGAATAGTACATTAATTTTTCCAAGAGATAAGTGAAAATATATCATTTAATTGTTAAATTTAGTAGGTTTTGAAGGGAAAATAAGAAAGCCAAGAGGACAGAAATAAAGATAAAAGCAAAGATAAATGCATCAGGAACTAGGGAAAAAATGGTATTTTTAAAGATATATTCAAGAGTTAATTTCTCAAGATAATTTAAAGGGTAGACAAATTTTTGACAGATATAATCAAGATACTAAGAGATAAAACCCTATAACTATAGAAAAATTAGTATTAAGAAGGAAGTCCTTACAATAGATAGATAAATATTTTAAATTATTGAGAAAAATCTTTAAATTTTTACATTAATAAAGGTGACGTTTTTATAAAATGAATTACTCTCCAGGAGAAAATTACTGGATTTGACTTACAAATAAAAGAAAAATTTTAAACAGTAAAACTGCAGGGACTCCTAAGGAAATAACTTCAAAACTGTCTCTAATGTCACATTTTTCCCAGTTTCAAAAACAGGATATTGTCATGCCTTTTGAAATGTTGTGCAGCACATCAAAGTAGACGGAATTCCTAATTTCTTAGTCCTTAGTCTATTTGCAGGGAACTTGGGAGTGCACCAACTACATCTCCTGCCCTCATGGAGCTTATACTCTGATGGGTAGTGTGGTGGAAAACAAGCTTATTAGCAGAGATATAAATAGATCACAGATAATATAATTGCAGGATTAAAGGTATTGTTTCTTCCAAGGTATCTTTTTAAATCAAGACTAAAAGGATATTTCCTTAATATCAGGAATACAATTACATTAAACAAGCATTCTACATACTCCTTGAAGAAAAATTAGAGGCAATCCATTTTAAAAATTAAATCATGGATGAGAATGGTTATTTACCAGTGTTATAGAAATTTTGTTGTGTTAAAAAATGAGAAAAAACTAGAGGGTTTTATAAAATAAAAATGTTACTAAGAGTTAATATAAATATCTGTTGAGATTATTGCTTAATAATATTTACTCAATAAGTAAAATCCAAGATATCAACCAAAAATATAGAGGAAAAGAAGAGTTGATAATTAATGAAGAGGTTCAGTAAGATGGCAAATTATAAATGTATAAAAATAAAATAAATCCTAGAAGAAAATATAATGGAAAAAAGTTTGGTCTCACAATTTCAAACAAAACGTATCATATCAAAGAATAACCCTGATTTACATATATTTTTAAAAACCCTAATGTGTATAAAATCATGAATGAATGAAAGCATACTGATTATTTCTCAATGGAATTACTGAATATTTTTAAATATGTCATTTTTCCACAGGTTAAAAGTTACAATCAAAATTTCAAATTACCTAAGGAATAATATGTTGGTGAAATACAGAGAATATTTTGAAAAACAAGAGTATGGGTAGTCACACAACTAGCTTTGCCAAATATTAATTAATAGAGTGAAGGCTGGTCATGCATACTAATGGAACAGAAGGGAAGGCCAGAAACAGATCTATTCTTTATATATTTTATCATTAACTAAGGTACATATTACTCATCATTGAAGAGATAGTTAATTATTTAGGGGAATGAAAATAGTTTGGTATCTCCCTAAAATTATATATCCTAATAAACGAAAGAAGGACTACATAGTTCATCATAAAATATAAAGAAAAAAGATCTAAAAGCTGAAAACAGCTAGAATATTTCAGCAGATAAGGGCTTTTTAGCATAAGATCAGAGAAAGAAATAAAGAAATTCAAATATTTGGTTGCTAGGTTTATGCCCTCTCTAAAAACTCCACCAAAAATAAACAAACAAAAAAAAGTGTTTAATGACATTCAAAAATAAACTAATGTATCTTTTGACCTGCTTCACCCACTTTTGAGGTAAAAAGTTACAACCTTCTAGTTACAAAATAAATAAGCCATAGGGATGTAAGGTACACCATGCTGACTATAGTTAATATTGTATTGCATATTTGAAAGGTAGAAAGACAATAGATCTTAAAAGTTCTCCTCACAAGAAAAAAATCTGTGTAACTATGTATGGTGATAAATGTTAACTAGACTTATTGTGATGACCATTTTGCAAATTACACAAATATTATTCTATATCACATTCCAATTACACAAATCATTATACCATATGTCTGAAACAAATATAATGTTATATATCAGGTATATCTCAATTTTAAAAATTTAATGTAATCCATCAGTCACAGAATAAAAAAGAAAAATCACATGATTGTATCAATAAATGTAGAAAAAGCAGTTGACAAAATCCAATACCCATTCATGATTTTGGTTTTGGGAAAAAAAAAAAAACTTCAGTAAGATAGGAATAGAAAGGAATTTTCTCAACTTGATAAAGACTACGTACAGAAAACCTATAACTAATATCATATCTAATGATGAGAAACTTGCAGCTTTCCCAATGAGATCAGATATCACCTCTTAGCATTCTTTTTTAACATTGTACAGAAATTCTAGCTAATGCTATAAGACAAGTAGAGGAAACAAAATGTATATGATTAAGAAAAAAAGGAAATAAACATGTCTTTATTTGCAGATGACATTATTGTCTATGTAAAAAAAACTGAATAGATTAACAACAACCAAAAAAACCTCTTTTGGAACTAATAAAAGATTATAGTAAGGATTCAGGATACAAGGTTAATATACAAAAGTCAATTGCTTTCCTAATATGCCAAAAATGAACAAGTGGAATTTGACATTAAAAATACAATACCGGGGTGCCAGGGTGGCTCAGTCGGTTAAGTATCTTCCTTTTGGTTCAGGTCACAATCCCAGAACCCTGGGATCAAGCCCCACATCAGGTTCCCCACTCCACGGGGAATCTGATTCTCCCTCCCTCCGTCTGCCACTGCCCATGCTTGTTCTCTCCCTCCCTTCCTTCCTCTCTCTCTATGTCAAATAAATAAGGAAAATCTTTAAAAAACTAAAAATAGAAATAAAATTTAAAAATAACATTATTTATATTAGTACCTCAAAGATGAAACAAAATAAATGCAAGATCTACATGAGAAAAACCACAAAACCTTAACAAAAGATAGCAAAGAAGAAATAAACAAATGGAGAGACATTCCATGTTCATGAATAGGAAGCTTCCATTTTGTGAAGATGTCTGTGTCTCCCCCAACTTCATCTATACATTCAAATGCAATCCCAATCAAAACCCCAGCAAGTTATTTTATTTTATTTATTTATTTATTTATTTTGCTTTTTGGAAAACTAATTCTAAAGTTTTTATGGAGAGGCAAAAGGCCCAGAATAGCCAACACAATGTTGAAGGAAAGGAACGAATTTGAAGGACCAACACTATATAACTTCAAGATTTACTGCAGAGCTCCAGTAAAGAAGTGAGGTTGTAGCAGAAGAAAAGACAAATGATCAATAGAACAAAATAGACAACCCAGAAATAGACCTGGAAGGAGGAAAGGCAACATGACAGAACAAAGATACTCTCTTCAGCAAATGATGCTGGAACAAGGAGATGTCCTCATGCAAAAACATGAATCTGGCACAGATGTTACACCTTCACAAAAAAATATCTCAAAACAGATCATAAGCCTGCATCTAAAACACAGAATGATAAAACTCCTAAAGATAAGACAGGAGAAAACCCTGATACCTTAGGTTGGTGATGACTTTTAGATTAAACACCAAAGGAGTGATCCATGGAAGAAATAACCAATGAGCTGGACTTTATCTAAAAAACAAACAAAAAACAAGGTATACAGAGAAAATATTTGCAAAAGATACATCTGATAAAGGACTGTTAGGCAAATATAAAGAACTCTTAAAACTCAATGATAAAAAAGAAAACAATCTAAATTTTAAAAGGGCCAAATAAAACAATAATCTCACCAATGAAGATATACAGGCAGCAAATAAGCATGTTAAAAGACACTCCACATCATACATCACCAGGGGAATGCAAATTAAATCAACAGTGAGAACATTACACATCTATTCTATTAGAATGCCCCAAATCTGGAACACTGACAACACCAAATGCTGGAGAAGATGAGTGGAAACAGGAACTTTCATTCTTTACCTGTGGAAATGCAGAATGGTGAGGCCATTTTGGAAGAAGTTTGGTGCTTTCCTATAACCTACCATACCATCCACCAATCATGCTCCTCAATAATTACCCAAAAAAATGTTGAACAAATTATGCCCACACGAAAATCTGCACAGAGATGTTTATAGAAGCTCTATTATAACACTAAATTTAAAAGCAACTAAGATATCCTCCACTAGGTACATGGATAAATAAACTGTGGTCCACCTAGACAATGGATTATTGAGTCCTAAAAAGAAATGAGTGATCAAACCATGAAAAGATATGGAGAAACCTTGAATGCATATCATGAAACAAAAGAAGTCAATCTGAAAAGGCTGCTTACTGTATGGCTCCAGCAATATGATATTCTGGAAAAGGCTAAACTATGGAGACAGTAAAGATCAGTGGTTTTAGAAGTGGGGGAAGGGAAAGACAAATAGGAGAACCACCAAGGACTTTTAGGGCTGTGCAAATATTGTGTACAACACTATAATGGTGGATACATCCCACTATATATTTGTCAAAACCCATAGAATTGACAACATTGAAACTAAACAGTAACAGAATCTATGGACTCTGGATGCCAATGATGTGTCAATGTAGGTTTATCAGGTATAATAAACATGATGCCCTGGTGGGAAAGCTGATAGCCAGGGAGTCTGTACATGTGTACTGGCAAAAGGTATAAGAGAAATCTCTGCACTTCCCTGCAATTTTTCCATGAACCTGAAACTGCTCTAAAAAAATCTCTCAACTAAAAAGATGTTTTAATATAAGTGACAAACCAAAAATGTGGCAAAACCTTTGACAAATTACTTCTTTTATATACACAAGGTCTTATCAATCAAGGGCCCTGGGAAATTAAAAACATAAAAGTTGAAAAAATGATGGCCACATTGAATCTCTTTTCAAATTGGCATTTTTAAGACAAATCAAATGCTGAAAAATCCCAACAGGTAAACAATTTTAATTCAAAATCAATTAAATGTTCATGTGCACACACACACATGCACACATATTATACAAAGTTTTTGGTTGCTTAAAATTTATTTATTTGAGAGAGAGAGAGAGTACAAGTCGGGACAGGAGGGTGGGGGGCCAGGGGAGAGGCAGAGAGAGAGAGAACCCTCAAGCAGCCTCCCGAGGAGCACAGAGCTGAAAGCGAGACTCCATCTCACAACCTCGAAATCATGACCTGAGCCACAATCAAAAGTTGGCCGCTCAACCAACTGAGCCACCCAGGCTCCCCATAACAGGGGACAACTGAATTTCACTACCTGACAAAGGTAATAATAACCCGTAATTGATGAAGAAAAGTCCAATGGTGATATGCTTCCAAGAGAAAACTGGTAACTGTGTTCAGAATGTTGCCACGCTTGGGTGATGGATGGTTGAGGGCCAGAGGGGCTGTACTTTCTCCTACTGATGATCATGATGTGTGTGGGAGACTTAGTCTTCCTGGGCCAGCTGCCCTGGAGACACATTGGCATCAGGATATGGAGAGAGTGACCTCACTGAATGGTGGGTCATGATGGCCAGGCAATGGCCATGATGCTACAAGCAACTGCTGGAAGGTGACATGTGTGTTTCTCCACACAACACCGGGGCAAGTCTGCCCATTTCCACCCCACTCAGCCTGCCATTTTGGGTCCAGTGTCCACATTCCCCCTTCCCATGGGAAGGGCCCCCGGAGGCCAGGGCTGCTCTGTGCCGGGGACCTGGGCCCGCACCCTCCCTGTACACACTGAATCCTTACACATAATCTCTATCAGGTGTGGAAACTTCCTCTCCTGTTATTTTAATCCATTTTATTAATAAAAATGCTGGGTTTTTAAACTTTTCCATTCCATAAATATAGGCCAATTTCTTGGTTCCTTTTAAGCATCCCATATCTATTGCAAGTTTTCATTAGGAAATAGGAAATAAAGGAAAACAGAAAAACAGTAATCCCTTTACCTGTAGACATGAGCGTCTTCTATTTTTATTTTCAAATTGTGAGTTCAAAGCAAAGAGAATTTCCGGAGCCTGGTAACCGCGGGGCTCCGACCACCAAGGCTGAGCTGCAGGTGTCCCAGTGGCGGCCTTCCTCGCACGCCCGCACACTCGCACGTCCGCACACCCGCACGCCCGGTCTCTTCCTTGCTGTTCCTTTGTTTCACCCTCCATGCCCTTTAGGAATGACACGGCCGACGTCTGGCAGCCCCCGCTCTCGAGAGCTACCACAAGGTGCCTTTGGAGAGTCTTCCTTAGCGTCTGCAAGGTAACGTAAGCAAGGGAGCGGCCTGGGACGAGAGAGCTCTTGGGCTGTCATCTTGTACCTGACTTCACATCTTAACCCAATCCCAATTTCAGGTTTACCTCTTGGTGGGCTCGACTGTCCACGGCGCTGCCCCACTGCCTGGTGAGCCTGGCATCTCGGCTCTCAGAAGGCCCCTGGTCCCTGCTCCTTCTCGACAGGCCGCGTGCATACGCGTCAGCCGCCAGAGTTACAGGTGCACCCGGTGTCCCCGGAGCCGGACACACATCCCCTAGACGTGTCAGGAGGAGAGGCACGACTACATTCCCTGAGATGTGCAGGCTGTGAGGTTTCTCACACATGACACACAGTTTCAGCCAGCCCGGTCACAGTCGTAAAACGCTTCGTCTTCCCCCTGGCTCTTCCCTCACCCCTTCCGTGGACCACCAGGCAGGCACACAGCTCACATCACATGCGGGACTGGGACAGATTTCAGCTGTCAGCTCAGTGGTGCAGAAACGTGCCCACCAAAAAGAAAAAAAGAAAAGAAGAAGAAGAGGAAGAAGAAGAAGAAGAAGAAGAAGAAGAAGAAGAAGAAGAAGAAGAAGAAGAAGAAAGAAGAAGAAGAAGAAGAAGAAGAAGAAGAAGAAGAAGAAGAAGAAGAAGAAGAAGAAGAAGAATCACTGCAAACTTTTAGCAGGATATGAAATGTTAGTTCCCTGATGAAAAACTGGTGGCCAAGGCACAAAGGAGAATTTAATTTTTTGCAAGTAACCTCACTCATCATTAAATCTACCCCCACTCACTCCACAAGGCCTTGCAACTAATGAATGACACACCTCTGCTGGGAGCCGTGCTGGGGATAATGAACAGAAGCATCGACCCCACGGACCAGCCCCTCTGGTCTGTGCTTCTGGAGGCGATCACCTGACTGTCAGTGTCACACCCGCCAAGCCAACTCCCAGCACGGCACTGACTCTCTGAACCTGAGGCAGCCCCCCCTCCCCCCCGCGGTCACCACACCCAACAACTTCCTTGCCAGGGCCCAGCTGATCCTGTCCACCCGCACTACTTGCCCGTGCACAGCAAGGCTGCCCTGCAAAGCAGAGGCTGCAGAACCCAGAGTGTCCTGGGGATGCTTTTCAGTCTCCCTGGGAGGCTGGGGAGCTGGGAGGGGCAGCAGGAAAACAAATGCAGGCGAAGAAGGGGAGGCAAATGACTGAAATCCAGCAGAGACAAGTGCAAATCAATGCTTCTAAAAGGCACATGTAAAAGGAAGCTGCATAAATCTATAAGGCACTCACATTGTATTTAAATAATGCTGAAATTACAGAGCTGTCACCCGCAGACCTGCCGAGGCATCTCGCCCTGCTCTGGGTGCTTTCGTGCCTCTTGGGGAAGGACAGGGCGGGCTGGTGGGAGGGGGGAATACTGGGCAGAGACAGCCGGGAGACCCTGCGGGGCCACCCTCCTCCAGCGCCTGCTGCAGTCGGGGAGAGGCACCCTGGGGGCACCCTGGGGGCAGGCTGCACTTGCACTTGCACTTGCAGGTGCCCTTATGCTCTGGGAGACCAGCCTGGGTGGGGTGAGCTGAATTGCCGCCCTCACCAAAAAATTAAATAATAATAATAATAGTAAGCCTGCAACAGGACCATGGAGCATGAGGAGGTAGTGGTGTAGATTGCGCTACATCCTCCTGGGAATGAAAGGATTATTTAGAAACCGACAACACAATTTCCGCCTCTGACAGTAAGTAAGTACAAACAATAGGAACTAAACCGTGGTTACGGGGATGATGCAAAAATGCAAAAGGTCCCTTCTCAACCACCAAAAGGCAGGAGTAAAAATTTTGGAGCGCCCCAGGATGGCTTTGCTAAAGCTCTATTTCCCGAGCTTCACTCATTAACCTTTATGACCACGCCAGCAGATCGTTTTTGAAGCAAAATATTTTCCATGCTTTTCACCGCTGAAAAAGAAAACATAACCCTTGGACCCTTCCACTATGTAAGTCTCAGTTAAAAAATATATATATATAATAATTGAAACGAAAGAAAATGTTGCTTCTGTCATTAAGAAATTGCCTCATGTCTTGTCTCCACGTAGCCCGGGCAGTGGCCGGCGCGAGCGAGGGGAGTGAGAGAATAATTCCACAGCCCAGGAAAGCGCGGCCTGCTTTGTGCTGCGCCCAGCGAGCTTCTCCTGACGGCTCGGGCTCCGTGTTATTGTTCAGCGAAGAGCTGGTTTACAGATACAGGTGGCCCTGTCAGAAGTTCTGAATAGCGCAAAGCTAATTGCTGACCCTAACAGGCACAATTAGCTGTTACAGGCTCAGCAAGGCAGCCCCTGGGACCCATCCTTTCTCACACACATATTGTGAAACTCTCCCTGTATCGGTACCTTGGCTCCAGGCTTTGTAGTCACCATTCAACAGATCAAAGGTTTATTAGAGAGAATGACGACCATCTCGGCCTCAACAGGCACAGACACAGGCATCCCATGCAGCTGCACACACATCACAGGAAACCCCGATGCGCCCATGGTGATGAGCAAGAACCCAATGTGGTATTTTTAGTACAAGTCTCAAATGATACTTGATAGGTGTCATTTGATGAAATAATCCCAAGCATTTAGTCCCAATAAACTCCCCAGTAATCAGTCCTGATTGTAGTCCATCCGCTGGCTCAATCCGTGAAGTGGAGCTGCACACGTCCCTCCCATCTCCAGACCCTCCCTGTCTCAAAAACACCCTCACCCACACAAACACACATGTGGGGCATTTGCTCCCTTTTTTCCTACCATTTAAACAGGTTGCTCTTATTCTAGAAGAACTACATGGCCATGGTAGGAATTATGGGAAATAGATGGGAAGAAAAGAAAAAAGAAAGGAAAAGAGGGAAGAGAGCCCATCATCTCCCGAGGCAGCCTTTGGGCTCTTGGTTACTGCAATTTTCTCATATTATTTAAGACTCCACGAGTAGTGACAGCATAATATTCTAACACGTGCTGCAGTTTGTTTCCCATTCTCTAATACTTTTGGCCACTTAAGTAGTTTTCCAGGTTCTGCTATTATGAGCATTAAACATAAAATTTTTGTCCATAGTTTGGGGTTATTGTCTTGGGATTTATTTTTAAAGTGAAATTATTAGGTCAAAGGATACTAGGTCAAAAGGCATTGAGCAATGTTGTCAAACTGTTGTCCAGAAAAATGAAAACATCTTTTTCTCTGTCCGGTAATGTTTGACAATGGTTTAACAGATGTTCACCAGCATCATGCTATCATTAAGAAATTTCACATTAGATTATTATTGTAATTGAAATTCTGCCATATGTTTGTTAGAAATTTGTGGAAAAGTTTTGTTCATGATCTTCATCATTTATCTACTGGATTTTTAGTGTTTTTTGTAATTGATTGCATGCTTCTTTATGTAGCACAAATAATATATTTAATAAGTAAGTTTGATTTTTTTTAAGACTTATTTATATTAGAGAGAGAAAAGAAGCATGAGCATGAGAAACAGAGGGAGAGGGAAAGAATCTCAAGCAGACTCTACATTGACATGGAGTCCAACTCGGGGGCTTGATCTCATAAACATGAAATCACGAACTGATCTAAAACCAAGAATTCAATGCTCATCTAACTGCACCACCCAAGTGCCCCCGAAGTTGTTGGATTTAGTGTTGGATTCTCTCAGTATCCATATATTTTTTTCATTTTTAAAATATTTTAATAGTAATTTAATTTTATTTTTATAACAACTTTTTTTAAAATTTCTTTTTATTGGAGTTCAATTTGCCAACATATAGCATAACACCCAGTGCTCATCCCACCAAGTGCCCCCCTCAGTGCCCATCACACAGTCACCCCAACCCCCCGCCCACCTCCCTTTCCATCACCCCTTGTTCGTTTCCCAGAGTTAAGAGTCTCTCATGTTCTGTCTCCCTCTCTGATATTTCCCACTCATTTTCTCTCCTTTCCCCTTTATTCCCTTTCACTATTTTTTATATTCCCTGAATGAATGAGACCATATAATGTTTGTCCTTCTCTGATTGACTTATTTCACTCAGCATAATACCCTCCAGTTCCATTCACGTCAAAACAAATGGTGGGTATGTTCATTCATTTTTTCATTTTTATCTAGCCAATTTTATCAGTTTTCTGATTTATGCCATTGCTTTTAGGCTTAGAAGACTTTTCCACATGAAGAGATCAGATGCATATTAACCCACGTTAAGATAAAAAGAAAGATCTCAAATAAAAAAATCTAACTTTGCACCTCAGTGAACTAGAGAAAGAAGAACCAACCAATCCCAAAGGCAACAAAAGGAAGGAAATAACAAAGGTCAGAGCAGAAACAAATAAAACAGAAATCAGAAAAACAATAGAAAAGATCAATGAAACTAAGAGCTTTTTTAAAAAAGATAAAAAAAAATATAAACCTTAGCTAGACTAAGGAAAAGAGAGAAGACTCAAATAAATAGAATAAAAAATGAAAGAGGAGACATTACAACAGAAATACAAAAGTTTGCATGAGACTACTGTGAACAATTACACACCAATAAATTGGATAACCCAGAAAAAAATGGGTAAATGTATGGAGACATACAACCCACCAGGACTGAATCAGGAAGAAATAGAAAATCTGAACACACCAATAACATGTAAGGAGGTCAAATCAGTAATCCAAAATATCCCTACAAAGAAAAGCTTAAGATCACATGGTTTCACTGGTGAATTAAACCAAATATTTTAAAGAAATTTAATACCAATCTTTCCCAATGTCTTCCAAAACATAGAATAGGAAGAAATACTCCCAAACTCATTTGATGAGGCCAGTATTACCCTGATAGGAAAGCCTGATAAGGACATTACAGGAAAAGAGAACTACAGGGCAATCCCTGATGAACATAGAAACCAACGTTCTCGAAAAGTTTTTAGCAAACTGAATTCAACAGCACATTAAAAGGATCATGAATCATGATCAGGTGGGATTTATCCCTGGAATGCAAGGGTGGTTCATAATATGTGCATCAATAAATGGGATACACCACATTAACAAGATGAAAAATAAAAACCATATGACTGGCTCCACAGATGCAGAAAAAGCATTTGACAAAATACATCTTTTTTGATGATGAAAACACTCAAGAAATTGGGTGTGGAAGGAGCACACCTCAACATAATAAAGGCTGTGTATGACCAGTCCACAGCTACAGCATTCCCCAGGGATTCATGCTGAGTGAGAAAAGTCAACCCCTGAAGATTATATACTTGATGTTTTTACTTACATCATATTTTCATAATAACAAAATTTTAGAAATGGAGGACAGGTTGTCATGGATTAGGGCTAGTAAGGCAAGGTTTGGAAAAATGAGTGGGTGTCGTTTAAGTAGGGGCCAAACAAGGGACGCCAGCGATGTCAGGACGGGGCCATGGCTTCACTGTGATGGTGGCTAGACAAAAACTGGGAAAATCTGACTGGTATCAGAAAACTACTTCTTTGTCCACATCCTGGTTATGGTATTATGCCATGGTTCTGCCCCACATTGCCCCTGGAGTGATGGGCCAGGTGCACAAAATCTCTTCGTATCCTTTCTCAAGACGCAGCTGAATCTACCTGCTGCCACCAGATTCTTTTGTTTTTTATTGGAGTTCAACTTGCCTACATATAGCATAACACCCAGTGCTCACCCTGCCAAGTGCCCCCCCGCAGTGCCCGTCACACAGTCACCCCAACCCCCCACCCACCTCCCCTTCCACTACCTCTTGTTCATTTCCCAGAGTTAGGTGTCTCTCATACTATGTCACCCTCACTGATATTTTCACTCCTTTCTCTTTATTCCCTATCATTAATTTTTATATTCCCCAAATAAATGGGACCATATAATGTTTGTCCTCCGATTGACTTACTTCACTCAGCATAATACCCTCCAGTTCCATCCATGTCAAAGCAAATGGTGGGTATTTGTTGTTTCTAATGACTGAGGAATATAACATTGTATACATAGACCACATCTTCCTTATCCATTCATCTTTTGATGGACACTGAGGCTCCTTCCACAGTTTGGTTATTGCAGACATAACCGCTATAAACATTGGTGCCACCAGATTCTTTTCTCCACTGTGAGCTCCTGCTCCTCCTCTTGCCCTGTCTACCCCTGGACCTTCTCGGATGATCTGTGCAGATGGTATCTGCCATGGCCTGACTGGTCTGCCGCCATGAGAACTCACACAGAGAAAAAGCATTAAAAAAAAAAAAAAGACTTTCAGTCTTTATATTCCCAAGTCCCTATTTTCACGAGTAGGAGAGTAAAAAGCAACTAAGATTCAACCTCTCTTGGTGGTATTAATTCTCATTTGAATGGATCTCTCAAGTCTGGACTTAACAGTGGACTTAACCAAGTGCACCACTTTTCTTTTTTTTTTTTAACATTTTTATTTATTTATGATAGTCACAGAGAGAGAGAGAGGCAGAGACATAGGCAGAGGGAGAAGCAGGCTCCATGCACCGAGAGCCCGACGTGGGATTCGATCCCGGGTCTCCAGGATCGCGCCCTGGGCCAAAGGCAGGCGCCAAACTGCTGCGCCACCCAGGGATCCCTGCACCACTTTTCCTTTACACCTTTCGCGTCTGGACATCTGAGAGAAGCCAAAGGCTGAGATTGTACAGGAGCGATTGTGGAAACGATCGATGGCCTGAAACGAGAGGCCTCTTCCACAGAAGTGCTCCTTGCGCTACAGAGGAGAGAATTGGACTTTCACAGGCCAAACACATCGGATTCAAAAACACTGGCTCTGATACTTCTGAAATAAGTGACTGGACAAGAGCTTCAGGTGACGCCAACAGTGACCTCACAGCATCTTTGGCAGCTTCTTTACGACCCCCGTCTTTCACTGGGGGAGTGAAAACAATCACCAAGATCAACTTTAGTTTAATTATTAAAACAACAAAAGAACTCAAGGTTCTATTACACTTACCTTCAACTGCTTTGCAGGGCTGTCAGATTTAGCAATGACTTATGAAAGAAGAAATGCTATACAGGTCTTTGTGCCAATCATATTTTTTCCCACATATAATAAAATCTTGCTGTTGTGGGTCAACTTTCTGTCAAGGAGAGACTAAATCTGTTTGTTGGCCAGCCGTCTTAATCCTTCTGGCTCTATTCTGGGGTCTCCTACTTCTAAATGCTGGGTTCCAACAAAGACTAAATAATTATAATATTACTCGAAGAAAATTAATTTTTTTTCAAAAATGTGTAAGTACAAAATATGTGTTCCCCTTCAAATAAAGTCTCCTTTCACTGGATACAAGTGTATGCATAGAAATAATTAATATTAGTGGGAGATTATTTCTCTACACAGTTTTTGAGGAGAGCTTTCTTCAAGATAGTGATAACAGATGAGGGTATTACAACTCAAAAGACTGACAAATAACAAGCCCCCATTTCCAACTGAAAACCTGCATAAACAATTTTTCTATCTCCATCTGAGTAGTCGGTCCTGCCATAAGCTACTAAATACGTGGATGAGTCACCGTGTTTCACTAAAACACGAAGGACCAAGCCAACTGAATCCTGTATGTTATATGTAGGCACACACTTCCCAAATTTATATAAAAAATAAGAAACATAATCTACTCACTTCCTGAATCAAATAAGGGAAATGTGTAATCTCTCTATCACAGACACTTGTGCTAACATTTGGACTATGGCAATATACATTTTAGTCCTAAAATCGTGCAACCAAGAATTTAACTTAATGACTTCAATCTAAGAATATTCAAATCCACAATCCCCTCCTAGTTGAACAGATGTTTACTTCCCAGACTTTTAACAATTCTTTAAGCACACAAAATTTGGCATGATCAAGTTCCTTAAAAGAAGAGTCCACATCCACTAGCTCTACTTCTATAGGAGTATCTTGAACTCTGACCTTGAACTCGCACTTTTGGCACCTTGTCTCTCAGTATATTCCCTGGATTTTGTAACCACTCCAATCTAAGCACTTTTTCTCAGTGTTCATTCTCCTCAACTTCTTTGGTGAATGAAAGACACACTCTTCTCATTTGAAAGTATTTACTCTCCCATCTGAATCCATCCCAGCCCAATCAGAGCACCCTGGGACAAGCAGAGAAAGATGGAAGCCACACTGTGCTGATTCTGGACCAGCCTTTTTGAGCACCACAGCTCCTGCCTGGAGTCCTTAGCCGCGGTGGAAGAAATGAGACAAGCCCACTGGGAAGACCAGTGGAGAGACCACCAGAGAAAGTGGGGGCAAGCCCAGGCCCCCCCTGCAGTCTTTGACAAGGTACCAGGAGCCACAGCGAGGCCACCTTGGACCTGCTAGACCCTCCCAGCCACCAGCTAAATGACACTGAGTGCCGTCATGATGAAATAAATAAAATACTTGTTTTTCTAAGCCACTATATTTGGGGTAATTTCTTAGGCAGCAAAAGATACCTGGAATAGCTCTGTGCGGCGTATGACCCTATTGGGCAAACACCAATTCAAATGTTCCTTGCCTTCATCTGATGATTGTAGTCACGGGAACTGTTCCTCCCACGTTCCTTCCCACTCTGCTCTGGATGATTCAATGCCCAGGGCTGCGATGTAAGTTTAAACCTGCATTGCAAACTGTCCTAATCTCTGATGGACCTGTCAACCCCAACCCTCAGCACCAAGTAGTGTCCCACTGATTCCTCGCTTGGAGAAGGGGTGGGGGGTACCTTTTCCTCTGAGGCATCCCATTCCATGCTTGCAGGACTTCAAGTCTATAAGAAAGTCCTTTCCTTTGTTTAGGGCATTCATATCTTCTCTAGACTACAAAGCCCTGCACAAATTCCACATCTGTCAATAGTTCTAGATAAAATTCTTCTAATAATGAAGACTATGGGGATGCCTGGGTAGCTCAGTGGTTGAGCGTCTGCCTTTGGTCCAGGTTGTGATCCCGGGATCCTGGGATTGAGTCCCACATCGGGCTCCCCGCAGGGAGCCTGCTTCTCCCTCTGGCCTGTGTTTCTGCTTCTCTCTCTGTGTCTCTCATGAATAAATAAATAAAATATTTAAAAAATAAAAATAATAATGAAGATTATGTGGTCTTTTCCTTATCCTGAGAGCTGCATTCCCTGGGGTCTGTACCCAGGATTTGTATTGTTGAAATGTCTGATGCCAGAGAGCATTTCTTCCTTCTTTGCTTGTGAGACACTACTAGTATCAACAAGCAGGACTTTAGTTTCTGCTAAAGTGAATAGATCTATAGATTTAATGAAGCTTATTGCTCCAAATTGGTTCAACTCTTTATGTGTCTCTTCTAATTCTATTATCCATCTTGAGTTTCTTTGATGATGGAACTTCTACATCATTTAAAAAAAAATGTGTGAACAAGGCAAGACCTTGTGCTCTTATACCAGATAACTTTCAGAAAATTAATATCAAGATATTTTACATACAGATTCATTTAATATAGTTGTGGTTGTGCACATCGTTATGATTAACCTGTTTTCTGACAGTTCCCAAGGCTCATTATTTAGCCAGTGTATAAGCTAAGGTGTTTTAACAATGTGACCCCATGACTCAAACAAATAGAAGAGCTTTTCTTTCTTTAGATGAAGAGGTCAGAGGTGAGGCAAGCAGTGCCAGGTGAGGCAAGCAGTGCCAGTGGCCAGCTCTGCTCCATGAGGTCATCCAGAGACCTGCTTCCTCTGTCCGGTCATTTGCCCGACTACGAATGTGTTCTTACCGGTGCGAAAAGAGAAAGAAGAGGTGAAGGTAAACACTTCCAAGGATGTGACACTGACTTTGCTCACATTACTTTCGTTTGCATCCCGCTGACCATAGTTTTGTCACATGGCCTCAGCACACTGGAAGGAGGCTTGAACATGCTCCTCCCCCGGCAGGGCAAAAGGGTGTTGGATTAACAGAAGAGGACAAGGGACTGTGGACACTCACCTGTCTCCACCACAGGCTCTGTTGCTCAGGGAGCACCTGATGGAGCTAATTTTTCTGGGAAACAGCTCCAGTCCCTCCCTCCCCTTGCCCCGGTGGACTCCAGAGATCATCGAGTCTTCATAAATAGTTTCCTGACATGAAGAGGCCGCGCTGTCCTGAATTCCCTTGGTCTTTCAGCTTCATGATCCCTTTAACAAAGGGATTGAATTTAACCTGACATCATTTGTTCTTCGTGAACTTCCTGTGGCTGCTTGCAATGAAATCTACTCCTTTGTATTTACAGACCCTTTAAAAATGTATTATGGAATTTGCTCAGGATTGAAATCAAGTTCACCAATCCTTGTTGAATAAATTCTGCCTTCCTCATTGCTCTTTTTGAAAACCAGAACATTTGCCTATCCTCTTGCTTCCAACCCCCTTCCTTTTCTAGGTCTGCTCAAGGACAGGACCAGACACAGTGCATTTTTTTTTTTTTAAGTCCCCTGGATATCCAGCAATGTATAAAACAGAAGTCAAAACTCTTCAGAGTTGCCAGGTGCTTCGTATCAATCCTTTCACCAGGCATGGTCTCTGCTACCTTGAAGCAACATTTATTTTTACCCTTTTCAGTTTGAGAATTATTCTCCTTGACAGAGAAGACAGGGGCAAAATAGATACAGAGACATTCTGCTTTTTCTATGTCACTGGCTTCAAGCTACAGACCTATTTGTACCCAAATCTCTTTCCTCTGAATACATCTAAAATGTCTTGGATATTTCCTGGCATTATTCAGACAGTTCCATATCACAGTCTTATCTAGGTTTTTTTTTTTTTTCCTGACTAAGTACCATTATCTTACTTTACTGTACTTCTATTTGTTCTTATTACGGGTTCGTTTTCAACTGAAGAACAATCTTTTAAAAATGTAGGTATTATTGTACCAACGTCAAGTTTCAATCTGGCTAACTAACGCCTTCTCATTGCTTCTGGCATTAAGGCGATATTCCCCTAAAATCTCTGGAAGCTCCCTTTCCTTCATGTCAGAGCTGCCCCTCTGCTTGCACACCCCCTGCAGCAGCCTTTTCCTTTTCCCACTCACCATGCTCTCACACAGCGCTATTCTTCCCAGACGGTGTGCTTTCCCGCTCTGTCCTCACCCACTCATGTCACTCCAGAGAAGCTCCCAGAGCTTCTGCACGGCTCCTCCTAGACCCCGTCACAACACCGATTCCAGTTTTGTTCATGTCATTGTGGGACCGATTTGTCTCTCCAACCACGCATAAACCTCACGAGGTCAGTCACTACAGCAATAGCATGGTACAGACATTGAATAAAATGTTTTCAAGTAAGAGAATCATCCATAACATATTTCTGGGAGCTTTCTAATTATCTGGGTGTATAAAACTCCAAAGAACCTTTAATAAAGTAATGTGCATTGAGAAACTCTAAGAGGCCACAGAATAAAGGGACCACTGGATTGCTTACTTTATGTGTGATATTTTTCAGAGAAATAATATTTCAAGGGAAATATATTGCTAAATGCAACTTTCCATTTTATAAAGAAGAAATTTAGCATGGTTAATGCAATTATAAGAGGTAAACTGGGTTCTCCAGGATAACATAGATGAACAAACATAGTATTTCAAAAGAAGGACATTTTTCCTGCCCTTTCTGACCAGTACTCAGCATTTTTTTCTTATCTTATTATAATGGTTAGAAGTTTCTAGAAAGTATTAAATATTAAATAAAAATACATTTATTAATTTTCAAGAGCATTCTTCCAATGCTTGGCTTTTGAGTCAGGTTCAGTGTACATGGAGCTGTTTGGAACAGGTAGCCTTTGTCCCAGTATCTTAGGGTTACATAGAGAATTTTCATTTTAATTTGCAAAGTTAGTACAATTTACGAAATGTCTTTTGGACATTTTTTGAAGCAATTATGTGGCTTTCTTCCTTTAACATAATAACTGTAGCCAGTATTTATCACTAGCAGACTAAGCACTAAATGTTTTATGTATATCTCATTTAATTTCTAAACAATAATATGGGTTGGATACACTTTTTCATATTCCTTTTGCATAGGAGGAAATGTGTTTAATAGATTCAATCTCTGATGAATAGAAAAGCCAGAATATGAAGAAATTATGTCAGAGCCCAGAACAAAGGAGGCTTTCACAGGAATGTGATAAGTTATATTATTTATTTTCTTTTTTTTAAATTTTTTTTTAATTTTAAGATTTTATTTATTTATTCATAGAGATGCAGAGAGAGAGAGAGATGCAGAGACACAGGTAGAGGGAGAAGCAGGCTCCATGCAGGGAGCCCGACATGGGACTCGATCCGGGGACTCCAGGATCACCCCTGGGCCGCAGGAGGAGCTAAACCGCTGTGCCACTGGGGCTGCCCCTATTATTTATTTTCTAATGTTAAACCTTATCTCTGGTCTCTGTGTGTTTAACTCGCTATTGTTTCATTTTCGATTTTTATATTTGTATTATTAGAATTTTTACATTTTTTTCTTTCTTTTTTAGTCTTGTTATAATTAAAAGGTTTGGTATCAGGTTATAAATTTTTTTTTTATAAAATACACCAGAGACATTCCTATCACTTGGATACTTTTTGACAATTTATAATTCATAAATTTTTTTCCCTCTTTGAGGTAAAACAAACAATAACAATTTAGGTGAAGAGTCCCTCAGAGATTATGTCAAGGTCTTCCACAACCATTTACCTAATTTTAATGCTTTTCCCCTTTTTCTGAGCTAACTTTGGGAATTTCTGTTTTCCTAGTAAACTATTCATTTTCCATGAGAATGTTTGTTCATCAGCAAACTTTTATGTTGCATTCCATTCTTCATCAACTTTTATAATAAAGTTTTTAAAAACAGAAAAGTTGGAAAATTAGTAAAATAAACACATATACCCTCACCAATGATTCACAAATGAACATTTTGCATTGTTCCTAACTAATATATGTTTTTCTAAATAATTTACAGGAATCATGTTGCTTCATCAATCAATACATTAGTATGTATTTCCTAAAACATTAGAATATATTCCTTTTTTTTTTTTTTTAAAGATTTTATTTATTTATTCATGATAGTCACACAGAGAGAGACAGAGAGGCAGAGACACAGGCAGAGGGAGAAGCAGGCCCCATGCACCGGGAACCCGACGTGGGATTCGATCCCAGGTCTCCAGGATCAGCCCCGGGCCAAAGGCAGGCGCCAAACCGCTGCGCCACCCAGGGATCCCTAGAATATATTCCATTATAGGAAGAGTTCATATCTAATATATTAACAATAATCCCTAATATCATGTAAATGCATGGTTTATGTTCAAATTCTCTCTTATTTCATGTCTTAAAACTTTCTTAAAAATTGAATTACCTTCCAACCAATGTTTGTATCACATATAAGTAGCTATGCCTCCTTATCTCTTTTAATTTAGACATCCCCTAACTCCTTCTTTATTTTCTTGCATAACATATTTTTTGAAGAAAAAGTCTTATGGAATATTCCACATTTATCTAAAGGTATTGTTTAACTTGTTTTTCCATCCCTTATATTTTCTGTACACTGCAAATTAGATCTAAAAACTTGCTTAGATTTAGGTTCCCATTTTCGGCAAGAACACTTTGTAAGTGATAAGTGTATCTCATATTGTAACACACAAGAAGATACATGATGGCAGGTTGTCCCCCCGTTAGTGATACAAAGTTTAATCATTGTCAAGATGCATTTTTCATTTTGTGCTTAACATATAATCTATGGGGTGAGATAGTCTGTGATGTGAACATGCAATTATGACCCTTGTCTGAATCAGTTATTGCAATATAGTGGTCTTTATATATTGATATAAAGATATAAATGTATGTATATATATATAATCTTTTTATAACTTCTTCATTAGTTTCTGACTGATTCTTTGCTTTCTGACACAGAAGGTACTCAGGATCATTTTCTACTTTCCCTGCCCAAGACTGGAGTTAACAATTTCATTAAGGAAATCTGGTTCCTTTCTGTAGATAATGGTGATAATAACTATAATCTGAGTACAAGAGATTCCCACTGAAACTGGGGTGTCAGTACTCACAGATCTAAGAGATGGAAGTCATAGAGATGTATAGATGGATAGGTAGATAACATATATGTATCTCATAATATATAATATAGATAACATTTATATAATTCATAATATTAATGCATTGGCTTCATTGTGCAATATATGTAAATAAGTTTAAAATTCACTGTCCCAACATTGCTACTTAACAATAAAATTATTGAGTCAAGGTTGAGAATACTTGCCAGTTACTTCATTTTTAAGAATATTTATGAGTAGGGCACCTGGGTGGCTCAGTGGTTGAACATTTGCCTTTGGCTCAGGTCATGGTCCCAGGGTCTTAGGATAGAGTCCTGTATCAGGCTCCCCACACAGAGTCTGCTTCTTGCTCTACCTATGTCTCTCTCTGCCTTTCATGAATAAATAAATAAAATCATTTTTTAAAAAAGAATATTGGTATGTAAATGATGAATCACTGAATTCTACTCCAGAAACCAATATTATACTGTATGTTAACTAACAAAATTTAAATTAAAAAAAAGAATATTTTTCAATAAGGTTGTGCAGTGGAGTTATTTGTTTAAAAGCCACTTGAAATACTAATTGAATATGCAGCTAGGTTCGTTTGTTACAATTTCTTTTCTATTTAACTTTGTTTTATTTCCCTTTTTAATTTATATTCTAAGTATTTATAGAATTCATAACACAAAATTAGATTTAAAAGGCTCATCTCCATCCTCGTCTTGTTTTCACTGCTGTCTTACACAAAATACAGCAGAACGTCCTCAGTACTCCCTGCCTTGCCTTTCCCACCGCACACCTGTGTCTGGACAGAAGTAACAGACCTTCCCCATTCCTCCTCAAGCTGCCTAACCATAGGGCAAATATCATCATTTACTGAGTCAGCCTCTATTTCTGGACATTAGGTATTTTGTATTTACAAATATCTTGATATTTCTGATATTTTGCAAACTCTTGCATTTAAATCCATTCATATTTGTGGCAGTATTTTCAGGTTAGACTCTTAGGAGTGGTTTTGCTGGGCCAAAGGGTAAAGCCATCTGTAATTTTGTGAGACAGTGACACATTATTTCTGTGAATTCCATGCACATGAAACTATTTTCCACAGAATCATCAGCAGTACATTCTCAAACTTGGGGTTATTTTGCCCAGCCCCCATTGTAGTTTTAATTTGCATTTCTCTTTCAATGTTACCCATTTTTCACATGAAGAAAAGAATAGAGGATTCTTGTGCTTTTTGGAATTTCTATTAATTATTATTAATATTTAATACAGCAAATGTTTGTTTACCTTTACCAGTATGTCTTTCATTTCCAATCTTTGGAAATTTATTGAAATTTTACTTGTGATTCCAAAACTTGACAATTTTGGTAAATATTCCATGGCCAGTGGGAAGAAAAGTGCATTCTATCTGAAGGTCACAGAAGTCAATATGTCACTTAACCCAATGCTGTGTTTTGATGGCTAGAATGTAGCAGAAGGGATGAGCCATTGCCAAGCCTAGCTCAAGAGCTCTACTGGCACAGAACAAGCTGGGTTAGCCTGCTGGGCGACGAAAGATCTGGGGCCAGTCATATCATCATCCCAGTTAAAATTCAGCCAACCACCAGACATGGGAGGGAAACCCTTCAACACTTTCAGCCTCCACCTGGTTCACCTCAAGTGCACACACCAGCCTGAATCAACTGAGCACAGCACAGACTCAGATTCACAGAGCACTGTTGTTTTCATCAGCAACACTAGGTTCGGGGCGGTTTGTTATGCAGCAGGAGACATATGGCACACCGCTGTCAGCCCCCTGCTCATTACAGCTCTGTGAGAGCTCAGCCCTTCAAATTCCCAGGAATGTCATCAATTAGCAAAGAAAACAAAACTTTAATGAAGTACTGTCTCTGTACAGCCTGACCTCTTCCATAGCTTTTCCTTCCTAGGTGGATTGTGGAGTTCCTAACTTCTATTACCTCCCTCTGAGGCTACTCCATTCCTTCAGGAAGTGGTTTCAAGGCCATGCTGGATACTCTTACTGTTTCTATCATCCTTGCATGTAGCAAAAGTCATCAAACATCATTATTTTCTTTGTTCTCCCCAGCTAAGGACTACCTCTCCCAACAACTCCATACTTGTTCAATGACCAGGTCATTTCTTCAGAGATGATGAATGGAAACCACTTGATGTTCTTGAAGTTGCAGGAATTTAAAAACAAAAACTTCCCTCACCCAACCAGCGTTGACTCTCTTCTGCCATCATAAGCCAGTCTGAACTCTAAATTTTCAGGTTAGGTCACTTCTCAGAGACACATACCACATTGATTTATTTTCCACTGGAATCCATCTATTTAAAGAAAGGTTGCAGAATGTCTCATTGCTCTGGTGTTCAGGATTTTCAGAACAGATTTTGTTTTGTTCAAGACTACACAGCTCTGTGTTTAAAAGTTCAGATTTGGGTCTTTGAAGTTAGACTCCTGGATCCAAACTAGATCTGTGGCTTCCCAGAAGCCCAGACTTTGGCAAGTGGTTTGTGTGGTCTGTGCTTCAGTTTCCTTGTCTGTGAAGGGAGAACAATATTAGTACCCAATCCATGGGGTCATATCCATGTATATCTCCAATAGGCCAAATCTTTTATGTCCTAGCTGCCTCGTGAATGCTATACCTTCCTTCAACAATAAAATTCAAGATGATCCTAACAGACATTGCAAGCTTGATGGAAACCAGTGGAAAGAGAGAGAGAGAGAGAGAGATTGGAAACTGAAGTTTACCTCCTGAAAATACCTGCATTTTCACCTTTCTGAAATCTTTTGCTCTAACAGAAAGCACACTTCTGCTGCTCATCTTCTAGTTCCTCCCAGCCATCCAATATCCTGTTTTACTAAGCTGTTGAAATGAATTCTATCCTACTCTAATACCCAGAGTCCTTGAGGTGCTAAAGAAAATACTGCATATAAAATGCATGGACAGGCAGAGTAGGTTTACATAATGTTAATGTAGACAAATGGCATGTACAAAATTATATCTAGCTGCAATTTAATTAGATTAATTAGACCAATATAATTAGTAGTGTTATATTACCCTAGTTAGACTTAAGTGCTCCTCCCCCATCCCCTCCATACACACACACACATACCAGCTCAAAAATGTTTTACAACCCTAAAACATTATAATAGCACATGGAGTACCATTGCAGTAACACATCAATTTCACCATGAACACACCATTAAGAGTGGGAGTTTGTAGGACGCTCAAGAGACACATAAAATGCTACCCTACTAGGGAAAAATTTTGATAATATAGACTGAAAAATATCCTTACTGTCAAAAAAAATGTTTATTTCACATTAATCCCAAGTTAAAGTCTGGCCATGATCACACAAAAATGAATTTAACAAACAGGTTCTGGAGTTAACCTAATGAATAAAACAGACTTAGTGTGGTTTTAGTTAAACCCTGCAGAAGTTAAGTTTCAAACACCCATTAAATCATGATGTGACGGAACTGTGGGGCTGTCCTCTGAACACGTCTCAGATGGCACGGTCCATAAGCACCCCATAACCTCTAGGAACTAAGGAGGAATTAGATTCTTAATCAACAGGAGGAGGCATAACCAGGCTAATTGGTGTTCTGGGTCAGGAAAGAGACTGCTGCCCCAGCATCTATAATTTGTTAAATGATACTGTGCAGCCTCCTTAATTATGACAAATAAAGACTTGTCTTCATGGTGACATCCAGTGACACTGACAGCAATGAGAAGGCACGTTGACTAGAGCAACAAAACCTACCCAATACCCATGACAGCTAATGTGTTCATCCCCGGTGCTTGCATCGGATTATTATGTCTACAGGAGCACCAGCTGCCTTTCAGCTTGGCCTTCCGGTGGAACCCGGATGGTTGCAAAAGTATAAAACTGCAACGCTGGAATTGACAGAGACTATGGGAAAATCACCAAATGTTATCAGTTCAAGGATTTTCCTGATTTTAGAATTACCATCGAATATTATAGAACTTAAAAAGATAAAGAAAACAAGAAAGAGGCAGAGGCAGGGAGAGAATGACAGATAGAAAGTCTTACAACTGATTTGTATGAAGTAAACTTTAACTTATGCCATGTCTACATGCGGCCCTCGGATGGAGACCCCCAGGGACAGGCTGGTCTCACCCCCGAGCTCACCCTGCCTCAGCTTCCTTAATTCCCACTGCCGTGGAGCAGCACGTCCTGATTTCTGTGGCCCAATTTGTGCGTTGACAAATATTGACATCTATTGCAAAGAGAATGTGAAGAAATCTGGTGTTCATCTGATTTTTGTTTTCATCTTTCCGTTCTCAAGCATAAATTAAAATATTCTGCTAAATGTTAGCTTCTGTAGCCTAATTACACTGAATACACTGTGGTTGATAGTGTTTACATACTGCAAACTACTTAACATCTTATATATAGTAGGAAGGATGTGTTTAAATATGTTTGCATGGCTTGTACTTGTATATCTCTAAAATAGACTTGAATAATTATCAAGCATTGCCATCACCAGGCTTTTTTGAGTTATAATTAAAATGTATCTTTTTATTATACTTTCAATTTTTGCTCTAGAAAGTGGTGAATTGTAACTGCACATTCAAGATTAAATTAATGTACTCCTTCAAAACGCAATTCAAGCCATCTTTTACCTATAAATATCGTAATTTGGTGATGGTGTGTGTAGAAGAGAATATGTATAAATATTTAAATCAGTGCGTGGGAAATGTTAAACACTTCTAGTAAATTGAAGATTTGAATGGTCCATATTCCTTCAGAAATGGTGGCAAAGATATCAATGTATATTTATCCATAGTTGGCAATCTTAAACTTGAGCTGCCAGATTCTCTTCCCAATCCTTTTCTACACCCAGAAGAGAAATTGCATCCCCATGAAATTGCATCCCTATGATCGTCTTGCCTCTTAGCCTGATCCACAAGATTTTGTCACCGTAGAACTCCATCTCAAAGGCATTCAGGCACAGATATGCATGAGCTAGACTATGGTTTTCAGCTACTGGTCGTAAAGAGCATAGTAAATATGGGACTTATTGATCATTTCATTCTTGGGAGCCAAATAATCTGAAGTAAGAACAAAGGATTTCCTGTTATATTAAGGTTAATGTTGGCTTTTTGTGTTAAGGCGCAGGAGCCACGTGCGCTACAATACACTGGGATGGGAATTCCCTGTAAGGGTTTGCAGCTGGGAGATGGAGATGGGACCCAAGAGTTAAGTCTGGTTGAATATCAGGTACACTTTCAACCAGTGGCTCAAATGCCACCAAAATGTCTTGCAGCTCTGTTCATCTCTGCCATCTGTGTTACTCTCTTCTTCTACAAATGTTTTGAACTGTCTGGTTCCCACGACAGAAAACATAAATGTCGGTAGGAGCTAACTCTGTCAAGTTCTACAAACTCTTTCATCTGCTGCCAGACAAGATTGGAAATGACTAATTTCCTTAGACCTGATTTAAAAATCCTGGAGAAAGCAGGTGCGCATCCCTGAACCCACCAAGTGTGGTTGGAGATGCCAGGGAAGGTAATAAGGGTTCCCAGCAGACCCCAAGGGAACATATGAATGAAGAAGGGTAGGTGACCCCCAAGTGGAGGCTCTATTTCCTGGATAAAAGTTAGTGTGACATGTTATATAAGTGGAGTCTCCATCTCTTGCTTTAAGAATAATCCCTACAAATGACTATCACAGACCATTTCCACTAGTGCAGACTTATTCATTAGACTTGATGGTCTTTAGGGCTGCTACTGAGTCATCTTGGCCCTATCAGGCTGAAGCCTATAACAGCACTGAACGTGATGTTGGAAGGAAGGGAGGGAGGGAAGGAGAAAGTAAGAAGGGAAGGAGGGTGGGTATTAGGTTCTCCAGAGAGGCTTAATAGGATATATATATATATATATCCTATTATATATATAGGATATATATATATATATATATATATTAATGGGATATATATATATATATATCTGATAATTAGATAGATGATAGATAGATAGATAATAGAGATTTATTATAAGGAGTTGACTTGCACAATTATGGAGACTGTGAAGTCCCATGATCTGTACTCTGCAAGCTGGAAACTCAGCAGAGTCAGTGCTATAAATTCAAGTCTGAGTCTGAAGCTCTGAGAATTGAAGAGTCGACATAAGACCTAATCAGTTTATCTTTGTGTATGGTGCAAGAGAGTGGTCTAGTTTCATTCTTCTGCATGTGGATGTCCAATTTTCCCAGCACCTTTTATTGAAGAGACTGTCTTTCTTCCAATGGATAGTCTTTCCTCCTTTATCGAATATTAGTTGACCATAAAGTTCAGGGTCCACTTCTGGGTTCTCTATTCTGTTCCATTGATCTATGCGTCTGTTTTTGTGCCAGTACCACACTGTCTTGATGACCACAGCTTTGTAGTACAACCTGAAATCTGGCATTGTGATGCCCCCAGATATGGTTTTCTTTTTAAAATTCCCCTGGCTATTCGGGGTCTTTTCTGATTCCACACAAATCTTAAAATAATTTGTTCTAACTCTCTGAAGAAAGTCCATGGTATTTTGATGGGGATTGCGTTAAACGTGTATATTGCCCTGGGTAACATTGACATTTTCACAATATTAATTCTGCCAATCCATGCGCATGGAATATTTTTCCATCTCTTTGTGTCTTCCTCAATTTCTTTCAGAAGTGTTCTATAGTTTTGAGGGTATAGATCCTTTACCTCTTTGGTTAGGTTTATTCCTAGGTATCTTATGCTTTTGGGTGCAATTGTAAATGGGATTGACTCCTTAATTTCTCTTTCTTCAGTCTCATTGTTAGTGTATAGAAATGCCATTGATTTCTGGGCATTGATTTTGTATCCTGCCACGCTGCCGAATTGCTGTATGAGTTCTAGCAATCTTGGGGTGGAGACTTTTGGGTTTTCTATGTAGAGTATCATGTCATCAGCGAAGAGGATGAAAGATCTAAATGTGAGACAAGATTCCATCAAAATCCTAGAGAAGAACACAGGCAACACCCTTTTTGAACTCGGCCATAGTAACTTCTTGCAAGATACATCCACGAAGGCAAAAGAAACAAAAGCAAAAATGAACTATTGGGACTTCATCAAGATAAGAAGCTTTTGCACAGCAAAGGATACAGTCAACAAAACTCAAAGACAACCTACAGAATGGGAGAAGATATTTGCAAATGACATATCAGATAAAGGGCTAGTTTCCAAGATCTATAAAGAACTTATTAAACTCAACACCAAAGAAACAAACAATCCAATCATGAAATGGGCAAAAGACATGAACAGAAATCTCACAGAGGAAGACATAGACATGGCCAACATGCATATGAGAAAATGCTCTGCATCACTTGCCATCAGAGAAATACAAATCAAAACCACAATGAGATACCACCTCACACCAGTGAGAATGGGGAAAATTAACAAGGCAGGAAACAACAAATGTTGGAGAGGATGCGGAGAAAAGGGAACCCTCTTACACTGTTGGTGGGAATGTGAACTGGTGCAGCCACTCTGGAAAACTGTGTGGAGGTTCCTCAAACAGTTAAAAATAGACCTGCCCTACGACCCAGCAATTGCACTGTTGGGGATTTACCCCAAAGATACAAATGCAATGAAACGCCGGGACCCCTGCACCCCGATGTTTATAGCAGCAATGGCCACGATAGCCAAACTGTGGAAGGAACCTCGGTGTCCAACGAAAGATGAATGGATAAAGAAGATGTGGTCTATGTATACAATGGAATATTACTCAGCCATTAGAAATGACAAATACCGACCATTTGCTTCAACGTGGATGGAACTGGAGGGTATTATGCTGAGTGAAGTAAGTCAGTCGGAGAAGGACAAACATTGTATGTTCTCATTCATTTGGGGAATATAAATAATAGTGAAAGGGAATATAAGGGAAGGGAGAAGAAATGTGTGGGAAATATCAGAAAGGGAGACAGAACGTAAAGACTGGTAACTCTGGGAAACGAACTAGGGGTGGTGGAAGGGGAGAAGGGCGGGGGGTGGGAGTGAATGGGTGACGGGCACTGGGGGTTATTCTGTATGTTAGTAAATTGAACACCAATAAAAAATAAATTAAAAAAAAAAAGACCTAATCAGAAGGCAGAACACCAAGGCTCCAACTCACAGCCAGGTCCTGGAAGGCACCTACCCTCTGCCTATTGTTCTATTCAGGCCCTCAGCCCACTGGAGGGCAATCCACTTCTTGAGTCCACCAGTTCAAATGCTAATCTCTCCCTGAAACACAGAAACACAGGCACACCCAAAGTTAGCTTTAACAGAACCTCTGGGCAGCCTGTAACCCAGTCAGCCTAATGCATAAAATTAACCATCACAAGAGGAAATGGACTTCTGATGGGGTGTGCAAAGAGGCCTGGAAACTCCTCAAGTCACAGATGCCCTCCATGAGCTTGTAAGCTGTCTACCAACTTGGCTCCTACCGTTACAGCTTCTGTGTAAAGTGGCTAGAAGGCAGAACAATCTTGCAAACCTAAATGTCATGACTTCTCAGAGCCAAGCATAATGGGTTCAAACCCTCCCTCTGCCACTGACTAACTGAGACCTTGTGGTAATCGCTGAAGCTCCCTCAACCTGAAGTTTTGTATCCACAGGCACGCAAAAGAGGGTAAGAATAGGTCCTTTGTCTTAAGATGGTCATGCTCTAGTCACTTTTACTGAAACAGTGCTAAGCAACAGGAAAGCACTATATTTCTAGTCATCATTATTATTTTTCTAGTTCAGTATTTTCTATTAAATTTTAGTTTTAATTACACTGGGAGCACTTACTGAGAGATGTGGTTTCTATGTCTGATTTTTGGAGAGTAGAGCAGGTTTGAGGTAACACCCAATAGAAGTCATGACCCACTGTTCCCTAAACCATGGAATAGAGGTCAGACAAAATGATGTCAGTAGAACACACCAAAATAGGTATTAAGACCCAACATAAACTACTTGGACAGGTAATGTACTGCATTGAGAGACCAAGAACAAAAGCTTCATGTGAATACAAGCTCTGGAGACTCCCTTATCTTGCCACCTACTGTTCCCTAACCTACACGGGGTTTCATGGTGGTCTCAGAAGAGCAGCAAGGAGATCAAATGGGTTGTTGAAGAAATTAAAAGACCTTATGTGCATAATAGATTCACAGCGTGGGTCTGGTTCATAATAAATAGTCAATAAATATTAAGTATAATTATTACACTCCATTTGCTGGAGTCTTCAACATGACCCTGGTCTAGTGGAATTAGAGGAGACCTCAGAGAAGAAAATCACAAGTCAATCATTAATGCTCTCAGACCAAGGTTGACAAGAGGCTGAGTGCCATTGTTTGGGGAAAATAGCAGATAGTCTTCTGGCTCTCACTAGAATAAGGGCATCCAGATAAGAGCAGGAGTCTCCCCCTCTCCAGGATTTCCAACCAGATAAGCTGAGATTGACATCCACCCTCTAGTGTGGCTTGGTGTGAGTGCACTCATTCACCACTGAACAACTCTCTGGTTCTTGGGTGTCCCCCACGTGCCTGACCCTAGGGATCAGTAGTCAATAAACAGACCCAAACACCTGCTTTCATTAAACTTACATTCTGATTCACTAACTTCTTTTTTTAAAAAAGGTTTTATTTATGTATTTATTTGAGAAAGAAAGCATGCACATAAGCAGGGAGAGAGTGAAGGGAGAGAGAGAGGATCTTAAGACTTCACACTGAACATGGAACCCAACACAGGACTTGATCACACGACCCTGAGATCATGACCTGAGCTGAAATCAAGAGTCGGATGCTTAACTGGCTGAGCCACCCAGGTGCCCTCTAATTCATTATCTTCTGTCTCAAAAGGAACAATAATATTTCCCACCTCATCTGGTTATTGCAATAGTTAAACAAGGTACTGCTTGGAAAACACTTCCCTTCCTGCCTCTCATTTCTAAATCACTTAAAAAGTTATCAGTGGTTGCTGTTATCAGGATTGTTGTTATTATTTAGCAATAGGTCAGGAACCCACCGGAACTATTCACCTGTTGTCCCCTGTCCTTGCCTTGTGGCATTGAGCTTTGCATCATGTTCTTTCAGTAATGCCCTGGAGTAAGATTAAATAGGGCTCTATTAGGAACAATGAGGCACACAAACAGGCCAGTATTGACTGACGTGTCTGTCCTATTTATCAGCATACTGAGTTGTCTAATCTCACACTCTATAGATAAAGATAAATATGTATCTGGAAACTCTTCTAGACACAAATGTGTGCCATATACCAGAAATGACATCAACCACCAAATTAAAGTGTGTGAACTTGACATGAAATCATAATTAACAATGTTTATAGCCTTAATTTCAACATGGTGATGTGAAATTAGAACATTATGATCTGAAGTCAGAAACCAAGAAAATGTTAGTGTATGTTTTTTGACGATGCTATTTAGGGTTTCATATATTCTTTAAAGCACATACCACCGAACACCATTTCACAGAACTGTATTTCATTTCGTGTTTGTCTCCATCATTTTAAAATTGACTTTTAAGATTTTGTTAAAAAGTGATGTTCAAGATGGTCTTTTTTTTTTTTTTTAAGGAAAGTTAAATGAATTTCAGATTTTCAAGGCACATATTGAGGTTTTGAATTGAGAATGAGCCTGGCATTGAAACAGCATTCTCCGTTTTAATTTATTCAAATAGTATTGCTAAACCTTTAATAAACCACAGAGAAATTAGTCTGACCATTTCAATGACTGCAACAAATATCATTAACAAAGGCGAAACAGCCAGCCTTCCAAAAAGTAAGTGCATGGAAATTCAATCACAGGACAAAGTAGGGCAGGGGGATAGTCGCATTTCCAACTTTATTTGTGTTCTCATGACCAGGCGACCAGAGGCAGTGAAGAAATTGTTCTTTTTTGCTCAAGATATTAACGAGAAAGAAAAGATTATCTGAAGGCTTAAGGTGCTGATCATATACAAGATTCCTGGGCTTCTGAAAAATCTCGCTAGGAAGAGTAGCGTTCACGGGGACACAATGGGATGAAGGATGATTTGGACAAAGAGCTTCCGTCCCATGGAGACGTGCCCTTGTTGCTGCTGGCCGAGCGGGGGAGTTTGACTTATGGGAACTAATGTTTCCAGCCATGAAAACCCGGGCAGTCGGATATTCTTCATCATAAGCCGGTTTACAATTACAGAATTTAAACTAAGCTTCTCAAAACTGTTTCCTTGGGGGAAATTCCCACTTAAAAATATCTCCAGCTACAAGAAAAGGTGAAGGCCCCCCTAAGACGCTGTATGGTAGACAGCTTCCTGCACCAGTGATGTGAACATCGGGTGGGGACAGAAGGCACGTGCATTCCCCTGCGCCTGCCCTGAGAAGCACCCCGTGAGGGGTCCCACACAGCTTTTGGGAAGCCTGCAAAATTCTGGGGAGTTTCAGAGGAAGTGGGGCTGAAGGCAGGGAGACAGGGAGGAGGCAGGGAGGAAACAGAAAGTCATTGCCCTTTGTGAACTGTGCCTGCAAAGCTCTTTCTCAGAGAAGAAAACAGAAAGGAGCCCAACGTGGGGAGGATCACATTTGACTTGGCAAGTCGTTACTGGACTTTTCAAGAAACCGTCATGAGCTGGTGATTGGAGCCTGGGTGTAATCAGTGAATGTTTCTCAACTGGCAGGAAGATTCGGGAAGAAGGAGGAATAGTTAACTTCCAAGTTAACTTCCTGCAGAGTCACAGCTTCTGCTTGGCCCATTCCTGTGTGGGCCCCGTTGGGGCTGGGACAGGCCCCGGAGAAGAGACTAGGATGAGGCAGGAGGGAGGCCGGGGAGTGAGAATGGTGCCTGGAGCATGGGGGCCCTGAACACCGTGGCTCTGCCGCCCTCCCCCCCGCCTGAATTTTACAGCAGCACACCTCTCATTGCCCCACAGTCCAGCCCTCCTACAGCAAGTATCCCAGCTGAAAGTATGCCCCTTAGCCCATCCAGTGTTCTGTCTAACCGTGTGGCTCTGCGTCCAGGCCAGCTGGGAATCTTCATGTTGGTTCTGGGAACCTGATGGGTGCTCAGGAGCCTCACCAAAAGGTCAGAGGGTGTTCATTGCTGGGGCCTATATTCCATATCCTGGGAAGTGCTCTTGGTTTGAAATGAGTGGGAAGGTCCTGGCTGACGGAGACACTGCAAACAGCATCTTGAGAAGAGAGACTCTAACATCTCAAATTTAACATAATCCTCATTGTGTAAGATTTTTGCGGCTCTGTGGAGTTGAAAAATACTTGGTGACTAACCCTCACTTCATGGCGCTTCCTCAGCACCATTTTTTTCAAATTATTAAATTATTAAAAGCCCCCTTCTCTTATCTCAACACAAATTGTCCACATACATCCCATTTGCTTGATCCAAGGACATCTGCCTTGTTTATATTCCCCTTTATCTGTCTTTATGAAAATCCCCCACTGGCTCTGGGTCATCTTTCCCTCCAGACTTTCATGTCCTGATTCTTCTGCTAAAACTCTGCTGTGGAGAGCCCAGTCCTCAGACATTGGACATTATCCAGAGATCTCATAAAGATGCAAATCTCTGGGCTCTGGGTTTGAGTCTAGAAACTCCTCTTGTGTCCAGGTGACAACAAAGGTGATTCTGATGTGACCCAGAAGCTGTGGGAAGATGATTCCCGGCAACAGCCACAATTCCTCACCACGATCGCACTGCTATAAGCTAAATGTATAGTAGTTGACTCATTAAACCAATAGTCAATTCCACCTGAACCCCCAAGCGGGTGATTTCCAGTGACCCCTTTGAAATCTTCAGACATTCTTTTACCTGCATCCTTGGGTGATCAGGAAGGAGATTTACCTCAGTGAGGCATGTGATAAGACGTGGCCTAGAAGTGCTCCTTAACAGCACCGAGTGGGTCAGTCCTCAGGATGGCTTACTGTCTCCACCCATAGATAACCAGTCACCTGAGCACCAATTCTGTAGTCCGTGTACGTTTAGTGGAGTCAGAGGCATGCAGTCAGACAATATTTTGTGCACAGATGTAAGGCCTCATTCTATGCATACTGGCAACTAGAAAATGTGCGCCTTTACGTCTGGTCCTCAAAAATAAATAGATAGATAGGTAGGTAAATAAATAAATAAATAAATAAATAAATAAATAAATAAATAAACAAACCTGTTCCTCAATCTATTCAGCAAGTTTTAGTATCACTTTTTTTTTATAGATGTGTGAAGGATACTTGCATCTTGAGAAAAATGAGAATTTTTGTTATTTTATCTTACTTGGCATTATATCCTCCCCAAAGGAAATTTAACAGATGTGGCGAAAATGTCAGCAGAAAGATGGGATTCTTTTCTTTTTCTTTTTTTTACATATATAAATATACAAAGATTTCTTACAGAATATTCTCTCCTGGTTTTACAGGTGTTGAAGACTCGCTGTAATAGTTAATTAATAGTAAAAATAACTCACATTAACAATGCTCAATTGAAACCTAGGCGGTAGCACAGCATCCAAAATTGACAGGTTGAGCTCCACTCCACAGTAACATCCACCGCCTTGAGTTTGATGAAAAGCACCCTATGCAACACATTCTTGAGTTGTATTTTCAACAGAATGGAACTGTTGCGAAGTGGACCAGGGAGACCCCCAGGGTCCCGAGGCCTCCATCCCACCTGTGTCCAGGATGCCTGCTGGAGGCTCTCAGTCTCTTCAAAAGAAAGAATCAAGGGTGGACCAGATGCCCGGTCAGTTGAGGGGTGCAAGAAGGAAAGTTTGTTAAAGCTCCAGTACACCCTCCAGACCTGACAGCAGGCAGCTCAAGGGACAGCTGTGTGCACCCCCCCCCACCCTGGGGTGGATATGGGTCTCTATCATTCATTGGCAGTTGTTAACAAGGGAGTGGAATATTTATTACTTGGAGAGAGGATTTCTGGGGAGCTGGTTTTTTTGAGCCTTTTCTGCCTCACTTGTCAGGGTTTCCAGCCTTCTTTGTCTTAAGCCTGTCTGGGTTGATCTGGCTTCTTGTGGCTTTGTTTTGGAGTGTTGCCAGGACAGGTCTCTAACTTTTCCCCCAGAGCTGGCCATGACTCCCCCTTCGCTGTCCTCCAGGCATCCTGTTAAAGCCTAACTAAACTGCCCACTCTAAGAGAATCAACAACCTGCAGGACCCCGGGTGCAAATCAGAGAGATATCCTCTTCTAGGGGAAATAGCTGTGACCCACTTCCTCACCTGGAGTTGTCCATTTGAGCTAAGGTTAAATAAATAAATAGAGCACAGTTCTGCCCCAGTGTTCACACAAACAGGAGAGGGAAATTGGAACAGAGATTTAAAATAGAGTTGGTTGAGAAGATTCCTTTTCACCTACAGAGTTTCAGAATCCTCTCAAAAACTATTGAAAGAAGGGCCGGGAAGGTTGCTTTTCGTATTGCTGCAATTTCCAGAAAACATTAACTTCATAAAGCACAGATTCCAGCTTTTGGTATCTTTTGACAATCTCAATAGGGGTAAAGATCAAGGATTTCCCTACTGGCAATTTGCAAGTGCAGCTCTAAGCTTTTTCCTTCTGAAGAGTTGAGAGAAACAGCACAATAAAATCCCTTCCTAAAGAAAACAATAGATAACCACACTGAAGACTGAGCTAATTTGAGTTTGTGAGAATTACTGAACTATTTTTCTGGGTATTATTTCTGAAATAATCTTCCTCTCCTCTCCCCCATTTCATACATATATTTATATGTATCTTTTTCTTTCTTTCTTTCTATCTTTTTGGTTCTGTTTGTACTGCAGCTTCAAATACAGAGCCAAGTCTTGTTTACTTCCTGCTTTGCAGCTATCCCAAGATCGTGAGCCTGTTTTGGAAATTTTTTTTTTTTTTAATTTGGAAAGCATCCTGTTCTGTAGTATTTCAAATTTAGAATTCCACTTAGCTGCAAAATGAAAACAAAGAGATAAAGCGCAGTCTAATGTGTTTCAAGTTCGGATGCATCTCAGCCACATTCCATAGATTATTTTGATTTAGTTTTAACAAAATACCACATTAAATCACTCTAATGAGCTGTTTCTGTTCCCCTCTCAGCACAAGGTCATTAGGTACAAGACAGCATCTTTCGGCACTGTTTTCACTATTTCATGTCACGGATGTCAAAAAAGACTTTGATGGTTTTCCATGGTGGAGAAGAGGACGCGACTGCTCCTGGAGGAACGGGTTTGTACCACAGCAGGGAAGCGATTTGTCACGCTTCCCCAGGACTGGTTCCAGGCTCTTCAGGCACATGTCTGGTCCTGGGAGAAAGGTTCACCAACCCTTCTCTCTCGCTTGCCCAGAAATAAGCTCATCCCCCACGTTGCATTGCAGCGGCAACCCAGCCGCCTGTATGCTTCCTGGGGATGAAACGAAAAAACCTGAAATTAGCATATACACATTTAAAATATCTGTCATTAAGTGAATTGTGCTTTTTTTAGGGTAACAGCTGTCTTTTTAATTAAGGAGAGTTGCAGATACATCATGCTCACAAAACATTGCACCACACATTCCGTTCACCCGTGGCAGGCCAGGAGCTCCCTTCCACTTTGCGACGCGATACAGACAGCAAGGTGAAAGCAGCCAGGTATCTGAACGTGACTGGTTTAACGTTACAGTGTGATATGCTAATTATAGAGGAACAGCTCTTGTTCCAGCTTCCAATTAGGGGTCTGAACAACCTCGTCAGTACTTTTCGTGGTTGTTAGCATGTCTAATTATTTACGTCCTGGTGTAATTTCTGTGAAAGCCGGTGTTCAGGTGAGGGGTGCGGTGGGTGGACTCCCATTGAAGCACTGCCTGGACTCCAAAGGGCCTGTCGGCAGCGCTGGTGGGATACAGAGCTGGGGTTAACGTTCCACAAAGCTTCCCCAAGTACGAGGGCGACTTTGGTGGAAGGAGGGCCAGTTCCTAGATGCCCCGGCACACTGCCAAACCCGTGCCTTACAGGGCACGGGATCACCCAAAAGCCCCTCCAAGGACCAGAAAGGACCATGTGTCTTCACTGCAAGGACAGTTATAAAAGAAATCTGGAGATCGGGCAAAGGCACCCTAACCAAATCTAAGCCAGGTGAAGAGGTGCTTTTCCAGTTATTTTTTCAAAGTCAAACTACTTTCTTATCAATGTCTAAAGAACTAAGTCATGAGTTACTGAGAATGGAGCTGGCAGTGATTTACATCGCTAATAATTTTTTCCTACTGGCTGATAGGTCTTCACAGAGACATATATAAAATATATTTGGTGGTAACTCTCTCCTCATCAAACCACATTTATATGCACTGAGGTGTTAGTAAACAAGACATACACTTGCCACCCATCATCACATCTTAAAGGCATTTCCACCCAAAATCAAGATAAGATTCTGCCAAATACGATTGCACAGGGGAGTTTCAGTGACACAAAGGTTGAAGTCCTCATACAAAAATGGATTTGGGGTGATGTTTTAGAGTGAGTGGCCATACCCACCTGAAGTTCAACAGAGACATGAAATGAAGTAGGTCAAGTCCAACAGCGATATCAGAAGATGTCGGAATCCCTCCTCTCAGATTTGACAACCCTTTGCTTGGCTTGCCATGTGATCCTTCTGACAAGCTTGGGGGATATAGGAAAGCCAAACTCTCTGATGTCATAGGTGAGAAACTAATGGCACAGGAAATGTTTAAGATTGCACAAAGCCTGTGGTCATGACAGTAGTGAGCAGATTAATCGCAGGTTAATCCTTTACGTGGGTAAAGGAAAAAGGAATGAACTGGAGCCAAGGTGGATCCACGTGGGTGACGAGGTACCATGGAGCCTGCACAGAGTGCTTTTCAAGAACCTGGGAACCAAGTCTCCCTCAGAGAATTCAACTGTGCAACCAACATGGCGCAATCAGAATCTAACACACACAACCCCATTGATGAGTAGATTGCCCTTATGGCTTGTAAGAATTAATAGCTGCCCTTACTAAATAAATACACTGCCAGGGGAGAGGCAGAGGACCTTTGGCATGATAAGGAGTGGGTCCAACATGTAAGCACAGGAAAGAACAGCTACAGAGACAAAGTTTTGCAGAATGCATCCAAGTAGTGATCTTGGGAGCAGGTCACCTGTCACCTGGACTAAGTGCCCGCTCTGCTTAACAGGTGTATGGTATTATGTAGCTGGGCACTGGAATAATCAAACCTTGTTCTGACTGCCCATTCCCCAGGCTCTCTTCTGATTGTTTGACTTCCCAAGTACCTTGCCTGTAGGGACAGAATGTGTCGGTCAGGACCAAGTGAACATCTGGTCTACCTGACAGTTATATTACTCACTGTAAATTAATGAACTGGCACTCCGGTTTCCTATGTCAGTCTCCTGTGAGATGTGTTAACATGAGTCAGCGTTCCTGAACTCTGGGACCCTGAAAAATTGGCGCGTGCATGTTGCATGGCCTGACCCAAGCCATGCTGGAAGACCACTCTGTAAAGTTTCTGTAGGTCTCAGTTGAATTAAAATGTAATCCCCGAAGATTAACAACTAAATAATCATTTCTTCAGTCAAAAATTGACCCTAAAATTTTGAGGCAGTGTGATGCAATCCAGAGACACCAAGTCAGCCGTTGGGCTAAGTTAGAAACCTGGCAGCAGTGAATGGATGAGGAGATGGGACAGGTGACCGCTCAGACCTCGGGGGCCCACCATGTCAAGGCAGGATGTGGCCAGAGCATTTTTAATAATGAGAGATAAGCTAGTGAGTCCTCAGGGATTAAGAATCAATGTAAGGGAGACTTCATTTCAGACTTCTGAAATAGTATGAAGCTCGTCCCCAGTTGACATTTTCTCATACAGTAACAGTGACAATGTGACAATAATGTCCATAGAAGAACAACACAAATCTCCCTGGTGAAGCTTCTGTTTATATACAAAGACTAGAGAGGAAAGAAACGAGATTGCAGAGCAGTGTTCCGTGTAGACCTAGATACACCTTAGACAGAGTTCCCTGTAGGTCACTACAAACCACAGCCCAAAGCGCCGGTGCAGGTGGATACGCATGTACACACGACACCAATTCATGTGAAAAGTGTAGACTGGAAATCAAACTGAAGCAGGCTTTTCCGGGCCTCTAATGATTTTTTGATTCCAAGTGGATTTGCAGAGGGGCTGTTGGGATGCTGCAGTGCCGGGTGACCTCCCCAGGGGGTGCGATTCAAGTGCACCATGATGCAAAAGGCAGCCCTTGCAAAGCGGTGGCCCTGGATCTGGGCCAAAGAGTGGTCAGAGCTGCACCTTCCCCACCAACGTCTGCTTGAATTACAGCGTGAGACCCACAGGCCTGGAAGGAAAGGAAATCATGCAGCCTTGCGTTCCCACGGCTGTGCTTCCCATTTGCACATCCATTACCTTCCCTGGATTGAGTCATTCCCATTTCTGACAAACCTCAGAAAAATTGCAGACATGGTTCTCTCTGACTGCTGGGTGGAGAGTTCTGGGTGCTGGTTAGTTTACCGCAGTCGGGTTGCAGGACCCGAATTGCATACATTTTCTTCATCAGGAGGAACTCCGGTGAGTGATGAGTGCCCTGTGTTTCAGGGAAGTGGGGGCCGTTAGTGTGCTGGCCGTGTCCCCGCATCCCTCAGACACTTGTCTGTTTGGGAGAGCCGAAGTAAATCACATCGCAGACAGTGCCTGGGGGAGGAGGAGAGAGTAATACCTGAGCTACTTCATGTGCTATTTTCAGGAATAGAATATTTGGAAATTTCAAAGACATTTGATAATTCTAAACAGCTCGTTAAATTACCCTGCTCACTCCGAAAGAGAAAGAGCTTCCAAATCTGCATTCATATTGCTAAGGGGGAAAAAGCATTAGGAATAACTCCTGCACAGATTTTTGGCGAGCATCAGGGCACTTTTTTCTAAAGACATTCCCTCTATCGCCTGCTGCTTGCTGCTTCATAACACTTGACAAATTCACAGTTCTTAAAAGCCCCCATAAATGTTTTGTAAATTGCTCCATTTTATCAGGGAGTTCTCAGAGGCTTGTCCCTGATATTCACCATGTTTTCATTCCCCATTCCCTGTTTATCTTTATTTTTATGCATTTTCCAACATAAAAAGGCTGTCATTATTAGTACCAGCGTTCTCATTATTATTATCATGACGTTAGCCACAGAAAAGATTTACCATCTGCAAGCTGGAAATTCTCACCTTCTTCAGATTTTCTCGCTACTCCTGACAAACCAATAAAAATAAATAAATAAGGCCATCTCAAGAGAAAAAAGAGAAGATATCTTTGATTGTGATGCGGCATCAGGCAAGAGACACGTGCCTATCCCCGCTTCTTATGGAAATGGTTAAGCTAAACTCGAGCCAGAGGAGACTCACTCCCCCGTAGATACTGGGGGTCCTTCATAGGACTCGGCTCCGACAGCAGGGGGAATTGCAGGTGTGTGGCGGCCGAGCTGCGGGGAGGAGGCAGGAGGCTCGGTGATGGAATGTGGCAGAGAAGGGAACCGGGAACCGCGAGAAAGGGCAGAGCGAGGAAGTTAGTAAAATTGCACCAGAGACCTAAAATTATAGACCTGTTTGGAATATGAATCCCCACAGCTGCTTCTCGGGGGCAGGCGATTGAAGCTTGTTTGGAGTCCTTGCCCGGACAAGTTCTATTAAAAATGAGATAGTGTACTGTAAATATAGGATCATGTGTTCAAGCATTTTGTCAGCACTCAGGCACCTGATTCATCCCCGATAGCACAATCTACCGGATATTATACCGGGACCGTAAGGAACAGCCGGCACATGTTTCCATCACTCAGAATTGCTACCTTTTTAAACACAAGCATGTAAATGAAATATCGTCCCCGCCGAGCCGAGGCCGGGCCCCAGCACGCACTCCCGCGCCGGGGGAGGGGATGCTAACGGTGCGCATCAATCCCTGAAGCCAGGCGTTCAGATGAGAGCCTGCACCCACGAGAAACCGGGTCAGCCCAAAAGCCTCCACATTAAAAGAAAAAGAAATCCAACTAGAAACCCATTTGCCTTGAGCAGCTGTTGGCAGCTGTTTAATTTCTGCCCTAAAAGGCCCGCTTGGTCGAGGCTCCATAATAAGGGGGTGGGGGAGCACCTGCCCGGGGGCGGAGGGGAGGCAGGGACAGTGCCCCCCCTTCTCCAACCGTGCAGCGCGCAGGCACGCTGAGCAGTAAAATATTTCACAATACTTTTGAGAGCACCTAGACTTTTAGGGGGCTCGTGGAAAGTGTCGGAGGATATTCTTCCCCAAATGACACAGAGCAGGGTCCTCGGCTTCCAGCCCATCCACTCATCTCAGAGTCGTCCAGGGAAATCTTGAAGCTGTTCTCCGAATTCCTCATCCATTTCCAGGATGGCCCCATCTGACGTTAGTGGCATTAACATTAAATCACAGCCTGAGAGGGAGAGAAACCCACACGACTGGGGTGGAGCAGGTGCCTGGACTGCCGTGTTCCGTGCACTCCCAGTGCCTCTGGCGGCGGGCCCCGGGGGGCCTAAGGAGGGAAGCGGGTGACACCAGCCTTGCTCAGGGGTGTCCTTGGGGCTTGCGTGAGAGAAGAGGTACACTGGCATCCAAAGGCTTCTGAACTATGCTCATGACCAACGTCGCTTTGTCCTGCATCTAACTCCCATCTTTAAGTCACAGGAGGCCGTCTGGGGACCTAGAAGGACACACGAAGGCAGCTTGTCTGACCCACCCACCATCTCCCCGCTTCTGGGAAAAGTGAAGGAGGTCTGGGAGAAGGGACTGGGGGAGAGGAGATTTTAACAAGACAGATGAAGGGAGACACCAGCATTGGAAGGGGGAGGTGGCACTTGATGGCCCTGACCTGGGGTGACAAGCACTCGGGATGGTTCCAGAGAATCAGATGCGGCAAGAGAAAATACAAGGATAATCTAGAAGGTGGGACGAATGGAAACTGGATCAGACCTTAGGTGTCTCACAGATGGCCTTAGCACTGACCCCGGGCTCAGGGCACACAGGACACACACATCACACAGGAGTGGCCCCGTGTGGCTGTGATTTCCCTGCGGGGAGGACTTCATCTCACAGGCCTTCTCTCCTGGCACTGGCTGCACCTGCTCCACACACCGAGCCCCCTGCCCTCTGGCTGCCAGAGGGCTCTCACAGCACAGGTGTCCTCAGAGCAGACCCCCAGCAACGGTCACCAGGCATCTACTGCTGCTGGACCCGGTTCGTATCCCGTGTAAGTCCCTTGGACTCCACAGACTTATTACCAGGTTGTAAATCCAGGAGTTTACATTTATCAAGCACAGGTAGCTGCTAAAACCCAAATGTGGTTTCAGAAAAAGACACTGATGAACCTGTTTGGAAATGGACTTCTTTCCTGATTGGTCCTCGGAGGGGGGGCATTTCTCACAGACAAGGGGGCAGCTTCCTCTCCCAGGGGGGCTGTCGGCGGCTACAGCCCAAGGAGGCCTCGGGTGGAAGGACAAACAGCTTTGAGATTTAACGGCCACTGGCAGTGTGCTGAATGGTGGCCCCCGATGATACATGCCACGTCGTAACATCCAGGACCTGTGAGTGTGGACAAGGCCACGTATTTGGAAAAAGGAGCTACGCCCTGATCCCTGCTCCCCTGAGCCCCTGGAAACCACCCATCTACTAATCTACCCCTAATCTGTATGGATTCACCTCCTCTGGGTATTTCCTATAAAGGGGACCATACATATGGAGGCCTTTGTGTCCAGCTTCCTTCACTTGGAACAATGTCTCCAGGTTGGTTGATGGTGCAGCAGGTGCCAGCTGTTCATTCGTTTCCAAGGCCCAGAGAGAGCACATTCTGTTCATTGTCACCTGTTGTGGAAGGATATTTGGGTCGCCGTTCCCACTTTCTGGCCATCTGGAACACCGCCCCATGAACAGGCATGCAGGTTGACCTGAGTCCCCAGTTTTCAGCTCTCTGGGGGTATGTGCCTGTGGGCATAATTGCTGGGTCGCATGGTAACCCCGTGGTTACCTTGCTGAGGCAGGAGCCATCAGGTGGACCCCACCGCTGCTGCTCCATTTTTCATTCCTGCCAGCAATGGATAAGCAAGGAATATTCTCCTTGGGAAAGCTGTCCCCCACCCCAGATAAAAAGCTCCCAGCCCCCATAGTGGGTCCAAGTGCACACTCTTACTGCCACTGTCCCAACTAGGACTCTCCACCCCCTGTGGCCCAGGTAAATGAACCACCAGCTGTCTGGCAGCCCGTGGGGTTTTGGGACCTGCTATAGGGAGCAGACAGATGAGCATTGGCCTTGGCAGATATGACAGGCACGTAGAGGAAAGGAAAAGTTGTCCGGGTCAGACAATCTAACATGTGTTAGGCATGTTCAAAAATAGGCGCATAGATTATCTGGCTGCAGTGAAGGGAGCGTGGGAGCAGAAATCAGCAAGGCCATACACCCCGTGCATCCCAGACTCCTGCTCCCTCCAGCATTTGTTTCCCTTTCCCATAAATAACAATAATTAAGGCACCGTACCCAGCACTGACGTCAGCCCAGCCTTTCCGCGCTGGCTCTGCAGCCACAGGAGAACACACCAGCCAAGAGCCTTGTTTCTACGTTCTGTGGATTGTGCTCCTTGGCCATGCCGCCCAACCCCCGGGACCTTCGGGACTCTTCTACGGGTCGCCCCAGACTTCAGAAGAACTGGGGCAACCTGTACAGAAACGACTCTGTCTACAATGGAAGCAAAAACACATGACTGTATCGAGCAGTGCAATTCCTCAATTTTTCAAACTCCTTTGTTTAAAAAGAAGTGGCTTTCAGTAACCAAAGACTCACATAGTTATTTTTACCCAAACAAAGATGTAGAAATAGGAACACTATTAACAGCACTAAATTGGCCAGCTCTTCTTACTATTAGACATCAGAGCTTAAAAACTGTCAGCACTCAGGGTTAACGCTGGTATATCAGGCTGACGTTACTACAAGTCATTATGTGACCCCTAAATTCTAAGCAAAAGGCTTTGAATATCATCTCACAAGTGAGAGAGAACCTTTGAAAACTTTTACGAAGGGAATGAGATGATGAATGCATTAAGGGAAAATGAATTTGGACCCAGTCCCTAGAAGGCCCTGGAAGGAAATCTGTACCCATGGGCCTGGCTGTGGGTGGTGACTGTGGATTTAATGTTAGTGACATTGGTGAGAAAGAATTTGTATGGCAGGGAGAAGACAGTACTGAACTAAATCCATGGCTCTGAACTTGGGCAATGGGTAGGAAGGAGCACGCAGCACAGACGAGGAAGTGCCAGGACCCTCAGGGAGGAAGAGGGAAGTTAGGACTCGGCTTTTCTCAGGTTGAATTTTTCAGGGACTTCTGAAGATCCTTGTGAAAAACATCCAAGGAGTAGTTACAGGGAGGTTGTCAACACATCCACTTCAATATAATCAGGGATGCAGAGACATACTCCAAACCTTACTCATGATGGACACACAATACATGTGTAGAGGTGAAAGATTGACAGAATCAATGAATCACCTCCGGTGGGAAGACAGGAAGGTAAAGAAGCCCATGGAACATCACATGTGACAAGTCTCCATGTTCACTGCTCCTCAAACATCCTCATCAGGGCTCAGGCTAAGATGCAACCCAGCTAACTCCGGAGTGTGATAGTTAACATCAGTGGTCTACAAGCTGAGAATAAGAGATAACAAGCCTCCTTCTTTTAGGACCATTTGGAAAGGTATAGTTAAAAGGCACAAATGAACTAAGAATATAAGGGGAAAAAACGTCCAAGTAAAAGTGCTTAAAATAGGAAAGCTCAATTTACACAAGTCCCCAAAAGACTGATGCTTACATGAAGTCTCCATGATCGTCTGAAGGCTTAAATATCCGTCTTCTCCGCTTCTCTTGTGATTCCACCTGCTGAGCAAGGGGCATGTGGAAATACCACATGAGTGGAAACGTCCTTGAATGAGAATGAATTCAGACTTGAATGAACATGTAGGTGAAGATTCAAAATAGTGTTGGTTTGTAGATAGAATTTCAAGATGTTAAAGCAAGTTAAATAGCCACTTAGCTGTTTGACATTGGCCTTTGGGCCACATGGCGAGCTTTACTTCCCATGCAGGCTTCTAGAGTCCCAGTCTGCCCCGAGTTTTGGATGCTGTAGGGGTCTCCATCCCATCCCATGAAGCCAGGCAGCGTTCATGTGGAGAGCCAGGCCTCAAACCTCACCCCTGTGCTCACCTTCATTAGGTATTTGTTTGGGGCCAGGAGAGGAGGCATAGAGCGGTCAACATCTTTCTGATGTCGACTTCACAGGACAGAGATAATTCGCCAGGGAATGCCCAAATGCAGTGCAAAGAGGAAAGAAAATGATAAAGTGTCGTTGGTAGCTACAAGAAAACAATGGAGAGGAGCTGGAACGAGAGAGGTTTGTCTGGTCAGAAACGTAGGTCCCAGGCCATACTTTCTGTTCCCATGACTTGGGATCAGTCACTCAACCTCTCTGGTCCAAAGATGCTTGCATCTCCAGCAATAAAATTATTAAACCTGCTTACAACGCTTCCTGTGGCCATTGTGAGAAGAACATTAATTAACGTAGGTATTGTCAGGAGGGGGATTTGGGCCATGAGGAATTAAAAAAAAAAAAAAGCTCCAAGAAAATGGCATCACACAATTAAAAAAAAAAAAAAATGTGTTTTGTGAGAAAACAACTAGTCACCAGTTTCCGGACTAGGACATTCGGTGGCTCAACTTCCTAAGGCCAACCTCCTGCCATCCCACTGATGCCATTGGACCTATCACCTGGTCCTAGTCATGAGAGCAGTGTGGAGACTGGCCTCCAGGTCACGTCACTGCTCATGGACAAAACAAGGTACCATGTCTTCCTCTGTGTTTCTGTGATTTTTCTTTTTTTACTGAGGGATAAAGTACACACGATACAGACCCATTGTATCCAGTTTGATGACTTTCAACAAACATAATACACCTGTAATTCCCTCCACAGCAATCTATGAAATATTTACATGGCCCTAAAAATTCCCCACATCCCCCTTGTTGGGCAATCTCTTCCCCAGCCAGGGCCACGAGAGCCATTGGTATACATTTGTCAACATCCACCCGTCCCTAGAAATGGAGCAACAGGTGCACTCTCCTGGCCTGGGGCTCTCACTCGGCATGGACACTGAGGTTTGGCCCCAGTGCTGGCTCACCTTCAGTCCCTTCCTTCTGAGCTCAGTAGTCTTCTGTTGCTTGGTTCCTCTGCAACATGTGCATCCATTCATCTGATGATGGACACTGGGGTTGGCTCCCACTGGGGGATACTATGGGAAAATCTGCATTGAGTATTTGTGTACAAGCACACAGGTCCTCGTGTGTGCCCATGTTTCAATTCCTCCTGCTTAAATCCCTACAAATGGGATGGCTGGATCATGGGTACACGTGTGTGGAACTTCTGAAATGGTCACACATGTCATCGGAGTGGCCACGCCATGTCACAGCCCCAGCAGTGCCCAACAGCGGTTATCTCACGTCCTCACGAGCACTTGGCACTCTCCATCTTTTTTCACGTGGCACGTGGTTTCCTTTGCAAATGCTAGCATCTCTGTCCCAGAAGCCCTGCCTGAAGATGTCCCCCTTGGCTCACAGGGGAGGACCATGTCCTTCCCTCCACATGATTAAGGAGGGAGGAGTTAGCATGATTGCTTCAGATTAATTAAAACATATACCCCTGGGCTAGGAGTGGATTTTAGATTCTATGTGGATGAGTAAACCTAACTGCCTCTATTAGGAAGGAACAGGGCAATGGCTCTTGGAGGGAGAGCTGACTGTGTCCTCCAGGGTAAAAGAAAAGGCCCTTTTAAATGGAAAGTATTATGCATGTGAAATAACATCTATACTTACACGCTTGGATGTATAAAAAAATGCATATATTTAGAAAGGCTAAATCAAAGGCCATGAGAACTTATTTTTCCCATGTAAGCATTTATTCACCAGCCCTCCGTTCATTCGATCTGTCAGCAATGATCAAACAACCATGCTATGAAAGAAAGGTCTGGCCTGTGGCCCCTAGGGGACAAGAGCCAGAATCATCTGCATGGCTAAGCTTCACTCGCTGTCTTCATGGAAATAGAAGCAGATGACAAGTCTCCTAAAATTATTCCATCAAAACGCAGTTTCTGACATAGTTGGATTAAGTTATCAGGAAATACTCTATTGGAGTTTAGCTCCAATCTTCCCATGTCAGAAGTTGATGCAAAGAACATTTATTTATCTATTATTATACTCAGATCCCAAAAGTTGGAGAGTAAAACAAGAGAATCTCGGAAAAACATATACAGATAAGTCAACGATAGTCTTAGACGTAATATGCTCAGAGAGCCATATGCCTGTGTTTTTGAACAAGGAGGAAAGAAAAATAAATCCATTCCAGCAACGGTCCTAGGAGTTGAAGCATCTGCTAAGGCTGCCCCCAGGCCAGCAGGGCCCCAGCCTGCTCCCCACTCTGTGTGTGCTGTGCCATGTGGGGGGACGGGGTCGAAGACAAGGAGCCGTGACTTCCGGCACGAGGGCTGCTTGCTCTTGGGAGAGCAGATTCTGTCCCTGTCATCTGGTCACTCTGGGTGTCAGTGAGTCGCGATGATATATACATAACCAGGTGCTAGTCTTAACTACGTATCATTCTGCACCTATTGCTCAAATAAATCTCCGCGTCTTAAAGGCAGGGAGACACTGCTGCAGTAACATTGACCGAGGACCTGGCTATTAAGCTGTCGGAGGCTCTAGAATCAGTGAAATGTTTGACAGCACAGGGACGAATACGTATTAGCAGCACTGCTTAGTCCATGTTTCAAGGGCAGAATTTGAAACCATGCTTTTGCACCAGGCGGGCTCAGATCACTAAAAGGATACTATCGTAAAGAAATGCTTGAACCCACGCCACAGCTCACACTCCCCTCCTTGCACTGCTTCACCAGGCTCTCTCCAGCAAAGCACATACAGAAGGCCCACAGCTCTGAAATGAAGAAATTTTTTTAAAAAAATAAGACTTTTTTTTTTCTTTTTTAAAGTGATCAGATTGACCGCCATGGGCCTGGGGAAGGCTTTACCAAGACTCATTTGAGGTTGGGCAGGATGACGGCTGCATTGGAGTCCTTATTTCTTGATACTTTTGGTCCAGGCATGTTGTAGCCCTTGTATGCGGATCGCAGACCTGCCAAGGGTGAGGACCCTCCTTTTTGACTGCTTGGACTTTCAGCAATAAGCATCAAATTCTATAGTTTGAGATCATTCCGTTTTCCCAAATAATGGTGCTCTACCAGGAATGGAGGACAAGAGGTTCCCAGGCAGAGACACAGAGACACCGCAGTAATGCGTTTCCATGACTGACAGCATATAATATCGCAGGATATCTTCCTTTAAATTACTTTTGCCCCCCTCCTGAGTCACCATTCAACAGAATCAGCTTTCTTCACCTTTCTGTTTGGCACAGAGTCACTATTGCGTGTATCGGCTGGGGCTGGCGGGGGTGTGCCGGTTGGTGACACAGACCACATTTTTCCATCTCCCAGATATATCCTACTCCCAGATTTGGACAATCATCCTGAAGACAATGGTGAAATTGCGTTTTAAATATCCTCATGCAGGGTGGGCACCAGCAGGGACCTGGTGCGTGAAGACCCCGCTGCTGATGCGTCACTCCCTGCAAGCCCCAGGATGGCCACACAGTACAATGTCGCTGGGCATCACCGACAGTGTTCCCTTTCTCATCCCCTAGCCTCTGGGCAACCAGGCAACCTGACACGTTCATAATGAACTGTTTTTCAAAGTCAGAGTTCGAAAGTGTATTGAAAAGATTCTGTCTAAAACTAAATGGAAATGTGGACAAACGCGTTACTACACTGATGTCAGGCTGGGTGACACAGGGCTTCATAAAGAGGTAGGGTTGGGGCAGCGGGAGGGGGGTAACACCCGGCCCCTGGCATGTCTGGATGTTTGTGCAGACTTTAAACATTCCACCCTAGCTGCAATTTCACGTTGCTTTGGTTCAAAATGTTCATGGAGCACCAGGCATGGAAGCACTGAGGGAAGGGGATGGAAAGAAGAGAAAGACACGGCCCCTGTCTGAGGCCAAAGGGTAATAAGCAAAACAACACCCTTGTTGAACCCCGTGTCTGGAAGTACAGCCAACCTAAATGCAGTGGCTTTAGGAGAGTCATGCATTCTGAAGGCCCTCCAAGCACGTGCTCATGGATGAAGAAGCCTGCACCTATCGCCTCTTGCCATCCCCTCTGCTGTGACAGTGATGCCTACTGGAATTATTTCTTGGAATTTGTCCCCAAAGCGTGCAATTCTGGGTCTTCAGACATACAAAATTTGCTTGGTCAAAATGACTTAGCAACAGAAGAAAAGTGAAAATCCTCCTCCCTCCTCCCTCTTCCCTTCCTTCCTCCCTCCCTCTCTTCTCCCTTCCCATCTCCCTTTTTCCCTCACTCCCTCCTTCTTCCCTCTGTCGCTCCTTCCTTCCCTCCTCCCTCCCTTTCTTTCTGCTGTAACATGCACACATTGCTGAATGCCAGTAGTACCCCGTCCTGCCTTGGCTGAATTATGCCAGCAGGGACCCAACCACGTGAGCCACCAGACAAACAATGCAACCGAGAGACAGTTTCCTGACAGATCATTTGGTGTGACACCACATCCCTGACGAGTCCAGAAACATCCTGTCATGCCTTGTCATCACATCTCAGTCAGACCCTGTGGTCCAGGGTTGTCCTGACATATTCGACCACAGCATAATGTTGAAGAAGCATCCTGCTTCGATGAGATGCATTGAATTCCATTTTCCCAAAACACGAAAACAATCCCATTCCTGTGACTTAAGATACTAACATGTTGTACTCTTCTCTGAGATGTCATATCCCATTAAACTAGAAATGGTTCCTATTGCAAATCCTAAAATACAAACCAAAAGGTGCTTCTTGGTGAGTTTTAAGGGGCAGAATTTTGACTCCTAGCTCTTTCAAGCAGGTTTCCAGAGTGACCTGCATAGCTCCCAAGGGTGCTCAGTGAGAGCCTTCTATGGGACACTGTCCCCACTCCACCACCTAGACTGCTGATGTATAGGTCAGCTAAGGACTTCCCAGGGAGGTCAGAGGGAGCCTCTCCTGGGGTGAGTGCTGCCAGCCATCCTGCAGGGCCTAGCTGCCAAGCATGCCCATGCTCTCCAGCCCCAGCCCTGGAGACCCAGCAGCTCTGAGAGCCTGCAGCCCAACCCTGGGCTGCCCACAGCTGATCATGGTGAATAATGGTGGGAGCACAGCCAACGCTGTGGCAGCGCCCAGTATCGCAGGGCCACGCAGGAAACCCATGCTGCCAGGAGACTGACCACCTCTGATCCCACCGCTAAATCCAGGCAGCTGGATCCAGGAGTCAGGCAGACAGACCCAGGATAAGCCTAGCATGAGCCTCCCCACCTAGCCCCCTCCTTCACTGGGACTTAATGCAGTTGCAGAGGCAGAGAAAGTCCCAAGGAGGAGCCCCCCTCACTCTGGTATGCCGTTGGGAGAGGCCTGAACAAAGCAAAAAATAGGGCACATTTCATAAAGCCTTTTTTCCCCTCTCCCAAGCTCACTCTCATCCTCAGGAAGAATCAATGAAGAAGAAGCTATTAATCTGTGAAACAATCTAAGTTCAAAAGAAAAACTCTAGATGTCATCTTCTTTCGCAGGGGACAACAGCGAAGACTCGGTCAGCAGCTGTCCCACTCTTCCAGGACTCTAGGTGTCTTCAGGCCAGTGTCAAAGCCTGCACACAGCTGTCCTCCCTCCCAGAGGGGCAGAGAAAGGACATGAAGGGACGTAGGGTCCTCATGAACAGTCGCCCACAAGCTGTCATGGGTCTTTTCTTGGAGCCTCCCTTCTTCAGCTGGGTTTAGGGTTTTTTAAGGGGGAGCCACAGAGCAATGACCACAGCATCAGTCATGCACATCGTGCTGCTGGGGACCTACTTCCATCCCCATCTGTCCCAGCTGTTTCACTGGTCTCATTGCCCACAGCAATGACTTTACCTCTAGACGACACCATATACCTCTCTGTGCAGGGGAAGTGAGGCACCACAGTAACAGCCATGCCAGAAAGCAAGGCCTTGCCAAAAATTAACAAGGAACACCAGTGCGTTGTTGACACCTGGGGGTGAGCAGCGAGCAAGCCTGGCCCTGCTGGATGATGAGGCTTCAGGGCCTCCTCTGCCCCTTGCACAGCACAGAAAAGAAGGTGTTAGCACACTAGGGGTCACACCCCTGGGTGTGGTGCTGTCATTTCTGGCCCATGCCAGGGAGGAAGGCTGCCCGGTGGCATACTCCTGGCCTCAACCTCCTCCCCATATTTGGCAGCTATTCTTCAGAAAACTCTGGCTAGACAGCTGGATGTGTTTCAAGGGTTAGATCGAGCTTGTTCAGGAGCCAGGGGTGAAGAAAATAACCCCTACAGGCCCTTCAAGTCTGTGTTTCTAGAAGACGTAAATGCGATTTCTCGTTTCAGTATTTATTAAAGATTGCAGACAAGTATCTCTTGAGATACAATTCAATTAATACAAACTGAGCTGACTGTACTTCATTTCCAAGGATCCTTGATTCCATGAAGAGCGTTTAAACCCTGGAAATTGAAAGGTTCTATCCTGTAGCCCCTCTCTTGATCTCACAAAGCTAAAACTTAAAGAGACCCTGCATCAATAATCAAAATAGAGCCATTTCCTAAAAGATGACTGGTGGCTCCTGTTACCAAGGATTAGCACTGAAATTGTTACTCACGGGCAGTACATTTTCACCAATCCACACAGAATCATCGCTGCCTTAGAGCCATTAAGCATGACTGTGGAGTATGTTATCTCCTATTCAGATCCAAAATGAAGACTTGTTCAAATAAAAAAAAAAAATCAAGGAGAAGGAAACGATCAATGTGTTTGGTTAAAGATGATTCAAGGAAAAAGCCCCCTGAACCTTTGCAGGCTCATCTAAACACACTCAGAAGGACAGTCGTGAAAGAAATGCAGGTTGGCCTCTGCTGGCATAACATCTACAGTCTGTGGTCAGCCTGTTAATGGACAAGATTTATTTTTTCAGAAGAATGGACAAGATTTCCTCCAGCAAATTCCCCTTCACAGAAAAGTCATGTTCCATCCCATTTTTGTCATGTGGGTAATGCACATGTGCTATTTATAGAAATTACAAACTCATTAAAACCATATTTGCATCATAACCCTGCTTACTCTATTATTGATGACCACATTGCTAATGTTTTATAATCAACGCAGTGTAACTCTCATCAAGACTACGAGTATTCTTTCTGTCCGCTCCCAGCTGGTCTATAGCAAAGTGCTTGACAAATTGGTGGAATGAAGGATGCGTCCATCATGGGACATACTATCTCCCATCAGCATCCTGTTGAGCTTGGCTTGATAATAAGCCACCCAAGAAGCCGGAGGGAACAGAGGATGCTGAAGGGGCTGAAGGGGTAGAGAATAGGAAAGGAGACATGGTATTTTTTCTTGGATTGCATGAATTTAATCATATTAACAAACTCTAAACCTGGTAGATCCACAAAGGTTTCCTTCATGGCAAGAGAGCCAATATTTCCATAGAAACTTAACACCACAATTTTCACCAATGTCCATGCATCCAACCATCAATATACTTTTTACCCGAGGCAGTGAGATCCCCTCCCACCCTGGCCTCTCCAGTCTGCATGGTCCTCCTTGTTGCCAGAACAGACCACTGCCCTGTGGCCACCCTCTGCCCCAGACACAGCTGCTTGGTGGTCTCACTCCATCAGGTGGGCATGAAATATTAGACCTGAATTTTGTTTCCATCCCAGCTCTGATTCTTTTCTTCCCCAGGACCCAGCCCCCTTGGTCACACTGCATGATTGTCATTCTGTGAATAATGCCCATTACGTGTCTGTCTTCCTGCACTGGGTGAATCTGAAACCTTTCTTCTAAAAACCTTACAGGTTAGGGAAGGATGAAGCTGCATAAGTAAAAGTTCATCCAAGGTAGACTGTGGTAGTGATATTATGGAGGGAGAAATGGAAACCTACAAAATACATTCTAGAAAGAGAAAAACTCGGACAGGAATTTATCATCGAATTTTCTATCACCATGTAACTTTCATCTCTGGGTCAGCCTGCAAACATAATCAACATGAATTCAAGTCTTCCTTCAGGTTGATGACAGATCATAAGGGAACAGTGGCAGGGATGGTCATGTCAAAAATTCTTTAATCAACCCTCAGGTAAAATGCCTTAATCAAATATTTTTTAAAAATATTGGAAAGTGTCAATGATTGGTCAGCGTTGTATCAAAGAGTTTCATGTGGATTATTTCATCACACTGACAACAACCCTACAAGTTAGGTGTGATCATACTTCTTTCCCACACAGGGGGCTAGACTCAACCAGGTTGAATAACATTGATGCTTGGATTTGAACTAAGAATTCTAACTCTGTGATCACATCTTCAACTACCGTGCTTTAAAAGCTTGCCTCATGATTTATCTTGGGAAGGATGCAAACTAACTGAGACGTAAAGTATGTAAAGTGAGAGTATAAAAAACACCCACTTACTTAATGAGACGTCTTCTCATCCTTTTAGACCTTTCCAGCACCCCACTTCCAAAGATCTGAAGCCCTAGGGCTTAGGAAAGTTTAAGTGGCCCCCATAATTAAAAAGCCATACATACATAACTAGACAATACCCAAACTCTAAATTACCCATAGGTAGAAAAATAACCTCAGTGCACTATCCTGCACTCCACTGCAAGCCTTTGTGGAGAGAACAAGGCAAGTCCAAGAAAAACTTCATGAGAGAGAAAGGCGGGGAGCTAGCTTTGGGCCAAAGATTGGTCCAAAATCACCACAAGACAGAGCAAATCCATTATGTGTACAAGATAAAAGCAGTCCTGAAAGACCAGACACTACAGAAAGGGACCTATAAATGCAATCCAGTCGAGATGTCAGTCTTTGAAAGGCACTGCTTCTGTGGGAAGAAGGCGTACAAAGGCATGGCGAGGCACACTTTGGATAGTGGGTATAAAAGGGAAAATAAAATGGGTAAATTTATGGCTCTGTGAGAATACCTCTGCTGATGAAAACTCTCCTACAGAAACAGCCACGGAGCAAAAGAAACCATAGCACAACACTCCAAACTGACTAATACCCTACGCACGTATTTGCGGATAAGAAAGACCACCTTGACTCAGAACATCACCATTAGGTAACCTTCATAGTAATGATCCAACCATTAATGATGTGCATCCAATGAATGCTGAAACCTGAGTAACAGGATAATTACACGGTCTCCAAGTATCTTCCCATAAGACACTTATAAATTACAAAAGGTAAAAACAGTACCTTTAAAGTAGCTTTGCTAATTAAAAAGAAAAAAACACAGTAACTTCACAGTGGAGAAAGTACATCAACCCACATGAACCAGGCAGTCAAAGTCAACACTACCAGAAGTGGGACAATTAGCATCGTGTACCTCCTGATCGAATATACTAGAAGAAACACATCATCTTTTCCTATTCCAAACAAACAAACAAAAACATGTATTTGGAATCTGATCATGAGAAATGAATCCAAATCAGGGTCCATTCTATAAACAAATAACTTGTGCTCATTAAAAATATAAAGATCATGACAGGAAAGGGTAAACTAATGACCACTCCAGACCAAAAGAGGCAAAGAGCTATAATAACCCAATACAACTTTTGGTCCCTGATTATTTTTCTTACAAGGGGCATTATTGGAAAAATTGCTGGTGTGAATAAGATCTGCACATTAGCTAACAGTATAATATCAATGTTAAATTTCTTGATTTTTTATATTTGTACCATGGTTTTGTAAAATGTCTCTGCTTTTAGTACATGACCACTGAAGTATTTAAGGGTAAAAGGGAATAATTTCTGCAATTTCTTCTCAAATGGTTTAGAAAAAGAGAGAATGATAAAGCAGATGTGACAAAATGTTAACATTTGAGGAATCTGGGTGGAGGGTATACAGGCATTCTTTGAATCATTTGTACAGCTTTTCTGCAAGTATAAAATTATGTCAAAATAAAAAGTTAAAAAAATTATAAATTAGAACTTGTCACTTCCATGATAAAACAGTCCAGTCCAGAGATTTCCCATTGACTTTCCTTTAAAATAAATTTCCTGTTAACATAAAATCTGTGAGATTATTTGAAAAGTATGCACAGAACATACTCTAAAGCATACTATTTTTATATAAAATCACACATATTAAAACCTCATTCCATTGCCATGGTGTTTTAGACCAATACCAAATTCCCTGCTGTTCTGTGTTGGTTCTTCTGTACTTCTACTTCTACTTCTAAAATTTCTTCATTTTCCCTAACAAACAACAGTTTGAGGGATTTTTTTGTTTGGGATTTTTTTTTTTTTTTGTATTTTTATAATTGTTTCCAATGATTTTAAAGCCAGTTGAATGCTAACCAGTCTTTACTCAGGTTGGTAATATCTCTTAATTAAGTACCATCTGTAAATTTCATGAATTTGTTGCTTCATGAATTTGTTACTATTTGGTCATTAATTAAAAGATAAATTAAGGATAATCCAGACAGAAAATGCAGAGGTAAGCCAGGAGTCCTCCTTCCGACTGAATGTAAGATCATTTATGATGGTGCCATGTTTATAGCCTCTCGAGGCCTTTGTTCTAATTACTCATGCAAGACCACTTGAGTCAATATGGAATGTGTTTGTGTCTTCCATAGGAAAGTATCTCATGCTTCTCCAAAGTACTGCATGTAGAATCACACCAAATACCTTAATATCCTTGTTTTATCATCTGACACAAAACAAAATGAAACAAAACATCCTATTCATACCTCACAATTGGTTTTTAAACCAAACTACTCGTCAATTCTCTTTTTCTGGAAATGTGATTAAAAGTTTGAGCTCCACAACATGTATTCCAACCTTTTAATCCTTCACACCTACTTATGAAGTACCTACCTTGGTCGAGACATCTTGCTTAGTATGACTACTGAAAAAGTATGTAAGATATTATTTCTATTCTCATGGAACATTTTTTGGCTCCATATGTTGTATGTATCTCATGTGTGACATCTATCACATTCCTTTTTATGAATTTATTTCTGTTCCTGACTTTCCCATTGGATAGAGATGTGTAGATTTATGTTTTTTTATCTCTAGATAAAGGCAGTACTTTATCTCTGGTCAATGCCTAGTATAGGCAGAAATGCTTAGAAAAATTATGTGAAAACTCAATTTATTAAATGTGCCAGGGTTCTACTTGGCTGGATTCATAAGAAAAGTAAGAGATGAAAATGGTTGGGAGGGTCAAAGAGTCTGTTGGGATGAGGAGAATGAAAGTTTCCAAGGGGACATGAATGTTTGTGAGGTGAGAGACACAGAGACACTTGCCATCCTCTGATGCTATGCTGTCCATCTTATACTCCCCACAATGGGAGTCACTCAGGGCTTGGGGCCTGCATGTGGCAGGGAGGGCAAACATTCCTTTATTAGGAAAACCAAGACTCACAACAATGAAGAGGCTGGTCAAAGACAGGGAGAATAAGGAGGTCTCAGACCCAGGACTTTCAGGACTAACACCAGGAGGGTCCTCAGTGATCATCTGGTGATGAGGAGCACCTACAACTAAGGGAAATCCAGGAAGGGAGTATCACTGTAACCTGGGGCACTTAGGAGAAAGTGTTCAGATGAGGCAGGGTATGAGCTACACTGAACCTTAAGGAACTATTTATAACAAAATTATATTAGAGTACTTTTGAGTTGCTTTGCTTTGGTTTCATTTTGCGATTTTCACATTGAGCCTTTCTGCACAATGGGCCCCAAGCATACAGTAAGGAATTTGAATCCCAAATTACATCCAAGCCTCAGGTCATGGATGCCCAGCTGTTGGTCCATGCACAAAAGGGTATCTTTCATTGTGGGAGGAATGCAGGTTAGGGGGGCCCTTTCACACAATTTCCAGCCCAGAGAGTGAGGGTAGGCTGATAGTCATCATATTTGTCTTCCCATCCTTGGTGGAAAAAAGGTGATATTGCCCAGAAATTATGTGGATTCATAAGCAAGAGTTACTAGAAAATATTTCTCAAGAGCTTACTTTACTCATAGTTTCTGGGAACAAAGACTGAATCCTAATCATCAGCAATGAGCTCTCATTTGTCCACTCGAGTCTCCACCGTGGCAAGCTCAGAAATAAAGTCTCTACTTATATCTGGCTAAAAATATAATTAAGTTTCACAATCAACATACCTCTTTTTCCATTAAGACATTCTAATACAACGTTTGATTTTAAAAATAAGCAAATCACACATAATGATTATAGCTTGTGTTTCATGGGAACTCCTCAGGACTTATGGTTATATATGAACTAAATCTATAATACATTTTAAATATATTAATTGATTTATTTATTCAACAAGTACTAATTAAGTACTCCTTGTGTACAAGATACTCTGCAACTAGGAATACAGAAATGAAAAAGAGCATATAATTGAATTTAAAAGTCTTCTACATTCTTATATTTCAGAGGAGAAAAGGACGGGTATGAATTAGTACTGAATTTTTATTAGGTTAAATACACTGACTAAACTAGTGTATACTGTAGTGTACAGCATTAAAATGGTAGAGGAAAAAACTTGAAAGAAAAGATAAAAATATCTAAATCAAAACAACAACAGCAAAGCCAGGACAGAAAAAAAAAAAAAAAGCAGGGCAAGTAAAAAATCTGAAGTAGTGGAATAGTGGAAATAGATACAAATGAATCATAACTCTAATGCCATAAATGGACTAAACTCTTTAGGACATGACAGTGTGAGACTGGATTACATACTTCCCACCATAATCAGTTTAGGAAAGATGTACTTAGCATAGAATATGAAAAAGTTGTAAGGAAAAGTATTTAAGATATATACCAGGAAAATAACAAGGTTGTTGTAGTTATATTAACATTAGACAAGATAGACCATAAATCTAGAAAAAAAAACTTTCCTAGATATTTCAATTCACTGGGTAGATAAAAAAATATATTATTAAATTCATATGCCTCCAATAAAATTGCTTTAAAATTTATAAGGCAATGTCTGATCGTGCCACCAGCAGAGATTTACAAATGTGCCATCACAGTGGCAGTTTTAATATATCTCTCTTAATATATCTCTTTATGGGGCAGCCTGGGTGGCTCAGTGGTTTAGCACCGCCTTCAGCCCAGGGCCTGATCCTGGAGACCCGGGATCGAGTCCCACATCAGACTCCCTGCATGGAGCCTGCTTCTCCCTCTGCCTGTGTCTCTGCCTTTCTCTCTCTTTCTCTCTGTGTCTCTCATGAATAAATAAATAAAATCTTTAAATATATATATTATAAAATATATATATATTTCTTAAACAATTTCAAGACTTAGAATATCTGAGCAGGAAAAAATGGATAAGTTTAACCTAATGAATATGGGTCAAATACTATAGCCAATTAGAAGAATGAATATTATTTTCAACAATGAGCCAAATAATTAGAAAAATAAAATATGTATTAGTTTATAAACCTGGGAATATGAAGGAATTTCCTCAACTTTGATGAAGGGTTTATGAAAAAATAGGAAGTACCATTTAAAATAGTGAAAATTAGAAGAATTTAAGATTAGATTAGATTATTACCTCTAGGGATTCCTGGGTGGCTCAGCGGTTAAGTGCCTGCCTTCGGCCCAGGGTGTGATTCTGGAGTCCCGGGATCGAGTCCTATGTCAGGCTCCCTGCATGGAGCCTGCTTCTCCCTCTGCCTGTGTTTCTGCCTCTCTCTCTCTCTCTCTCTCTCATGAATAAATGAATAAAACCTTTAAAAAAAGATTATTACCTCTAATAATCTTTAAATCTAATACTTAAATCTAATTTTCCTTAAATCCAAACTAAGACAGATGTGCCTGCTAACACGTCTTTTGTTTTACATTATTTGGGAGACCCTTGCCTACACAATAAGTTCAGAAGAAGAATTTAAAAGCACAAAGAAAGAGAACAGAAAAAGAAAACTGTTATTATTTCTAGATAATAATATTGACCATATAGAATACTATCAAAATCTATAGATTAATTTTCTGCATTGGTAAGTTGATTTATAAAGCTGTTGGATTAAAAATATATATACAAAAGTAAATTGCAAGTCCACATATGAGCAAAGCTCCAAATGTGCAGTATAGAAAGGGATGTCATTACAATGTCAACAAAAATATAAGAATTCCAGAAAAAAAGAAAAATTATTCATGATTTGATGGAGAAAATTATAAAACCCTCTAGAAAGGTTAAAATTATCTTAAAATAAACAGACATACCATCGTTGTAAGTAGGGAAACTGAACACAGGCCATCCTCACTTTCAATATTTCTCACATGCAAACATTTTAGGGACTAGGGTTTAGTTAAAAAACATCCTTCCCTAAAAAAAACAAAACAAAAAAAAGAAATCCTTCCCTCAATAACATAGTTCAAAGATGTCCATTTGCACAGTATATTTTCTGTAACTGAAGAGAGCACAAACTTGGCTGCCAGTTCTTCAGTCCACAAATCACAACATACATAACAGATGCGCATCATGGTCAGTGACCAATCACATCACTTCTTTCGAAATCTGTTAATGATTAGTCGCTGCCCATCTGCTATTCAGTTCATACACAGAGAGCAAAGTTTGCAGTTGTGATGTCTCCTTGGCTTCCAGTAATAAACCCACAAATCATTCGACAAAAATGGGTAAATCAAAGAGGAAATTGTCCAACAGAGATGAAAGTACAGCATATTCCTTTTCTATGGATGTTGTAAAAATTACCACAAATTAACTGGCTCAAAACAACACGAATTTATTCTCTTACAGTTCTGGAGGTCAGAATTCTGGAATTAATCTTTGGAGCCTAAAATGAAGAGATTAGCAGAGATGGTTCTTTTTGGGAGCTCCAGGGTCTATCATGTGCCTCCTCCAACCTCTAGAGGCTGCCATGGTAGGTCTTATGCTCACAGCCACGTCACTTCGATCTCTGCTTGTGTCTCTCTGATCTCCTGTCTCCTGTGACTCTGGACAATACAGAATAATCTGCCCATCTCAAGATCCTTAACTTCATTCTCTGCAGAGGCCCTTTTCCACATAAAGCAATGGTCAAATTCTGGGGATTAGGACCTGGACGTCTGGCCTACCATGAAGCGGGGAAACAAAAAGTGCTAATACTAGATGTGAAACTGGATGTGACAAAGAGACAGTCGACCACGGGAGGCTGACATTATCCCTTTTCAAAAGACTCTGGATAGGCAGCTGGGTTGTTTAGGAAGGTGACTTATCCACATACATGAGGGAAGTGGTTTTGACAAAAACGATGAAGATGTCTCAGATTAAGTGAACGCATCTCAGAGATATTTCACAACAAGACAGGTGCATAGGATGAACTGCCTGACACCTACACAAACTTAGAAAGGAATGCCACAATTCCTCAGGGTCTGGAAACGATGCTCACTCCATACCACAGGTCCCCTTGAAGGAAGTGAGCACACGGCGTCCAGATCATTCTTAAATCTTTCACAAAGAAATGAAACACATGAGTTCTCAATAGCTCTTGTATTTTAAACTACAGCATACTAAATACACATTTGCTTTATCATTTTTTAACTCCCCATAGATTTATGATTAACAATAAAAGAAGTTTTAATGCTTTGACAAACAGCTTTAAAGGTCACAGAACCATCATCATTTCCAAGGTGGCTTCATGCCATTTCAGCATCCAGTCATCCTGCGGCCCTCACAGCCTTGCAGAGTGGGCACTGCCCCTAGGGTAACCCAGGGCCAGTCTTAGTAAAAGACACAGGAAGCAAGATCGTCTGATTAGGGTGCAGGGAGAACTGGGCCTCTGGAGCAGAATGGACCACACACGTGTGGGAGTCTGATCTTGCCTATCTACTGGGGAAGGAGGGTAAGTCCAGATGGAAAAAGTAAGCAGACTTGAAAGGCAAATCTTCTACTTTCAGGGGGAGAAAAGTATAAAAGAAATGCTCATAACAGGAATAGGAAATGATTTTTTCATGCTCTCGGGGAAAAGATTGTTATATTGGACTTAATTAAAATTAAGAATTTCTATTCATCACAAATCACAAGGAAACACAAGCTACAAGACGGAAGGAGCTTCATGAGGTATATGTAATTAAAGAAGTTTTGTTACACAGTGTGGATAAAGAACTTCTATAAAACAGAAAAAGAATAGCCACTCCAAAGAAAATTAAGCAAAAGGCATCACCAGACACAGTTCACAAAGAAAAGCAAAAAGGACAAGAAGCATATGAAATTTTCCACCTTATAAATAATCTAGAAAATGCGCAACAGTAGAGTATCCAGAGTGGCAGGATGATAAATTCTAGTAACAGTAGCAGTCGACACAAAGTTAAAACAATGAAATGCCCAAGTGTCACTGATGATAGCGCATGTATCTAAGAACTTCGGAGGAACTGGCATTAGAAAATTTTATTATCTGTTCGTTTCATGACCCAGCAATTCCACATGTGGTCACATTCCCTAGAGAATGTCCCCGAGATGTGCACTGGGGGACAAACAGCATAGACAGAAAACACTGCTAGTGAGCTTAGGGAAGAGACAAGCCAACGCTCATGCTCAGACTGAATAAACACTGATGCGCTCACACAGGGCAAAGGGAAGACCGGTGAGTCAGGCACAGGTGCCAATTCCAATGACTCTCAGAGGCAAAGGTGAGCACAAAAGACAAGTCAGAAGAATGACTATGTGTTTCCATCTAAGTAAAGGCCCCAAATAGGCAAAACTACACCATATCTTGCTTAGCAAATCATATGCACACAGAAGACAAAACTTTGTTTAAAAAATAGAAAAAGTAACATAAAATCCCATGCTGTGGTTCCCAGTAAGGTGCATAAGAGTGCTGGGATTCAAAGGGGCATGCAATGGGTCCAGAGGTATTGGCAGTGTTCTCTTTTCAAAGTTTGGCTGTGGGCACATGGAGATTTGTTTCTTCTATATCTGTATGTGTATATAGTAGTTTTTATACCTAGTATATATGTAGATGGATTCTATGTGTACTTTTATATATGAACTCTTTAAGCCAAAAAAGTTTTAAGACTTTAAATACTTAATCCTTCTATCTGGACATCTTGCTAAATATAATAATTACATATTATTACCATAATATATAATTACTACCATATTACATATTACATTACATATAATAATTACATATAATATCTTACATAATAATAATAACAATAATACAATCAGAGTTTTGGGGAGACTAGGAAACCACACCATCGTAAATTTTCCTCTCATTCTTCTCTTTGCCGCACTGAGAAAGCACCAACAGACACCCTAGCAAATCTAGAATGTTCTAAACTCCTTTCTAGATTTTTCTGTCATTAGCTGATTGCCAGTTACAGATCTACTTCATAAAGAAAAGACAATTCTAGACAGACACTGTCTGCAAAGAATTGTGGGCTGTTGTTTTTGTTTGCTTGCTTACTTGCTTTTGAAGCACGATTGCATGTAACACTGTACTGCTCAATTAATCACATTGGTGGTAAATCTCATCCGTTCAAATTATAAGGTCCTACTCGAGCCAACTTGAAGAAGCTCCTAAACCAAATCTGAGACAATTTGCACAAGAGCACAAACCAAAATAAAATAAATGCCCATGACTTCATACTGACATAAATCACTGAATAAATAAATATGTGGGGGAGAAGAACTAGCTGCCTTTAGAACTGACTTTCAATTAATAAATAGGAGAGGAACAAACCAAATAGAAAATCACCATTTAGCAGACCCCATGTTGCAGGCCCAATGGATGCTAAAATGAGTAGATGAAATCATAATGAGAAACAGGATAGTGGCATAGTCCCAAAGTATCTCCTTATGAGATATTTATTAAGAACTAAGAGATGTGATGACTTCACAGTGGAGACACCTGGAAGACACCACCTCAACCAGCTGATCAAAGTTCATAACATCAGTGATGAGTTAATCAGCATCACATCCTGAGCTGAGAAGGACAGATCACCCCTCTGGAGTCCTCCCTAGAATTGCAGAAACTCAGGCTCATCTTGAGACACATCCTACAAACCCAAGTAGAGAAACATTCTACAAGATAACTAGCCAGTGTCCTTCAAGGGTCAGAGTCATAAGTCAAAGCCATGCTGAGGACCTCTCACAGACTGTAAGAGGACAGAATGTTAGCACTAAGTGCAAAGTCCAAGCCTGGACTAGATCCCAGACCAGAAAATGGAAATTAGTGGAAAAACTGGCAGCATTCCTGTAAGGTTTGAAGATAGTACTTCATCAGTGTTAATATCCTGGCTTGAATAATTGTTCATTTTGCTTATGTAAGATGCTTACATTAAAGAGAAACTGAGTGAAGAGTATATGAAACTCCCTCTGGTATTCCTGCAAATTTCATGTAATTTTACAATTTTTTTGAACTTTTAATGTGACATAGAAATTCTGAAAGGCAGAACTATAGTGATGGAGAGGCCAGATCACACATGGCGTTTTAAGCCTTGGAAAGTACTTTGGGCTTTACCCTGAGAATGAAGAGGAGACACCAAAAACTGAAAAGTAGCCAGAGGACCAGTGACATGATCATGTAAAGTTCCTTCTAAACACAGCTTGGAAACTAGACTGGGGGATGGGACAGATAGGAGGTGAGAGGAGAAATCCCATGCAATCCATGCAGGAAAGGAGGAATGTGTCAGGGCAGGAAGGGGAACAGTGGAGGGAAGGGGTCTTCAGAACAGAGCAGTGCAAGATCTGGTGACTAAATGGATGAGAGTGGAAGGTGGGCTGGGAGGACAGCAAAATCCAAGAAGATATCAAGTTTCTGACTGGAACTGCTGGGTAAATGCCAGGCAGGAAAATGCCAGGAGGAGCAACGTTTGCAGAGAGAGATTAAGAGTGCACATGTTGAATGTGTGCATGTTGAGTGACACAGAGACGATCCATTTGCATGTCTTTCCTGTGCTAACATTTCCTGACTTGGGGATCAGAATCCTTGGATTCACCTGTGTAAAAAGAAAAAGATAAAACAATTCCACATTTTGCATAAGTAACTCCAGTTCCTTGAGAATGGAACCATTGGGCAGAAAACTGAGTCCCATGGATCTCAGGAAACAATCATCCTTGTTCCAGCTCAGGAAGCTGATCCTGCCTGTGCTCTTACCCTCCCAGGTCATAGCCAAGCTGGGGCAGGTCCATCTTTGGCTTCTTTCTCTTTTGGAAGAGAGAGCTATGCTCTACATAATTTAGAAACCTCTACTGTTGCATGTTTGACTATTTTTGTCACCCAACAGATGCAGCTATCTCAAACAACTGCATTCCCTGAAGTGTGTTAATCCACTTAGGAAGTGTGTAATCGGTTTTTCAGTGAAACATGTAAGAGATTCACTAGTCTCAAGCCATGGAGTTCTCTCTCATGACCACATGTTTGACCTTAACTATTGAGTCAGATGGCTCTTTCACTCTAACTTGTAGACCACTTACAGGTGAGTTGGAAATTCTATTTCGATTGGTCATGTGAGATTATCAAGTCTTTACCACCGGACTACCAGTTGTACCAGGAGGTCTAGGTGGGATAGGGCTCTAACTAAAATCATGGCGGGTTCTCTGAGCAAAAACTCCTACACATTTCCTGGAGCTAATAAGTAGGTTTGTATGCATGGATTTGTTCAAGTCTTAGCCAAAAAATCTATGTATTTTTGCTGAGTGCAATGATTTGACTTAGATGTGGAAATTTTACTCAGAATACAGATGCTGAGTCTGGAATGCATTTGAGTAAACACTGTGCAAGGAGACCTGTTGACAATGACACTGGCCTCCCTTACAGCAAATCATTCCACTGTCACCTTTTAAAACTTAGCAACTACAGTGGGCGCATCCTCCCTCCTCTCAACAATTCCTGCCTCTACTTTGGTAATACTGCATAGCACTGTCTTATATTCTGTCTTTCATTGTTCCTTAGATCCTCCATGTGTATAAGCCCTGACTCCCCAGTAGGGCTGAAAATTATGGGATGTAGAGCTGGATCAAGCTAAAGGGTAGTTACTCACAGTAAAAGATCTTCAGCTTCAAATGCCACCTGCCTTTCCAAATGCTCTACGATGTGAAGCAGGTAAAAGTCGTAGAATTCACGAGCACACACAGCCCTTACAAGCACAATTTCATGCACAGGGGTGGGACGGGTGGAGATGAGGAACTCTCAACCACAGCAGGGACAACAGTTAGGACCATGGTACTTAGAGTCACAGTGACATCGGCCACACAGGCTGGCTCTGACAACTGCCAGTCACGTGGCCTTTAACAAGTTGTGTTGTTTCCCTACAGCTAGGTTCCCTCATTTCAGTGGTATAGATCACAATGCCTCTCCCATCATGAAGGTTCTTATAAGCACTAAAAGAAATAAAGTATTTTGAGCAGTTAGTACAATGACTGACAGGTAGGAAATATTCCCCAAACGTTGGCTCTTACTGTTCAGATTAGATCATCCAACCACATCAGTGTCCCTCCCACTCTATCACAGACTCTCATCATTAACATGTGCATCTGTCCCAAGGCGTGGAACCTTGGAGGGATTCTCACTAGACAGCTGAGGCCATTGAGATTAGCACTGTAACGTGTTGGTCAACAAACAAGAACCAGACTGTAGACACTACACTAAGGACATGGGTGTGGACATGACAAAGAAATATCTATTTCTATTCTCATATAGAGAATTCTCAAGTTAAGGTCTCCTTAGAAAGTGGAGAGGAGGCCCCAAGACTGGAGCAGAAGACAGCTCCTTGTTTGCTTTCCCTTGTGCCTCAGCGGGAAAGGAAAGAGCTTTTTCCAACAGCATTGCCCCTACAGCAAGAGAGTGTGGGCGGTGGGATGTACAGTTCCTGGAGGGCCCAGGCCCTGAGAAAGAGAGGAGGGACCATCAGGTGGGCTCTGAATGAAACCCACATCCCCAGTAATGTGGAATCCCACAGCAGCATTTCCCAACACTACGGGTACTCCGGAGATGCTGCACTGAACTGACTCCGTTAGTGAAGAGTTCCTTAGAGAGCCTGAGGTTGGATAAAATGGGCCATGAATCCTCAAGGAAGGGATGGAGCTTGTACTGCATTTCTAACTGCATTTACACGGAGTCTTTTCTCATGGAATACCCGTTGCCCTCATGAAGAGTACTGAGGAAAACACTGGTGTGTAATAGAGTCTTCTGGAAGCAAGATGTTTCAAACATCTAGGGGAGAAAAACAAATCAAACAAGAGTCTGTGTATGTGTGCACGTGTGTGTACATATATGCACCTGTGTGCACATGTGTGAGTATGTTGGGGTGGGTGCTGTTGCTTTCTACCCATACTTACTCTGCTCCTTTGAACTTCATACAGGCACTAAAATACCTGAACTCTGTGAAAATCCACTTTTTGAGAAAAGCATCTAGATATGCGCTTTTATAATTATATTCTTGACTGCTCCCCCAGAGCCTTGCACAGCGTCTGATAACAAGAGTCCCTCAGCGAATGTCTGTGACAGAAAGGGAGTCCTTATATACAATGATAGGAAAACACAAAGAAAAACACATACCAGTACCATGGGTTCCTTCAGTCTAGAGAGTTCATCAGTGGAAGATGTTATTACAGAAACTAGCAAATAAATTGCCAGATATAGCTAAACCCTCCTTCGACCAACCTTGAGACACTGCTGCAAAGACCTTCACACCGTTGGCATATGGGGACTTCCATAGCATTTGCTTTTTCAAAACTCATGAGCACCACTCAGAAAAAGTCTTGTGTCCCTGCCTCGGAGCATCCATAGTTATTCTGCTAGTGTGAAAGAACATACCTTTTCACTTTCTAATCTGTCTAGGTATCAAATATTTATTTCGGTTGGCAAACACACAGACCACCCCCTTCCCTCGGCTTTCCCCCACCCTTACAGTTTTATGCTGCTCTTTAATTAAAAGAAAAGTTTAAGATGTAATTCAACATGTCAGGGGGGGAAAAGGAGAAAGGATCTATGCAATGGAAAAAGAAAGTCACATATTTGCAGATTTTTAATGAAGACGTTTTTAAAATATTTTCTTACATGCACAAAGTTAATGCTTCGGTAGGTGAGTTGTAAACGTTTCTTTTCGTTCCATAATTATAAGTGAAATGTTCTTTAATGCGCAATAATAATGTTCAAGCTGTGCTATTTTGCAGCTAATAATTATACACAACAGCGTGGGGCATGATAGCTAACAGAAAGTTTTCTTTCTTAATGTATTACCCACATCTCTCCTATCCGTGCTACCTGCCTTATTTGCAGTGACTATGCTTTTTAATCCACCCTTTATTCTAGGAATAGAAGCTCTAGTTAGTTACTTTCTTAAGGAAAAGACTGTGAGGCAAGACTGCTGACTGGCTAAAATTGCTCCCATACAAAGTGAAGTCTATAATAGGCTTGCTCTAAAAAAAAGAGAGAGAGAAATACACACTCGAACTACAGCTAAGCTTAAAATGTGCTTGCTTGAATCTTCAGTATTAAAAGGTCAGAAGTTTGCTGTATGGCTCAACATAGTGTTACTGAAACAAGACTAGAAGTTTGGCAAAAGAAGCAGAGGTCATCAAGCCCTGGCACCAGATATCAATTTCTGCACAGATGGAGAAATAAATTTATCATTGAACAGCCACATTTGTTATTGTGGACATGCACCATTTCCAAGATATCTTGAGGTTAGCCAGCTGTGCATCCGAGTCAGCTTCTCCATTAGCTTCCCAACCACAATGTTTCCTTGAAATTGCTGAATATATTATGTGATTTTCTTTGAAAAAAGAAAGAAGATGCCACATGTATTAAGAAAAGCCATACCCAATAAACTAAGATTTGGTTGGAGACATTTGAGGAAACCAACTTACCTCAAACTGAGTGTTCTAAATAGTTGAGATGAATTAACTTCTGCATAAATTTGAAGAGCCATAAAGGAATGTAACCCGGATACAGCAATTGATTCAGCAGAAATAAGCATTCCTGACTTTCGTATACCTAATGCTCATTTGGACAGTTGCCTGGACTTCTTCGGCTAACATTTAGCTCATTTCCAGCTGTTCCAAACATACCTCCCTCTTAATAGTTCGCAATAAACTGACTGTATGGGTTAATACTAAGTCAATCCTTTATTTTCCCTTACTATTATGAACTATGAAAAAGTATTCTTTGGCACAAACTTGTGGTATATGTTCAGCCATACCCTGAGCAGATTACTTAAAGGAGAATTAATTTTACTTAGTACTCCAGGGCAGCTAAGAATGCAGGTCAGAAAACCAGCTGTTGTTGCACGGTACAGGACATGGGGTCATTAAAAAATTAGGTGGTGTTCTGTCTTGTATGTGAGAGGCTGTAAATATGTACTGGGCCATACTACAGAATCCAGAAATTACTCTTGTTCCTTTTTGGTAGACATATCCAGGATTTTCCAGAAGCTTCCATAGGTTTTAGGACAATTGAAATATTTCACAATTTAAAATAATAGAATATAAAAAGAGCACTTGGTGGGACCTTGGATAGCAGGTACTCTCTCTGCTCATTTCACGATGGTTCTGAGACTATCTTGCCCAAGGCTGATACAAGGCCAATGTGATTGTGATCTCTGTCACCCCACCAATTACTGAAATAGACTCCAATAGCTAGACAAATGTTCCATTCTTAATTATTTTTCTATGTGCATGCTTAGTTTGGTGTGTGCTTTATTGAAGAGCAAGATCTGGATTCTACTTCGGGTAATGGAGGTCTAGATTATTTGGATCAACTCATACAATAGAATGCAAAAAGGTAGACCATGTGTGCAAGCATCAGAAAGCTAGGAAAACAAGGAAGGCAGACAACCCGAGATAATAAGAATATGTGTCTGCTTTTTCTCTGGGAGTAGATGCTAAACTGGAAGACACATGTGAAAATCTGAGCTGATTTTGGTGCCTACATAGTAATCATGGAACAAAACTTAAAGTCATGGAGGCAATGTTTAGTGATGGATGGTTGAGATTTGATACAAGACCCAATCTACAGAACCATCAAATCCAATAAGCCCGAAGAAGGGTAAATTTAAAAGAAATCCACGATTAGTAATACCATAAAGTCTGGCTCCCATTATAACCTGAGTAGATTTTTAAAAAACATTTTGTAGAATCATGAGAAGTTGAAAGGTAGGCAAAGAGATCCCATATACCCTTCACTGAGGTTCCTTCAAAGGCCACATCTAAAATACAATATCAGAAACAACAAACTGACATTGGTACAATGTGTTCTATACGATACTGTGTATAGTTCTATGTCATTTTATGTGTGTACATTCCTGCAACCAACATCATGATTGAGATACAGAACTATTCTATTAGCACAAAGCTCTCTGTCATGCTACCTCTTTAGAGTCAATCCCATCCTTAACTCCTGAAAGTCACTGATTTGTTACCTATTTCCATAATTGTGCTGTTTTTAGATGTTACATAAATGAAATTATTCTCTATGCAAACCTTTGAGATTGGCTTTTTTTGCTCAGCATAATACCCTTGCATATAGTTGGGTCACTGATTTTTTTTATCTACTCTGCCAGTATGTCTTTTCATTGGTATGTGTAGACCCTTTACATTTAATGTAATTATTGATATGTTAGGGCTTACATCTACTATTTTTCTTTTTGTTTTCTGTTTATTTCCTCTGTTTCATGTAGGGTTTGTTTGTTTTATTTTCCCTGCCTTCCTGTGGGTTACTTAAATGTATTTTTTAGAATTCCATTTTTATTTATTCATATTGTTTTGAATGTATCTGTTCGTATAACCCTTTTAGTGATTGGTCTAGTATTGCATTATACAGCATGACTCATCACAGCCCACTGGCTTTATTTTACCCATTTGAGTGAAGCATGGAAATGTACCTCCCATTTTGTTCTTTTACACTCTCTCCTTTATAATATAATTATCTCAAATATTTCCTCTATATACCTTGAGAATCACATCAGACAGTGTTACAATTTTTGCCTTACTCAAATCGTTGAAATCTAACTCAAGAGGAAAGTCTGTTGTATTTACCCATATTTTTCTTTTTCCTATTGTTCTTTCTTCTTCCTGACAGCCTAAGATTCCTTTTTTTTATTTTCTTTCTATTCCAAGAATTTTATTTAGCAATTATTTTAGGGAAGGTATGATGGTAACAAATTCCTTTAGCTTTCCTTTATCTTAAAGTGTTTTGTTTTCTTCTTCATTCCTGAAGGATATTTTTGCTGGATATAGAATTCTGGGTTGAGTGTTCTTTTCTCTCAGGATTTAAAATGCTGTGCTGTTACCTTCTGGCCTCCATGCTTCCTTTCCTTTTTTTCTGTTTCTTTTTTTTTTACAACTTTATTGAACTACAATTGATATTTTTGAAAGTTGTACATTTTTAATGCATACAGTTTGATAAGTTTGGACATTTGCATATACCTGTGATACTGTCCTCACAAGCACATAATAAACATATCTATCACCTCCAAAAATTTCATCATGTCCCTTTGTTTTAATATCATTCTTAACATGATCTACTCTCTTAACAAATGTTTAAGCATATAATGCAGTATTGTTAACTGAGGGCACTATGTTGTTCAGCATATCCCTGAAACTTATTCATCTTATATAACTGAAACTTCATACTCCTTGAACAATGACTCCCCAACTTTCCCTCCCTCAGCCCCTGGCAGCCAAATCTATTTTCTACTTCTGTACATTTTACTGTTTTTGCAGGATTGAGAGAAGGTGTACTATCCTGGTCATATTGGTTTCTGATGAGAAATATATTGTCACACAAATTGTTTTCCCCACCAGGTAAGGTGTCACTTCATTCTTGCTTCTTTGAGATTTCTTTGTCCAGTTTTCAGAAGTTGATCTATACTTTGTGTTGGTCTTTTAGTTTATTCTGTTTAGGGTTCACTCTTTGCTTGCTTGTTCTATATATAGTGTCCAAAGTCTTCAGCTGTACTTAGTGAGAGGAATAGGAAAAAGTGTATCTACTCCATTTTTCTGGATCTGGAAATCTTTTAGTAAATGCTAAGAGGTTTTAATGAATTGTCTAGTTGTGGCTTACACTAAGGGATCCTCATCTGCAGCAGAGATTGACAACCACCAATATATCTCAGAACTTCAATTAACTGAGGTTAGGAAAATCAACAATTCTAATTAAATGAATGCACCATTTGACTTCAGTTTTATGATGAAGAAAATTTTTTAATGTACATTGCTGAAACATCTTTCTAAAATGTAAATGTACCTTCATACCTTTTTAAATAAGTGAACATAACTGAATCCTGTGATTACTAAGAATTCTGCACAGTTAACATCATTTACATTTAAACAATTCTTCAAGAAAAAGTTGAGATATAGGAAGCACCTAAATACAGTTTCAAAACATCCCTGGTAGTTTGCTATTTTTCTATATAAACTCATCAGCCTGGTTTCTTTTCTTTTGATAAATTTTATGCTATATTTTAGATACAAAATCCAGTTATTTCAGGACTTTTATTTGCTTGATTCAAATTAATTGAAGTGTCAATCTTATAACAATAATAAGGGGATTTTTAAAAATAAAATATTAGGTAGTATAATTTATTTACCAAAGTTGGCAGAGTTAGAGAATATCATATTTTTCATTCTTAAATGAGATGGTTAAAGGCTTTCTAAATGATGGGCACTAGTGTTTTTTAACTGACATATTCTTTCTGTGTCAAGAAGAAAAAACACAGCAGGTGGAGAAGAGAATCAGAGGTTTTAAATGTGGGTGATTACCTGTAAATGGGGTGATCAATGAAAGCTTCACAGCAATGAATAAGAAGCATTTTGAAAGTCATGTAAACCAGGCAAACCTGTTATGAAGAAATAGTTCCCTACTCCTATGATTCTATGATCAAAACTTTATAGGAAAATTTGTCTGCAGGACATAAAACTTCTGCAATCAAATCACTCAGGGGCTGAAAAGTAGACAAGGTCAAGGAAAATTAACCTCACTGCTGCAAGGCACACATAAAAGAACTCAAAATTTTGATGGCCCAGGAAGTAATGGTAAGTAAAATACTTAGCCATCTGTTGGTATGTCCTGGCAGTTGACATGACAGGCATTTCTTATACAGATCACTGTTTATTCTTGATTAACAAAACAGACTGTATTTTATTTGGTATTTGTTCAAACCTAAATATTAGATTCCAGAATGTTCCCTAGAATATGGCCTATACCATTATAGATGCTCTGGTACTATGCTTATGTTGAAGATTCTCTAGAATAATAAATGACATTCTGTGTGTTCCTGAGCAGATCTCTGAAACTTACCTTCCACCTGCATAAACAAGGAACTTTGGTATCACTGTCATAGCTTTCAGGATGTTGTAAAGGACAAATCAGAGCATATCAGTTAAAGCACTTTTTAAGTTTATCTCTTGAGGCTTAACAAACCACTCCATAGCCTAAAACACTAATTTGTTGTTATTTCTTACCTGTTGACTGGGCTTTGCTGGGAGCTTATCATTTGGGGTCCCTCACATGGGTGTGGTGAGAGTGGGTTGGCATAAGTCATTCGAAGTCTCAGCTGAGCAAGATGTCCAGATGGTGTCTTCATCCATATGTCTGGCATGTCAGCTGGGATGGCTAGAACAGCAGGACCTAGTTGGAGACACAGTTAGTCATCACAGAAACTAGCCATAGGTGACATGATGGAAAAGAGAATTTGGAAGGCAATCCTCAAGATAGATCTAAGTTGACAAGAGGCACTGGGGTCTAAGTCCTAGATGGTGATGTGTCAGGGAGTGGCAAAGGATGTTCTATAGGAAAGGTGGGTTTGGAGGCACATTGAAGTCTGGACCGGGATGATAGGTAGCATTTCTCATAGTCCTTCCCTCTCCCATTGATTTTGGGTTTGGGGGTGATCAAACCACAGGTGTGATCAAATATGTCTTCTGAGAATGTGCAGAAAGAAACTTTAAGTCTGATTGCATTTTATGACTCATTCTCTTGTTTCTAAACTTTGCCATGACAAAGTAAGATTTGAGAGATGCAGGCTACTCCTTCAGTGTGCTTTCTATAGTAAAAGCATACCCATAATCTACCAGTAGCCTGGACCACAGCAGCAGAAGCAGATAGACAGCTTTAGAGTCAGCTGTGAGCAGCTATGTAACAGGAGCAGCAAACACATCTTGTTACAAGTCACTAAAATGGGGGTGGGGATTCTTATGCAGCATCATTGCAGCAAAAACTGACTGATACATCTGTTTCACCATTTGTCTGAGGGCACTCAATCCACAGCTTTACTCTTCAAAACTCTTCAAACTAAACCCATCTTGAAAGTTACATGAGTTTTTACATATGTAATAGTAATGTTTTTATTATCTTATAACCTTCACAACTAGGATAGTCTTAAGTCTGAGGAAACAAGAAAGCCCTTCATTTAAGAACAGCTGTGCTAACATATTGGCCAAATTCTTCTCAAGGAATAATGATAAATGTAGCATTAATATTTCAAATTGGTCCTGCTGAAAGGTTAGTCTTCTAACACCCTTCCAGCTTCCCAATATCCTGCAGGGAAATTAAAGGAAGCTTAGATTTAGCAGGACTTGGACAGAGTGAAATATCTGCAAAATACTTTTTTTAAGATGTGACAGACAATACGCAGCTGAGCAGTTAAAACAATAATGCCATCATAATACAATAAAGGGCTGGAAAACGAAACTCTTACAGAAAGGTTTTGTGGCAAGAACTTTATGATTAAAAAAGTCATTTGATCCTATCCTCATGGCTTTGAGTAACCCCAGTTTGATTTTTGAAAATAAAAGCTCAAATTCAACCCTATTTGTACTGTCAGGATGAGTAAATGAAAGAACAGATGTGTCAGGATGCAAAGTAAATGTAAGTGTTCATTGCTGACTTAGGTGGGAAAGACAGTGCTCAAGCAGAACATAATTTTTTAATATTAAAATAACTATAAAAGTGTAAAATAATTACATTGGTTTTTATTATTTTGATATAACTTGAAAGTTACAAAATATTTCAGAAGTAATGCGGGGGACTCCCCACATACCATTTAGCCTGAATCATCGATTATTTACAATTGGTTATTTACCATTATTTCCATAGGTAGATAGATTATATATAAATCAATCGATCGATCAATAGATAGATGATAGATAATTTTACTTTTCTTCTGTACCAACTGAGAGTAAATTAGAGACACTTTGCTTCTTTAATTCAGTGTAGAGTTTCTAACAAAGATATGTATTACATAAACACAGCAAAATTATTAGAATTATGACACTTGATATGGGCATACACTATAACCTATCTACAGCGCACATCAGATTTTGCTAATCACCCTGCCGTTCCCTTCCCAGTGCAGACTCCATCCCAGAGTCATGTACTTTGTTAGCATGTCTGTTCAGTGTCCCTTAAACTGGAAGAGTTTCTTTGTATTTCTTGACCTTCACATTTTTGAAGATTACAGGCTGGTTATTTTGTATGAAGTCTCTCAATTTGTGCTTATCTGGTATTTCCTCAAGATGAAGTTCAGGTTATGCATTATTAGCAGGAAGATACAGAAGGAACATTGTGTCCCTCTAAGGACAGATGGCCCCCAATCTACCATGGTTTGACTTGGAGATTTTCAATTCACAATGGTGCAAAAAGCCTCAGTAGAAATCATACTTGGAATTTTGAATTTGGATCCTTTTCTGCCAGCAACACACAGTTGAGCCTTTCTCACGATGCTGGGTGGCCACAGCTTCCAATCAGCCAGTGATCTTGAGGGTCAACAGCCCACTGACAGCCATCTGCACCCACACAACCATCTGTTTTTCACTTTCAGTACAGTATTCAAAGCATTACATGAGATATTCAGCACTTTATTATCAAAGAGGCTTTGTGTTAGATGATTCTGTTCAACTGTATGGCTAACACGAGTGTTCTGAGCACTTTTAAGGTAGGTCAGGCTAAACTGTGTGTTTTGTAGGATAGGTGTAGTAAGTGCATTTTCAACTTCCAATATTTTCAACCTATGATGGGTTTATCAGGACATAATTCCATCACAAATCGAGGAAGTTCTGTATATCACATCAGACACCATGACCTTGCTTTGTCTCAACATAAATGATGTCAGTTTGATCACTTGCTGTCTGCCAGGCTTCAGCACTATAATGGTATTATTTTTCCTTTGTAATTTATAAGTAATTTGTAGGGAGCTATTTTGTTATGTGCACAGCATGTTTCTCATCAAACTTTAACCCACTAGTTTAGCAACCACTGATAATTTTCTAACTCCCTTATTCTTTCCACATCTATTGGATGGCAATTCCTATAACGTAGAGTTCCCTTCCAACTTACGTATGTGTGGATGTATGTATCAAAGTATGTATATTCGTGTACATATATGTGTATCAGTGTCATCTTACAGAATATTAACAAAAAATTAAAATAAGGGCTGTGAGGTGTCACAGGCACCCAGCCAGTTGCAAAGATAGATCCAAAATAACACTGGGTTGCAGCCATTAAAAATAAATAGTAAAGAGATAGGTTAAGATGGCAGAAGAGTAGCAGGACCCTAAGCTTGCCTAGTCCCTTCAACTCCTCTAGGTAAATATCAAATTATTGTGAATACCAAAGAAATCGATCTGAGGACTGAGAGAGGACTGTATAACTACAGTTGGAAAAGTGGCCACATCGTGGAAGGTAGGAGCTGTGGAGCATAGATTTGGGGGAGAAAAGAACAGGGTGCTGCAAAGGGGAGGAAGCCCTGATCACAGAGAAAAGAGTGAGAGAGAAAGAGAGAGAGAGAATCAAAGCAAAGGGGACTGCACAAGAAAAACACTTCCCCCAAAGCACTGACTTGGAAAAGAATAGGAACTAAATACCACAAGTTTTTTTACAAGCAGCAGAATGCAAAGTCTGAAGTTTTGGAGGTCAATGTCATCACCAAGATCATATGCCTGGTGGGCTTATCAGTGCTCTGGTGGGAAAGGAGGGCAGAGACCAGGGAGTGGATAGTATGATTTGAGGATCCCCTGGGTTGCATAGGGAGAAATGTCCACCTTGTTGGAGTGCATTTGGAAATGGCAGCACAGCCTTTGTGGGAACAAAGGACTTAGTGAATGGCATTGAGCTGCCCTTTTCCCTAGCATAGGAAGAAAGACACTGGCTGAGGGTAGCAAATCTTTGTGCCAGCTTTTTGCTGAACTTTACCATAAAGTCCAAACCACTGTACGGTCACACAACCTGATTCTGGGACAAACTGGCAAATGACAAAAGCACACCAAGACCTTCGATCAGTGCAGGTCCTGTAGGGCAGATCTCTAAAATTTGGAGCTCTGAAACCCAGCCACGTGCCTGAGATAAAATGAAGGAGCACTGTGCCACCTGGAAGGCACACAGCTTGGACACAGACAGGGTAAAGGCTGGGATCTGGTGGAAGCTAGAAACACAAGAGGGGGGATATCTGTTCCTCTGTGAAAGCTTCTTGAAGAGAAGTGGGTGTGAACTCATTCTGGGGAAGAGGGAGTGGGGTGACACCATTTCCCACCCACCACCATCAGCACTGACCTTCAGTCAGCAAAACAGCGCTGCCTAGTGCAAGTGGAGCTGCTTACACCAAATGCCACCTCCATACTGCCCTGCAGGTGCAAGTCCACCTGAAAATCAGGGCACCAGGACCCTCCCCAAAAAGACCAGCACAAATCCCTCCCACTCACGAAGTCTACTGATCGTAGAGTGCTACAAAGCTTCAGCTCTTAAAGAAATGGGATCTAGCTTTTTTTCTTTTTTTGACTTTTTAAAAATTTATTACTTATTTATTTAAATCTAGCTTCTTTTAACAGGCAGACCAAAACACACCTAAAATCTAGTTTCCTTTTTTTTTTCTTTTAGACCCCTTTTAGCATAGTCATTACCCACAGGAGCAGGAATACAATAGGCTTTCCTAACAATCACACACACACAAAAACAATGACCCAGTGACAAGATGGAGGAATTCACCCCAAAAGAAAGAAGAGAAAGAAGTCACGGCCAGGGATCTAATCAATACAGATATAAGTAAGATTTCTGAACATAATTTTAAAAATAATCATAAGGATACTAGCTTGGCTTGAGAAAAGCATAGAAGACACTAGAGAATCCCTTACAATGGAGATAAGAAAACTAAAAACTAGAGAGGCCTAAATTTTTTTTAAATGCTGTAACCAATAGGCAAAAGTGACTGGATGCATTGACAATGAGGATGGATGAAGTAGAGGAATGAATCAGTGATATAGAAGATAAAATTATAGACAATAATGAAGCTGAAAAAAAGAGTGAAAGAAAGGTCCTGGATCACAGATGTAGACTTGAGGAACTCAGTGACTTCTTAAAGCATAATAACATTCATATCATAGAAGACCCAGAAGAAGAGAAAGGAAAAGGAGAAGGTTTTTTTGTTTTTTGTTTTTTGTTTGTTTTTTTAACAAATGGTAGTTTAAAAACTCCCTAATCTAGAGAAGGAAACAGACATTAAAACCCAAGAAGCACAGAGAACAGTCATTAAATTCAACAAAAGCTTGCCATCACCAAGACTTTGTCATAATCAAATTCACAAAATACACAGTCAAGGAAAGAATCCTGAAAGCAGCAAGAGGAAAAAAGTCCTTAACCTACAAGGGAAAACAGATCAGGTTCAAAGTAGATCTGTCCACAGAAATTTAGCAGGTCAGAAAGAGTGGCATGATATATTCAACATGTTGAGTGGGAAAAATATGCACCCAAGTATACTTTATCCAGCAAAGTTGTCATTCACAATAGAAGGAGAGATAAGGAGTTTCCCAGACAAACAGAAACTAAAGGAGTTTGTGAACTAAGCCAGGCCTGCAAGAAATATTAAATCTTTGGGGGATCTTTGAGTGAGAAAAAAGACCAAAGGCAACAAAGTCTAGAAAAGAACAGAGAACATTACCAGAAACATCAACCTTACAGGTACTATAGACGCTAAATTCATATCTTTCAATAATCACTCTGAATGTAAATGGACTAAATACTCCAATCAAAAGACATAAAGTAACAGAATGGATTAAAAAAATCAAGATCCATCTATATGCTGCCTACCAGAGACTCATTTTAGGCCTAAAGATATCTACACATTGAAAGTGAGGGGATGCAGAACCATCTATCATGCTAATGGAATGCAAAAGAAAGCTGGAGTAGCCATGCTTATATCAGACAAACTAGACTTTAAACCAGAGACTATAACAAGAGATGAAGAAAGGCATTTAAGGGGTCTACTCACCAAAAAGACCTAACAATTGTAAACATTTACGCCCCCAACTTGGGAGCACCCAAATATATAAATCAATTAATAACAAACATAAAGAAACTCAGTGATAATAATACAGTAATAGTAGGTGACTTTAATAACCCACTTACAGCAATGGACAGATTATCTAAGCAGAAAATAAACAAAGAAACAAGTGCTTTGAATGACACACTTGACCAGAATAACTTCACAGAGGTATTCAGAACATTTTATCCTAAAGCAGAGGACTACACATTCTTTTCAAGTGCACATGGAACATTCTCCAGAATAGATCACATACTGGGTCACAAATTAGCCCTCAACAAGTATAAAAAGATTGAGATCATACTATGCATATTTTCAGACCACAATGCTATGAAGCTTGAAGTCAACCATAAGAAAAAATTTGGAAAGACCACAAATACATGGAGATTAAAGAACATCCTACTAAAGAATGAATGAGTTAACCAGGAAATTAAAGAAGAAATTTAAAAATTCATGGAGACAAACAAAAATGAAACCATTCAAAACCTTCAGGAAATAGCAAAAACCATCCTAAGAGGGAAGTACATTCCAATACAGGCCTACCTCAAGAAGCAAGAAAAGTCTCAAATACACAACCTAACCTTGCACCTTAAGGAGCTAGGAAAGGAATAACAAATAAAGTCTAAAGCCAGCAGAAGGAAAATAAAAAGGTTTAGAGCAGAAATAAATGATGTAGAAACAAACAAACAAACAAAAAAGTAGAACAGATCAATAAAACTAAGAACTGGTTCTTTGAAAGAATTAATAAAAATTGATAAACTCCCTTGCCAGACTTATCAAAAAGAAAAGAGAAAGTATTCAAATTAATAAAATCACAAATGAAAGAGGAGAGATCACAACCAACACCACAAAAATACAAATAATTATAAGAGAATACTATGAAAAATTTTATGTCACCAAACTGGGCAATCTGGAAGAAATGGACAAATTCCTAGAAATATACAAATTACCAAAACTGAAACAGGAAGAATTAGAAAATTTGAACAGACTCAACACCAGCAAATACATTGAATCAGTAATCAAAAATCTCTCAACAAACAAAAGTTGAGTTAATACCTATTCTTCTCAAACTGTTCAAAAAAAAATAGAATTGGAAAGAAAATTTCCAAACTCATCCTATGAGGCCAGTATTACCTTGATTCCAAAACCAGATAATGACCCTGCTTAAAAGGAGAATTTTAGGCCACTACCCTTGATGAATATGGATGTAAAAAATTTCAACAGAATACTAGCTACTTAAATCTAATGGTACATTAAAAGGATTATTCACCATGATCAAATGGGATTTATTCCTGGTGGTTCAACATCCACAAATCAATCCATGTGATACACCATGTTAATAAAAGATAGGATAAGAACCATTTGGTCCTCTCAATAGATGCAGAAAAAACATTTGACAAAATACAGCATCATTTCTAGGAAAGGATACAAATCCTCAACAAAGTAGGGCTACCATACCTATGGTATCATACCATCCTCACTGGGGAAAAACTGAGAGCCTTTCCCCTATGTCAGAAATAAGATAAGGATGTCCAGTCTCACGATTACTATTTACCATAGTACTGGAAGTCAGCCTCAGCAATGAGACAACAGATAGAGATAAAATGCATCTAAATCATCAAGTAAGAAGTCAAGCTTTCACTGTTGTCAGATGACAAGATACTCTATGTAGAAAACCTGCAAGATTCCACCAAAAAATTGCTAGAACGAATACATGAATACCACAGAGTTGCAGGATGTAAAATCAATGTCCAGAGATCTGTTGCATTTCTATATACCAACAATGAAGCAGCAGAAAAAGAAATCAAGGAATTGACCCCATTTACAACTACAACTGTACCAAAACCAGTAAGTTGCTTAGGAATAATCCTAACCAAAGAGGTAAAGATCCATACTCTGAAAATGATAGAACACTTAGAACTCATGGATGGGAAGAACGAAAAGAACAAATATTGTTAAAATATCTATACTTGCCTAAGCATTCTATACATTTAATGCAATCCCTACCAAAATACCACCAGCAATTTTCACAGAACTAGAGCAAACAATCCTAATATTTGTATGGAACCACAAAAGACCCCAAATAGCCAAAGTCATCTTGAAAAAGAAAAGCAAAGCTGGAAGCATCACAATTCCAGACTTCAACCTCTATTACAGAGCTGTGGTGATCGAGACAGTGTGGTCCTGACACAGAAACAGTCACATAGATCAATGGAACAGAATAGGAAACCCAGAAATGGACCCACAATTACATGGTCAACTAATCTTTGACAAAACAGAAGAGAATATCCAATGGAAAAAAGACAGTGTCATCAAGAAATACTGTTGGGAAAACTGAAAAACAACATGCAGAAGAACGAAACTGGACCACTTTCTTATACCATACACCAAAATATAAAATTACCAAAAATAAATTCAAAATGGACAAAAGACCTAAATGTGACAGGAAACCATCAAAATCCTAAAGGAGAACATGGGCCGTACCCTCTTTGACTTCAGATGTAGCAACTTCTTAGTAGACGCTTTGCAGAAGGCATGGGAAACCAAAGCAAAAATAAAAAAAAATGAACTATTGGGCTTCATCAAGATAAAAAGCTTCTGCACAGCAAAGGAAACAATCAACAAAATTAAAAGCCAGCCTATAGAATGGGAGAAGATACTTGCAATGACATCTGATGAAGGGTATTTTCCAAAATCTACAAAGAATTTATCAAACTCAACACCCAAAAACCAAATAATCCAGCTGGTCAACAAGCAGAAGATATGAATAGACATTTTTCCAAAGAAGACATCCAGATGGTGAACAGACACATGAAAAAAAATTCTTGATATCACTCATCACCGGGGAAATACAAATCAAAACCACAATGAGATACCACCTCACACCTGTCAGAATGGCTAAAATTAACAATACAAGAAACAACAGGTGTTGGTGAGGCTATAGAGAAAGGGGATCCCCTCTCACATTGTTGGTGAGACTGCAAACTGGTGCAGCCACTCTCGAAAACAATATGAAATTTCCTCAAAAAATTAGAAATAGATCTACCCTACAATCCAACAATTGCACTACTAGGTATTTACCCAAAGGATAAATAATACAGTTTCAAATACATGCACCAAGCAATATTATTAACAATAGCCAAACTATGGAAAGAACCCAAGTGTCCATTGACTGATGATGAGTGGATAAAGAAAATGTCACACACACACACACACACACACACACACACAGGAATGTTACTAAGCCATCAAAAAGAATGAAATCTTGCAACAATGTGGATAGAGCTAGAGTGTATTATGCTAAGCTAAATAAATCAGTCAGAGAAAGATAAATACCATATGATTTCACTCATAGGTATAATTTAAGAAACAAAACAGATGAACATATGCTAAGGAAAAAAGAGAGGGAGGGAGGGAAGCAAATCATAAGAGACTCTTAACAATAGAGAACAAACTGAGGGTTGATGGAGGGATGTGGGTGGGAGATGGGCTAGATGGGTGATGGGTATTAAGGAGGGTACTTGTTATGTTGAGCTCTAGGTGTTACATGTAAGTGATAAATCACTGAATTTTACTCCTGAAACCAATATTACACTATATGTTAACTAACTAGATTTTAAATAACATTTAAAGAAAAATAAATGAATTTTAAAAATAATGAGATATATCACAGTTTTCCCTCTCAGGCTGAGACTGCCCCTAACCCCCCAACCCACATAGAATTACAAACATCCTAACAGAAAACTATCCCCGAACACCAGAAAGCCATATCATGTTTTCCTCACCATTTTATCACCGACAAAAAATGTCATATTGAAATACCTAGATATAGCTGAAACCAATGGCTTATTTAAAGGCTCAGAAATTAGTCTTTTAAGATAGTGCATTTAAACCAAGTGTCCTCATAGATATTTGTAAACTCTATCTGGATTTGCCATGTGCCTCACATATTGTTGTAGCATTGTGACGTCCCCGCAAGGTAGAGATAGCCTTAAAGCTGTGTCTGTGGTTGGCTGCCAGGTGGAGAAACTTAGTTCCCATAATTCAGTTGGTTTTTACTCTTCAGCATCATAGGTGGGTGCTTGGGGGCCACACATCTTAGTCAATTAAACTCACTGTCGGATTGTTGCTCCTCATAGTTCAAGGATCAAAATTACATGTCTTTAGAGAAGGATATTTGCTGGCTTTAAATGTCAATGACTGTTGAATATGTTCTTTAAGTATTTGAAGAGGGCTGTGTTCTGTGACATCTGTAATTTGTGTTTCTGTGTGACCAATAATGTCTTCCATTACCTTCTTTCTTAACACATCAACTTAGAAGGCATAGGAAAAGAATTAGGCTTCTGCATGATTCGACATCCTGGAGCTTCATCTCTAGAAGTCCAGAAGGAAATTTAAAAGACGCTGAAGAAAAGAAAAAAAAATCACTGTGGACAGCACATTTTACCCAGCAATCTAACATTATTCATCTGCATAATAAAATGTGCCAATATTTACCACCACTCTAAAATATGCATTAATAGTAAATAGAGAATGGGACATGATATGGTCAAGGATGAGATGGGAATTTATGGCTCCTGGGGAAAGAAAATGACAGGATGCCTCACAAAGGGCAAAGTTGGCTCTAGATAAAACTGAGGGCTTTTCTCCTTTAATAAGCATCAGACAAAAGAGCATTGATTTTGTTGTTGTTGTCGTTGTTGTTACAAAATGATTTTGTGTGACCAAGAAACAGAAACAAATTTCCAGGATATACTCTTTGGCTCCCATATTTTCCAGCTTCATTTTTTTGTATATCTGGGGATGCTTTAAAAAATTATACAGAGTATAGAGCCAAGTCTGATACATGCTAAATATTGACATTTTCATGGCTGCTTCTCAGTGTCTGAGGACAAGGTCATAGGCTCTCACTTCCCTTCCTATTTTCCATGGCCAGTTAGGCTCCTGTGAAAAATCTCGTAGATGACCTAACCACAGCTGCCTTGTAAGTAAGCACTGAAATCTGATAACAAAGGTTCTTTTAGTCTCTGTTGCAACTTGATATACAAAAGTTAGTGTCATAGCTTTCTTTCTTCTTAACAATATTTAAGCTTAATTTTAAACTTTTGGAATACCGTGATCTTACGCTCTTTTTAGAAATCACATGTGCAGCACAATAATTTCACATGTTATATTCCGTTGGTTCTCCCAGTGTAGGTGGCACAAGGTTACACCTATGCCCACTGTGCTTTAATTTGCCAAGTTTTTAGTTGGTTTTTCTTGCACGTGTAATTTTGGAATCCATCATCTGTTATGTTTCCCGATCTTCATATGGTTCAAAATGCTAGACAGGCATAAATCATTTGTCCAGTTGGCGTCTTTATACTTTGGTAGTTTTGACAACCAAATTTACAATCATTGATAAAGAGACAGAATTTCTCCAACACCACGACTGGCCATAGTAGATCTTCCTGATGCGAATGTGTTCATCACCTCAACTTTACTCCCTCCAGAACTAAAATGATGTCTTTTACAATGGAAAATAATAGCAAAGAAGAATAATTGCTTATTTTTATCAAGGCCCGGGTGCATGTCAGGGGCTCTGCTAACCACTAAACACATTTTCCTTGATAATCCTCACAGTACACCTAGGGGACAGACACTCAGTAAGTTCTTGCTCAGTTAGATGGTGCCAGTGATAATCTGTCCATCTCAAAGATGTTGTATGCTCATCGGGGTTTGTACTTCAAGCTTTCCCAAAAAATGATGCTCTTGCCCTCAGAAGGATGCCACAATGCATTGTCAAAAAGACAAAACTTCAAATATTGAGGGAGAAAGGTACCCTAAAGAGTTTAAATACAGTCTTCTAGAAAGAGAGGAGTAAGAAAACCACCTTGGAATAACCCTCCCAGAAGAGTAAGCATGAAAGCTCTTGAATCACAGGGATGGGTCCCCTTGGATGTTAACTGATCTTCATGTCCTGGAGCTCCCCACTCAGAAGGATGCAACAGGGTCCCTGGAAGGAATGAAGGGATCCCTCACCTTAGAATGTGCCTCGATTCTATAGAAAAGGTGTGGATTCGGACATTGTGTTTGGGCAGTTTGGCACCAAAATAAATATCTGACCTCTGCCTGGGGGTTTTCAAGGAAGGATGGCAGGTGGATACCTGGCTCCACAGTGTGGCACACAACCTTTCCTCTCCTGGCTGCCTTGGGTATCCTAGTGTCCTGGAGTATGTGTAGGACAGCGAAGATGCCAACCGCAGGGACATCAGGAGCGTCCTATCAGGATCCCCCACACAGAGCTGAACTCAGCCCCAAGAATGAGGAACTATCCTCCTTCAGGGAACCGGTCCCCACAGGTGTAGGTCAGCGGCATTGTGCCACCAGGCCCAGCCTCACTTGGAGTGGAGGGCACACAGCATCCAGGTACTATGTGGCAGGAGGAAGAACTCCAAACCCAAGTTCTCTCTCTGCTCAAGTGCTGAAGACAAAGTCACCTCCTTTGGATCAATTCCCTGGGGATCCTGGATATGCTGTGGCTGCCTGACCATGTGGTATGTGGGTCCCTGGGCACCATTTGGCATAAGAGCAGGTGACTATGAGTGCCAGGGTACTGAAAAGCTGCACTTAGAACCACAAAATTCTGCAGAAACACACCTCAGAAATGAGAAAGTTGAAGGGAATTAGTGGAAGCAATCAAATAGGTCTTCTCAAGGGGAACTAAAAGGGAAGATTATGACACAGCAGCAGACCGGAAAGGAGTAGAAATCAGGGCATCCCCCTCTTCTACAGGGAAAACCCTGCAAGAGAGGTGACAAGACTTGGCCACAGAGAAACCAATAAATCGGGACAATAAGTCAGGTATTTTGACTCTTCCAGTCTATCAGGAAGGTGACCTACTGTAAACATAACGAATAAAACAACTAATATCAATGTTATACGTCAATCATATCTCAATAAAAAAATTTTAAAGGGAGAAAAATATTAAAACATAACCTATTGATGATATCTAACCCCACGGTAATGACTCCAGCTCCAATATTTTCAATATTGAAACATTCTAATAGTCCAATTGTATTTAAAGTTTAAGAAAGACATGTGTGTCATTCAACAGACTCAGAGGCTTTCGGGAAGGATCCCGAGGGAAATTCTTGAGTGAGAGGGCTTCGTTGGGGGAGCTCACGGAGGCTACTTGCTGCTCCTTTGACCTCAAAAGAACTGGATGTCACTTCTGTCGCTACAGAAAACAGGCATGTTGCAAAGGGAACCTAACTCTCAGCCCCGCTAACTTCAACCTCAAATTCCACTCAAATTTGCCCACTACTTATGTATGGCTCTGCAGCCCTCATCAGTTTTTCAGAGGGATATATAACCAGGAAAAAAAAAAAAAAAAAAAAAGCTCACAGATATCACCCAAAGATTTTCCCATAGAATCCTCTATATTTTTTCGCCTCTAGTTATTTACAACAGGGATATAGGCTTTCGTTTCTAAATTCCCACTGTTTATTTTATTCTATTATTTTTCTGAAAGATCAACAACAACTAAAGGTATGGAAAAGACAATTTTTAATATAAAAATTAAGGCAATTCCCAGGGCTATTTAGAAAGGTGCCAGTTTAAGAAAAAAAGATTAGGAAATAATCACTAAACCAGTATGCGTTATCACTTCAGGTAAAAATATCTTATGAGTAATATAATCATTGTCTCTGGTTATTGGGTATGAGAAGATAAGTGTACCCAGCATAGTGTGATAGAGGGACATTAACACTTTCACACTGGCTGGGTACAGACTCGAAAATGAGTTAAGACTCACTGGGTCATCTAAGTGGAGGATTATTCCACACAGAGGCCCCTAGGTCAATTTAAATTATTAAATTTATCTCAGTGACCGCAGGGGCCAAGATATTTTTGTATTTGCTCTTTATCTTTCAGTCCTGTTAAAATGGGCTTAGCAAAAGGGGATCAGAAATGACAGCAGGGGTGGGGAGAAATTAAGGAAGATCCAAATTTCTGCTCGGGCTGCAGAGATGGTTCATGATTGAGTTATAAGGAAACAACCTGGGTGGTGTCAAGAATATTTTCTTGCCAGACAGCTTTATGAGGTGCTTTTATTTTTGTGTGACGTGGACACACATGGACTGTTGTTGATGCCCACGAGGAGTCTGCACGTGAGGGATGAGCAAGATGCTGGTCAATCTGAGGGGCCTCCTTGGTGGTCCCAACCTCATCTGTGGAGGTGGGCACGGCCCTGTGTAGCAGCCTTCACTGTCCCAGTGGCTCGGGTCCCTTGCCCGGGCACTTTGCAACATAAACTGCTGTGCGCACCCATTGCAGGCTTCTGTGTGTCCTTGAGGCAACACCAGCAACTGGTCCTCAGAAGCCCCAGAGGTCGGTACTCCTGCAGGAAGCCAAGACGAGCCAGTGGGGGCTACTCCGGGCCAAGGGAATCTGGAATAACATGGGCCCACATTGCAGTGGATTCAGAGAGCTTACAAGGTGTGACCTGGAAGCCTCCTGCAGAGAAAGAACAGTCCCCGGCCCACTCTTCCCTCCACCGTTGATCCCTCTCGGGATGTGGCCTGGAAGCAAGGGAGATACCCTTACCAGGTGCACACCAGCTACCTCCCCAACCACTGCTTCTTTACACCCACAGAGGCCACCTTGAGTTCCAAAAATACGGAGCTTCGCCGCTTGTATCCTAACAGAGAAGTGTTGATTTGCTCAAATGCAACACTGGTCCTCGTGTTTTTCCAAAAGGCTCATGGAGACTCTGGTGATGGTCTTGGCCCTGGAGGTGGCCCTCATGCACACTGGCCCATCATCCTCACATCTACCTGTGAGTTTGGCTCTAAAAGTGCCCTCGCAGCTGAAGAGACCAAGGCGCCGAAGGTCAGTGAATTGCACAGATCAGAAAAGCTGAGATGACTCTTGTCCGGGTGCCACAATTTCAGGGTGCCACCCGGGGCTGCCCCCACGCCAGTGCGTGTCCAGGTAACCACCTGCTCCCTGGACAAACAGCCCACCACCCTCCCAACCCGAGCCCGAGCCCCAGGGTGCGGCTGTAGAGGCCCAGCCCTGGGAACGGGCCACCGTGGGGACCCGCACAGCACTTTCATTCCTGATACACAGAGCAGCTCGGACGAGCATCAGGACTAGTGCGGCTCTCAGAACCCCAGGGAAGCTTAGAAAGAAAAATATATTAACTTGGAAAATTACATTGACTTCATGACATTTGGGAAACTATGAGAAAATGCTCAGCCCTGTTTTAATTCTCTTCAAAGAAACAAACATTCTTAAAGATTTTGGAAATTCTGTACTGTCTTTTCTCCCCCTGAGTAAACTCATGCACTTCTGCAGCCTGAGCACAACGCCGGCTACCATTTCTGCCCAAGTCTCATCACAACAGAAGCCTTGCAGATTCAGGGGGACACCAGGCACCCATATTCCATGCTCCACAGGGTCCATCCTGGCCCGCCTGACGCACTCCCTTCAAGGCCCGGCCACCCTGCTCCCATGGATGAGATCCACGATGTATGGCACCACTGTCCCCTGGAGCCCCAGAGCTCAACCTTGAAATGCCACTCAGCTCCAGGCAGGGGGTGGGGTTGGATAACATCCTCCAAAACCCTGTGTCCTCCTAGAACTTTAAGATGTGATATTATTTGGAGATTGGGTCTTTGCAGATGTGCTTGGTTAAAACCAAGATGAGGGCATTGGGGATGAGGGTGGGCCCTGAATGTAATGACGGGTGGCCCTCTAACAAGAGGGAAGGACTCATAGACATGAGGTAAGAGGCCATGTGTCAACGAGGCAGAGACTGCAGTGGCTGCCACAAGCCCCAGGGCATCTGCGCCACCACAAGCCGGGAGAGAAGCCCCGAGAGCTCTTAGCAGCAGTCACCCTGCCCAAAGCTTGACTCCAGCCTTCTGGCTTTCCGAATTATGAGGGATTAAATTTCTATTGTTTTCAGGCACCCAATTTGTGGTACTTGCCTACAGCCATCAGACACCCTCAGGCTCACATCTGAGCTTATGTACGTCCCACCCTCTCCATTTTAGACACATCCCGCCCTCCACTGCCACACCCCTGTGTCCTGCAAGAAGCCACAAACTAGATGACATCACTCTCCTGGAGACGGGTGGTTTGCGCACTCTGACAATAAACCTCAGACCCTTAGCTCAGCCCGCAGCTCCTGCCTCACCTCCGCCCTGCAAGAAGGCCCAACCTCGCCAGCCTCTCCCATTTCTGACCCCGCCTGGACAGCTTTGTGTCCACCCTTCTCTCTGATGGAAACACCTGCCCCTCCCATGTCTGGTTAATCCCCACCTCCCTCAGGTCTCCGGAAATTATTACCCCTTCACAGAAGCCCTCCCTCTCCATGGGTGCAAGAATGGCAACCCCTGTGGCCCTGTCCTAGTCCTCGGCAGCTTTATAGTGTTTTAGCATTCTGATCATATACTTATCTCTACAGAGATTTGGCTGTGTCTTTACCCAGCAATCTGCAAGCTCCACGATGGCAGGTTCCTAGCATGGTCTCTGGGAAGCACGTGGCCGTTGTCACAGATGTTTGCTCAAGAGAAGGAGCTACCCATGAGGCCATCGATGGACATGATTCCAACAGAGGGGAGCACAAGGCCCTGGGGCAGAAGCAGTTTGCACCCAGGAAGACCAGGAGGCCGGGGTGCCTGGGAAACAGGAAGGAAGGGGGAGAGTCACCAGGGCAGGAATAGAGACGAATCTGGGGACGTGTGGGGCTGTGATCAGAACCCCGGGTTTCCAGCACACGTGGGACAGCGACCAGTAAGAAGGAAGGCCAGGCCATGCCTTGCATGTTGGAAGGAACCCCCGTGGGAGAAGCTGCAGAAAGAGAGCTGGTGGGAAGCCATCTGCAACAGTCCAGGGCAAATGAAGCACAGGGGCAGCCACACAGATGATGAGAAGCAACTGGATTTTAGCTCTTGCCCTGCATTTAAGGTTACATGACTTAAAGCTCTGGTCTGACAAGTCCAACATCTGAGTCCCCTCAGAGATACTCTCTGCTGGTTGCCTCTTCTCCTTCATGGGAGCCATACTTTCCTGTTTTTCTCTGTCTCATAACATTTTGTTGAAAACAAGACATTTCAGATAACAGAATGCAGCAAGCCCAGAAACCTGGGTCCTCCCCAGAGTTTGTGGTTACAGATGTCTGTTTGTAGGATTCTGTGAAATCTGACCTCCCTGTCACCAGGAACTGCTAAAGTCACTGCTCCGTTAGCTTTCAGGGAATGTCTGGCCCAGCAAGTCCTCCGGACCCCTTTTCACCATCCATGTGTGTAGGGGACACATTGGCACTCAGGCCATTTGCTAGTCTTCCTTAGACTCCTCTGTGCCCTGGTGCAGGGTATAGAGGCCAATCTGAGGACCCTTCCAGGCCTTTCCTAGGCATGAAGACAGCCCTGTCTTCAGGGCTGTATGGGTATGGGTAGACGGGCTTCCAACCCCCCAGAAATAAGCCAGCCTTCAAAAACTGCTATGGGTATCTTAATTCCCAGATATTCCAGATACTTCTTTTAAATTTTTTAGCTGGGCTCTTCTTTGCCCCAACTGGTACTGCAACTTTAAGCAGGTGTGATGCTAAAAACAAAACAAAACAAAACACCCTGCAGCTAATTATTTTTGACAAATGTCCAGGAGATAAGATCTTTCCATAGAGCTGGGAGTCAGGTCAAATAACCACCATGCCCTGTGGGAAGGGGCTTTTCCAGTGAGCTCTTGGGTACTCAAGAATAGTGATAGTGCTTTGGGGAAGGCCATTCTCAGGAGCTCCAAGACCACCGGCTCCCCACAGCTGCCACCTTCCGCAGAAGCTGAGAATGCAAAATGCTGGTCTTTGAGGCTCCTGAAGGATGAAGAGAGGGCAGTGGGGGGCACTGGGACACCACAGCCCTACTGTTCTTACCCAGCGTCAGCACTTTCTCTCGAGGAAAAGCTTTCCAGACTGTTCTAAGGCTTCGAGCCTGGAAAGGATGCTGGTGATAATTTTGCCAAAATTTTCATTCGTTTCATGGGCGTGTGGATTAGGGAAGTCCTCACACCAGCATTTTGAAAGCCTCACCCAAGAAGTGATTCCATTTTAAGGATATATTTGAAGCAGAGTCAAAGGGATTGCCCATAGGTCTGGATGAGGGGAAATGAGACAAAGAAAGGAGTTAGGAAGGCGCCTGGGTGGCTCAGTTGGTGAAGCCTCTGCCTTCGGTGCATGTCGTGATCCCAGGATCCTGATGGATCAGGGATGGGATGGAGCCTCGCATCGGGACTTCTCCCTCACCTGCTCCCCCAGCACTCTCTCTCTCTTTCTCTCTCTCTCTTTCTCTGTCAAATAAATAAATAAAATCTTTTTAAAAAAAAAAGAAAAGCAGATAATTTCAAGGCTTGGGTCCAAAAACCTGTAATATTGAAGTTGCCATTTCCTGAAGTGGATATAAATGGGAAGAAAGCAGATTTTAGAGGGTGATTGAGAATGGATTTGGGGGCATATTGTACATCAAGTGCAAATCCGGTGGAGCGGCAAGTGGCCACTGCAAACTCAGGTCAGGGCAGAGACCGTAAACAGGGAGGCGTCACCTGTAAATGACGTTCACAGTCGTGGACTGGAGTAGCGGCCTGGGTGGGATGAGCGTGCTACACGGGGGACCCAGAACTAAGCCCTGGGGCAGTGCGGCAGCCAGGGCCTGGGAAGACGAGGGGAACGTGCACAGCAGAGGCAGAAGGAGAACCAAGAAGGAGCGATGCAGAATCAGTACAAAGAGGAGACAGTCAGCCAGCCAGCTGCTGCTGGCTTGAGGGGGAGGAAGTCCAGGAACCCGCCATCAGATGGAGCAGCACGGAGATTTCCAGTCATCTTGCAAAGAGCGGTTTCAATGGAGGAGGGGGGTGGGGGGGCCTCCACGTGGATCCCCGGGATTCAGCTTCGCAAGAGCCCACCCAGAGAAGTCGCTCTCTGCAGTCCGTTCCTGAGTGAAAAGGACCTGAAATACCCGTCAGGCCCCTCGCCCCTCACTCTTCAGTGTTGCACGCGTGTGTAAGTTCGGAAGTGACGGGCGATACCCCACACGAGAGGGGCGAGCTAAAATGCCCTAAAGCCACACTGCCCAGCTGGGGGCGGCGAGCATGAATGCTGGCACAGGTTGACCCCAGGATCCCAGTCAAATTCTGGCTCCCGCCTTCTGCGGACCAGGGGAGCGGGCTGCCTCCAGCCCGGTCTCCTCCTCCTCCTCCTGGGTGTGCCACAGGATAAGGTCCCCCCTGAGATCCAGCCTCCGGAAAGTGAATTGCCACGTGTTTGCAAACTGGCCTTCTCAAGATGCACTTGAGGCAATGATCTTTAAGACACCTTTTTTTTAGGGAGGCCTAGCCTAGGTGGCTCAGCAGTTGAGCATCTGCCTTTGGCTCAGGGATTGAGTCTCACACTGGGCTCCCTGCAGGGACCCTGCTTCTCCCTCTGCCTATCCTGCCTCTCTCTGTGTTTCTCATGAATAAATAAATAAAATCTTTTTTAAAAAAGGATATCTTTTTTTATGCCCCATATTCTGAAGGGTTTTGTTTTTTGTTTTTTTTTTTTAAATTTCTCTCATCTCAGAAAACGCTGCAAAACTTCCTCTGCCTTTCCTCCTCTGACACGGACAGACAGCAGTGAGGCTCGTAAATGCATGAGAACTGGGAGGGGGCTGGGGCCCCGGCTTTGTAACACCCCCCCCCCCCAGCACACCTGCCGCCTGGCCGGCCTCACCGAGTGGCGGGGGATCCCCAGGCAGGGCTCACCCCGGTGCTTTCCGTCCCCCTCCTACAATATATATAGTTAGTCTTAATAAATAAATGGCTTGGACCATGCATTATATATCACTCAAATCCACGAGGACACAAATTATGTATAATACATCGGCTGTGTAATTTATTTATTAAGCAAAACGTGGATTTTGCATGCCTGTGTTTGGAGGCACGGTCTGTCACACGCGGCTAAACGATGTGTTCCTATTAGTCCCACTCCATTACCGAGGCATCCCTCTGCGCGCCGCGGGTTTGTTAATGACGGCGCCACCGCGCTGCGCCCACAATACCTGTGATTTTAGTGATTCATAACCGCTCACTAAAACTGTGAAAATGATAAATTGAGTGCTGTTGATTAAACGCCGCCAACAGTATGTTTCACGTGTGTTCATCGCGGCTACGAGTTAAAGAAACAGCATTGCTCAAAATCATTTGAATATCTAATTAAGCCCAAGCCTCGCTAGATATAAAGAACTCATCAGAAGACAAGAAGGAAACATAAAAGAACGCTCGGAGGGAGAAGAGGCAGGAAACATAACGCATCACAGCCCCCGCGATGGGAAGAGAATTGTCATCGGGAGGTTGGAAAGCGGACAATGTCCACGTGTAAGGGCCTGGGAGTCGCCGGCCCCTCTGCTCACCAGCCCAGCCCTCGGCTGTCCTCGTCTTGTCTTTGGGGTTAGTTGTGGACATCGGTGGGGTTTCAATCACCTATAAGAAGGTGGATGATGGCCTTTGAAACGGGAGCAAATGCACCCAGGCTTGGGAGGAGATGGGTGAGGAGGAAGTAAAGGGGAGGGAGTATTTTCAAGCAGCTTCAAATGGCATCCCCTTGGCTTCCTCTGCAGTGAAAGGGTTTTTTAATGCTTCCGCATTAAATGCTTCTGCATGACAAATGGCAGCAGAAAGGAAAATATCATTTCAAACAAAGATTAATTATCTTTATGGCTTCAGCTAACTTCTTCTCCCCTTAGATGAATCCATACAGGGCTCTTCTAGCTAATATTCAAAGCAGGGTAGAAGAAGCCTGAGCACAGAGGATGTTCTTGTGCCAACACTCCGGCTGCTAATTTAGGCTGCTAAAGTGAGTACACAGGATAATAAAAATAGATACCCAGTGAAGCTTGGTAATCTTATTAAGAGCAACCAGGAGGTGTTTATTTTCCTTTTTTTGCAATTTTGAAATCAATTGAGAAATGTAAGCGGAAAATGATTTCTTTTGGAAATCAATCTTCCTAAATTAGACCGTGTCTCTGAATGTTTGAAGCAGAGAGAAAAATGAAAAGGAAAACAAAACAAAAAAAAAAAGAATAGACTATTTTAAATTTCAGAATTTATGTGTCTTTTATCTGGGCTGAAAACCCTTTTTAAAAAAAAATTCCCTATCCTAAAGATAAAACTTTGCACAATGTCCCCTCAGTGGCTTTACCCTCAAGTATTGTTCTAAAATTAAGGTAGAACATTGATTATTAGCGGCGCAGATCTATAACTGAG